>NW_027139981.1:0-312246 GCF_035084215.1 Heptranchias perlo | reverse complement strand
AACAAAACCACGAAAAGTTCTTGTATTTGAAGATAAAATCTTTTTGCTTTGAAGAAGAAAGATCTAGCTGACTGAAATAAGTTCATCCGATGAAAACCAACTAAAATTGACAACAACCACGATAAGTTCTTGTATAAGAAGATGAAATCTTACGCTATTTGAGAAAAAACTTCTGGCTCACTGAAATATGTTAATTTGCTGAAAACCAACTAAACCACGAAAAGTTCTTGTATTTGAAGATAAAATCTTTTTGCTTTGAAGAAGAAAGATCTAGCTGAATGAAATAAGTTCATTCGATGAAAACCAACAAAAATTGACAAGAACCACGAAAAGTTCTTGTATTTTAAGATAAAATCTTACGCTATTAAGGAAAAAACTTCCAGCTCGCTGAAATATGTTCATTTGCTGAAAACCATCAAAACCACGAAAAGTTCTTGTATTTGAAGATAAAATCTTTTTGCTTTGAAGAAGAAAGATCTGGCTGACTGCAATAAGTTCATTAGATAAAAACCAACAAAAATTGACAAGAACCACGAAAAGTTCTTGTATTTTAAGATGAAATCTTACGCTATTAAAGAAAAAACTTCTGGCTCGCTGAAATCTGTTCAGTTGCTGAAAACCAACAAAACCACGAAAAGTTCTTGTATTTGAAGATAAAATCTTTTTGCTTTGAAGAAGAATGATCCAGCTGACTGAAATAAGTTCATCAGATGAAAACCAACAAAAATTGACAAGAACCACGAAAAGTTCTTGTATTTTAAGATAATATCTTATGCAATTAAAGAAAAAACTTCTGGCTCGCTGAAATCTGTTAATTTGCTGAAAACCAACAAAACATCGAAAAGTTCTTGTATTTGAAGATAAAATCTTTTTGCTTTGAAGAAGAAAGATCCAGCAGACTGAAATAAGTTCATTCGATGAAAACCAACAAAAATTGACAAGAACCACGAAAACTTCTTGTATTTTAAGATAAAATCTTACGCTATTAAGGAAAAAATTTCCAGATCGCTGAAATATGATCATTTGCTGAAAACCATCAAAACCACGAAAAGTTCTTGTATTTGAAGATAAAATCTTTTTGCTTTGAAGAAGAAAGATCTGGCTGACTGAAATAAGTTCATGAGATGAAAACCAACAATAATTGACAATAACCACGAAAAGTTCTTGTATTTTAAGATAAAATCTTGCGCTATTAAGGAAAAAACTTCCAGCTCGCTGAAATATGTTCATTTGCTGAAAACCATCAAAACCACGAAAAGTTCTTGTATTTGAAGATAACATCTTTTTGCTTTGAAGAAGAAAGATCTGGCTGACTGTAATAAGATGAAAACTTAGAAAAATTGACAAGAACCACGAAATGTTCTTGTGGTTTCAGATAAAATCTTACGCTATTGAAGTAAAAACTCCCAGCTCGCTGAAATATGTTAATTTGCTGAAAACCAACAAAACCACGAAAAGTTCTTGTATTTGAAGATAAAATCTTTTTGCTTTGAAGAAGAAAGATCGAGCTGAATGAAATAAGTTCATTTAAGATAAAATCTTACTGTATTAAGAAAAAACTTCCAGCTCGCTGAAATATGTTCATTTGCTGAAAACCATCAAAACCACGAAAAGTTCTTGTATTTGAAGATAAAATCTTTTTGCTTTGAAGAAGAAAGATCTGGCTGACTGAAATAAGTTCATGAGATGAAAACCAACAAAAATTGACAATAACCACGAAAAGTTCTTGTATTTTAAGATAAAATCTTACGCTATTAAGGAAAAAACTTCCAGCTCGCTGAAATATGTTCATTTGCTGAAAACCATCAAAACCACGAAAAGTTCTTGTATTTGAAGGTAAAATCTTTTTGCTTTGAAGAAGAAAGATCTAGCTGACTGAAATAAGTTCATTAGATGAAAACCAACAGAAATTGACAAGAACCACGAAAAGTTCTTGTCTTTGAAGATAAAATCTTTTTGCTTTGAAGAAGAAAGATCTGGCTGACTGAAATAAGTTCATTAGATGAAAACTAACAAAAATTGACAAGAACCACGAAAAGTTCTTGTATTTTAAGATAATATCTTACGCTATTAAAGAAAAACCTTCTGGCTCGCTGAAATATGTTCATTTGCTGAAAACCAACAAAACCACGAAAAGTTCTTGTATTTGAAGATAAAATCTTTTTGCTTTGAAGAAGAAAGATCTGGCTGACTGAAATAAGTTCATGAGATGAAAACCAACAAAAATTGACAATAACCACGAAAAGTTCTTGTATTTTAAGATAAAATCTTACGCTATTAAGGAAAAAACTTCCAGCTCGCTGAAATATGTTCATTTGCTGAAAACCATCAAAACCACGAAAAGTTCTTGTATTTGAAGGTAAAATCTTTTTGCTTTGAAGAAGAAAGATCTAGCTGACTGAAATAAGTTCATTAGATGAAAACCAACAGAAATTGACAAGAACCACGAAAAGTTCTTGTCTTTGAAGATAAAATCTTTTTGCTTTGAAGAAGAAAGATCTGGCTGACTGAAATAAGTTCATTAGATGAAAACTAACAAAAATTGACAAGAACCACGAAAAGTTCTTGTATTTTAAGATAATATCTTCCGCTATTAAAGAAAAACCTTCTGGCTCGCTGAAATATGTTCATTTGCTGAAAACCAACAAAACCACGAAAAGTTCTTGTATTTGAAGATAAAATCTTTTTGCTTTGAAGAAGAAAGATCTGGCTGACTGAAATAAGTTCATCAGATGAAATCCAACAAAAATTGACAAGAACCACGAAAAGTTCTTGTATTTTAAGATAAAATCTTACGCTATTAAAGAAAAAACTTCTTGCTCGCTGAAATCTGTTCATTTGCTGAAAACCAACAAAACCACGAAAAGTTCTTGTATTTTAAGATAAAATCTTACGCTATTGAAGAAAAAACTCCCAGATCGCTGAAATCTGTTCATTTGCTGAAAACCAACAAAACCATGAAAAGTTCTTGTATTTGAAGATAAAATCTTTTTGCTTTGAAGAAGAAAGATCGAGCTGAATGAAATAAGTTCATTCGATGAAAACCAACAAAAATTGACAAGAACCATGAAAAGTTCTTGTATTTTAAGATAAATTCTTACGCTATTAAGGAAAAAACTTCCAGCTCGCTGAAATATGTTCATTTGCTGAAAACCATCAAAACCACGAAAAGTTCTTGTATTTCAAGATAAAATCTTTTTGCTTTGAAGAAGAAAGATCCAGCAGACCGAAATAAGTTCATTAGATGAAAACCAACAAAAATTGACAAGAACCACGAAAAGTTTTTGTATTTTAAGATAAAATCTTACGCTATTAAAGAAAAAACTACTTGCTCGCTGAAATATGTTCATTTGCTGAAAACCAACAAAACCACGAAAAGTTCTTGTATTTGAAGATAAAATCTTTTTGCTTTGAAGATGAAAGATCTTGCTGACTGAAATAAGTTCATTAGATGAAAACCAACAAAAATTGACAAGAACCACGAAAAGTTCTTGTATTTTAAGATAAAATCTTACGCTATTAAGGAAAAAACTTCCAGATCGCTGAAATCTGTTCATTTGCTGAAAACCATCAAAACCACGAAAAGTTCTTGTATTTGAAGATAAAATCTTTTTGCTTTGAAGAAGAAAGATCTGGCTGACTGAAATAAGTTCATGAGATGAAAACCAACAAAAATTGACAATAACCACGAAAAGTTCTTGTATTTTAAGATAAAATCTTACGCTATTAAGGAAAAAACTTCCAGCTCGCTGAAATATGTTCATTTGCTGAAAACCATCAAAACCACGAAAAGTTCTTGTATTTGAAGGTAAAATCTTTTTGCTTTGAAGAAGAAAGATCGAGCTGACTGAAATAAGTTCATTAGATGAAAACCAACAAAAATTGACAAGAACCACGAAAAGTTCTTGTCTTTGAAGATAAAATCTTTTTGCTTTGAAGAAGAAAGATCTGGCTGACTGAAATAAGTTCATTAGATGAAAACTAACAAAAATTGACAAGAACCACGAAAAGTTCTTGTAGTTTAAGATAAAATCTTACGCTATTAAAGTAAAAACTCCCAGCTCGCTGAAATATGTTAATTTGCTGAAAACCAACAAAACCACGAAAAGTTCTTGTATTTGAAGATAAAATCTTTTTGCTTTGAAGAAGAAAGATCGAGCTGAATGAAATCAGTTCATTCGATGAAAACCAACAAAAATTGACAAGAACCACGAAAAGTTCTTGTATTTTAAGATAAATTCTTACGCTATGAAGGAAAAAACTTCCAGCTCGCTGAAATATGTTCATTTGCTGAAAACCATCAAAACCACGAAAAGTTCTTGTATTTGAAGATAAAATCTTTTTGCTTTGAAGAAGATAGATCGAGCTGACTGAAATAAGTTCATTAGATGAAAACCAACAAAAATTGACAAGAACCACGAAAAGTTTTTGTATTTTAAGATAAAATCTTACGCTATTAAAGAAAAAACTACTTGCTCGCTGAAATATGTTCATTTGCTGAAAACCAACAAAACCACGAAAAGTTCTTGTATTTGAAGATAAAATCTTTTTGCTTTGAAGATGAAAGATCTTGCTGACTGAAATAAGTTCATTAGAAAAAAAACAACAAAAATTGACAAGAACCACGAAAAGTTTTTGTATTTTAAGATAAAATCTTACGCTATTAAAGAAAAAACTACTTGCTCGCTGAAATATGTTCATTTGCTGAAAACCAACAAAACCACGAAAAGTTCTTGTATTTGAAGATAAAATCTTTTTGCTTTGAAGATGAAAGATCTTGCTGACTGAAATAAGTTCATTGGAAAAAAAACAACAAAAATTGACAAGAACCACGAAAAGTTCTTGCATTTTAAGATGAAATCTTCCGCTATTAAAGAAAAAACTTCTTGCTCGCAGAAATCTGTTCATTTGCTGAAAGCCAACAAAACCACGAAAAGTTCTTGTATTTGAAGATAAAATCTTTTTGCTTTGAAGAAGAAAGATCTAGCTGACTGAAATAAGTTCATCCGATGAAAACCAACTAAAATTGACAACAACCACGATAAGTTCTTGTATTTTAAGATGAAATCTTACGCTATTTGAGAAAAAACTTCTGGCTCACTGAAATATGTCAATTTGCTGAAAACCAACTAAACCACGAAAAGTTCTTGTATTTGAAGATAAAATCTTTTTGCTTTGAAGAAGAAAGATCTAGCTGAATGAAATAAGTTCATTCGATGAAAACCAACAAAAATTGACAAGAACCACGAAAAGTTCTTGTATTTTAAGATAAAATCTTACGCTATTAAGGAAAAAACTTCCAGATCGCTGAAATATGATCATTTGCTGAAAACCATCAAAACCACGAAAAGTTCTTGTATTTGAAGATAAAATCTTTTTGCTTTGAAGAAGAAAGATCTGGCTGACTGCAATAAGTTCATGAGATGAAAACCAACAAAAATTGACAATAACCACGAAAAGTTCTTGTAGTTTAAGATAAAATCTTACGCTATTAAAGTAAAAACTCACAGCTCGCTGAAAAATGTTATTTTGCTCAAAACCAACAAAACCACGAAAAGTTCTTGTATGTGAAGATAAAATCTTTTTGCTTTGAAGAAGAAAGATCGAGCTCAATGAAATAAGTTCATTCGATGAAAACCAACAAAAATTGACAAGAACCACGAAAAGTTCTTGTATTTTAAGAAAAAATCTTACGCTATTAGAGAAAAAACTTCTTGCTCGCTGAAATCTGTTCATTTGCTGAAAACCAACAAAACCACGAAAAGTTCTTGTATTTGAAGATAAAATCTTTTTGCTTTGAAGAAGAAAGATCTAGCTGACTGAAATAAGTTCATTAGATGAAAACCAACAAAAATTGACAAGAACCACGAAAAGTTCTTGTATTTTAAGATAAAATCTTACTCTATTAAGGAAAAAACTTCCAGCTCGCTGAAATATGTTCATTTGCTGAAAACCAACAAAACCACCAAAAGTTCTTGTATTTGAAGATAAAATCTTTTTGCTTTGACGAAGAAAGATCTAGCTGACTGAAATAAGTTCATTAGATGAAAACCAACAAAAATTGACAAGAACCACGAAAAGTTCTTGTATTTTAAGATAAAATCTTAGGCTATTAAAGAAAAAACTTCCAGCTCGCTGAAATCTGTTCATTTGCTGAAAACCATCAAAACCACGAAAAGTTCTTGTATTTGAAGATAAAATCTTTTTGCTTTGAAGAAGAAAGATCTAGCTGACTGAAATAAGTTCATTAGATGAAAACCAACAAAAATTGACAAGAACCACGAAAAGTTCTTGTATTTTAAGATAAAATCTTACTCTATTCAGGAAAAAACTTCCAGCTCGCTGAAATATGTTCATTTGCTGAAAACCATCAAAACCTCGAAAAGTTCTTGTATTTGAAGATGAAATCTTTTTGCTTTGAAGACGAAAGATCTGGCTGACTGAAATAAGTTCATTCGATGAAAACCAACAAAAATTGACAAGAACCATGAAAACTTCTTGTATTTTAAGATAAAATCTTACACTATTAAAGAAAAAACTCCCAGCTCGCTGAAATATGTTCATTTGCTGAAAACCATCAAAACCACGAAAAGTTCTTGTATTTGAAGAAAAAATCTTTTTGCTTTGAAGAAGAAAGATCTAGCTGACTGAAATAAGTTCATTAGATGAAAACCAACAAAAATTGACAAGAACCACGAAAAGTTCTTGTATTTTAAGATAAAATCTTACTCTATTAAGGAAAAAACTTCCAGCTCGCTGAAATATGTTCATTTGCTGAAAACCAATAAAACCACCAAAAGTTCTTGTATTTGAAGATAAAATCTTTTTGCTTTGAAGAAGAAAGATCGAGCTGAATGAAATAAGTTCATTTAAGATAAAATGTTACTGTATTAAGAAAAAACTTCCAGCTCGCTGAAATATGTTCATTTGCTGAAAACCATCAAAACCACGAAAAGTTCTTGTATTTGAAGATAAAATCTTTTTGCTTTGAAGAAGAAGGATCTGGCTGACTAAAATAAGTTCATTAGATGAAAACCAACAAAAATTGACAAGAACCACGAAAAGTTCTTGTATTTTAAGATAATATCTTACGCTATTAAGGAAAAAACTTCCAGCTCGCTGAAATATGTTCATTTGCTGAAAACCATCAAAACCACGAAAAGTTCTTGTATTTGAAGATAAAATCTTTTTGCTTTGAAGAAGAAAGATCTAGCTGACTGAAATAAGTTCATTAGATGAAAACCAACAAAAATTGACAAGAACCACGAAAAGTTCTTGTATTTTAAGAAAAAATGGTACGCTATTATAGAAAAAACTTCTTGCTCGCTGAAATCTGTTCATTTGCTGAAAACCAACAAAACCACGAAAAGTTCTTGTATTTTAAGATAATATCTTACTCTATTAAGGAAAAAACTTCCAGCTCGCTGAAATATGTTCATTTGCTGAAAACCATCAAAACCTCGAAAAGTTCTTGTATTTGAAGATGAAATCTTTTTGCTTTGAAGACGAAAGATCTGGCTGACTGAAATAAGTTCATTCGATGAAAACCAACAAAAATTGACAAGAACCACGAAAATTTCTTGTATTTTAAGATAAAATCTTACGCTATTAAAGAAAAAACTCCCAGCTCGCTGAAATATGTTCATTTGCTGAAAACCATCAAAACCACGAAAAGTTCTTGTATTTGAAGATAAAATCTTTTTGCTTTGAAGAAGAAAGATCTAGCTGACTGAAATAAGTTCATTAGATGAAAACCAACAAAAATTGACAAGAACCACGAAAAGTTCTTGTATTTTAAGATAAAATCTTACGCTATTAGAGAAAAAACTTCTTGCTCGCTGAAATCTGTTCATTTGCTGAAAACCAACAAAACCACGAAAAGTTCTTGTATTTGAAGATAAAATCTTTTTGCTTTGAAGAAGAAAGATCTAGCTGACTGAAATAAGTTCATTAGATGAAAACCAACAAAAATTGACAAGAACCACGAAAAGTTCTTGTATTTTAAGATAAAATCTTACTCTATTAAGGAAAAAACTTCCAGCTCGCTGAAATATGTTCATTTGCTGAAAACCAACAAAACCACCAAAAGTTCTTGTATTTGAAGATAAAATCTTTTTGCTTTGACGAAGAAAGATCGAGCTGACTGAAATAAGTTCATTAGATGAAAACCAACAAAAATTGACAAGAACCACGAAAAGTTCTTGTATTTTAAGATAAAATCTTACTCTGTTAAAGAAAAAACTCCCAGCTCGCTGAAATATGTTCATTTGCTGAAAACCATCAAAACCACGAAAAGTTCTTGTATTTGAAGATAAAATCTTTTTGCTTTGAAGAAGAAAGATCTAGCTGACTGAAATAAGTTCATTAGATGAAAACCAACAAAAATTGACAAGAACCACGAAAAGTTCTTGTATTTTAAGATAAAATCTTACGCTATTAGAGAAAAAACTTCTTGCTCGCTGAAATCTGTTCATTTGCTGAAAACCAACAAAACCACGAAAAGTTCTTGTATTTTAAGATAATATCTTACTCTATTAAGGAAAAAACTTCCAGCTCGCTGAAATATGTTCATTTGCTGAAAACCATCAAAACCTCGAAAAGTTCTTGTATTTGAAGATGAAATCTTTTTGCTTTGAAGACGAAAGATCTGGCTGACTGAAATAAGTTCATTCGATGAAAACCAACAAAAATTGACAAGAACCACGAAAATTTCTTGTATTTTAAGATAAAATCTTACGCTATTAAAGAAAAAACTCCCAGCTCGCTGAAATATGTTCATTTGCTGAAAACCATCAAAACCACGAAAAGTTCTTGTATTTGAAGATAAAATCTTTTTGCTTTGAAGAAGAAAGATCTAGCTGACTGAAATAAGTTCATTAGATGAAAACCAACAAAAATTGACAAGAACCACGAAAAGTTCTTGTATTTTAAGATAAAATCTTACGCTATTAGAGAAAAAACTTCTTGCTCGCTGAAATCTGTTCATTTGCTGAAAACCAACAAAACCACGAAAAGTTCTTGTATTTGAAGATAAAATCTTTTTGCTTTGAAGAAGAAAGATCTAGCTGACTGAAATAAGTTCATTAGATGAAAACCAACAAAAATTGACAAGAACCACGAAAAGTTCTTGTATTTTAAGATAAAATCTTACGCTATTAGAGAAAAAACTTCTTGCTCGCTGAAATCTGTTCATTTGCTGAAAACCAACAAAACCACGAAAAGTTCTTGTATTTGAAGATAAAATCTTTTTGCTTTGAAGAAGAAAGATCTAGCTGACTGAAATAAGTTCATTAGATGAAAACCAACAAAAATTGACAAGAACCACGAAAAGTTCTTGTATTTTAAGATAAAATCTTACTCTATTAAGGAAAAAACTTCCAGCTCGCTGAAATATGTTCATTTGCTGAAAACCAACAAAACCACCAAAAGTTCTTGTATTTGAAGATAAAATCTTTTTGCTTTGACGAAGAAAGATCGAGCTGACTGAAATAAGTTCATTAGATGAAAACCAACAAAAATTGACAAGAACCACGAAAAGTTCTTGTATTTTAAGATAAAATCTTACTCTGTTAAAGAAAAAACTCCCAGCTCGCTGAAATATGTTCATTTGCTGAAAAACAACAAAACCGCGAAAAGTTCTTGTATTTGAAGATAAAATCTTTTTGCTTTGAAGAAGAAAGATCTCGCTGACTGAAATAAGTTCATTGGATGAAAACCAACAAAAATTGACAAGAACCACGAAAAGTTCTTGTATTTTAAGATAAAATCTTAGGCTATTAAAGAAAAAACTTCCAGCTCGCTGAAATATGTTCATTTGCTGAAAACCATCAAAACCACGAAAAGTTCTTGTATTTGAAGATAAAATCTTTTTGCTTTGAAGAAGAAAGATCTAGCTGACTGAAATAAGTTCATTAGATGAAAACCAACAAAAATTGACAAGAACCACGAAAAGTTCTTGTATTTTAAGATAAAATCTTACTCTATTCAGGAAAAAACTTCCAGCTCGCTGAAATATGTTCATTTGCTGAAAACCATCAAAACCTCGAAAAGTTCTTGTATTTGAAGATGAAATCTTTTTGCTTTGAAGACGAAAGATCTGGCTGACTGAAATAAGTTCATTCGATGAAAACCAACAAAAATTGACAAGAACCATGAAAACTTCTTGTATTTTAAGATAAAATCTTACACTATTAAAAAAAAACTCCCAGCTCGCTGAAATATGTTCATTTGCTGAAAACCAATAAAACCACCAAAAGTTCTTGTATTTGAAGATAAAATCTTTTTGCTTTGAAGAAGAAAGATCGAGCTGAATGAAATAAGTTCATTTAAGATAAAATGTTACTGTATTAAGAAAAAACTTCCAGCTCGCTGAAATATGTTCATTTGCTGAAAACCATCAAAACCACGAAAAGTTCTTGTATTTGAAGATAAAATCTTTTTGCTTTGAAGAAGAAAGATCTGGCTGACTAAAATAAGTTCATTAGATGAAAACCAACAAAAATTGACAAGAACCACGAAAAGTTCTTGTATTTTAAGATAATATCTTACGCTATTAAGGAAAAAACTTCCAGCTCGCTGAAATATGTTCATTTGCTGAAAACCATCAAAACCACGAAAAGTTCTTGTATTTGAAGATAAAATCTTTTTGCTTTGAAGAAGAAAGATCTAGCTGACTGAAATAAGTTCATTAGATGAAAACCAACAAAAATTGACAAGAACCACGAAAAGTTCTTGTATTTTAAGAAAAAATGGTACGCTATTATAGAAAAAACTTCTTGCTCGCTGAAATCTGTTCATTTGCTGAAAACCAACAAAACCACGAAAAGTTCTTGTATTTTAAGATAATATCTTACTCTATTAAGGAAAAAACTTCCAGCTCGCTGAAATATGTTCATTTGCTGAAAACCATCAAAACCTCGAAAAGTTCTTGTATTTGAAGATGAAATCTTTTTGCTTTGAAGACGAAAGATCTGGCTGACTGAAATAAGTTCATTCGATGAAAACCAACAAAAATTGACAAGAACCACGAAAAGTTCTTGTATTTTAAGATAAAATCTTACGCTATTAAAGAAAAAACTCCCAGCTCGCTGAAATATGTTCATTTGCTGAAAACCATCAAAACCACGAAAAGTTCTTGTATTTGAAGATAAAATCTTTTTGCTTTGAAGAAGAAAGATCTAGCTGACTGAAATAAGTTCATTAGATGAAAACCAACAAAAATTGACAAGAACCACGAAAAGTTCTTGTATTTTAAGATAAAATCTTACGCTATTAGAGAAAAAACTTCTTGCTCGCTGAAATCTGTTCATTTGCTGAAAACCAACAAAACCACGAAAAGTTCTTGTATTTGAAGATAAAATCTTTTTGCTTTGAAGAAGAAAGATCTAGCTGACTGAAATAAGTTCATTAGATGAAAACCAACAAAAATTGACAAGAACCACGAAAAGTTCTTGTATTTTAAGATAAAATCTTACTCTATTAAGGAAAAAACTTCCAGCTCGCTGAAATATGTTCATTTGCTGAAAACCAACAAAACCACCAAAAGTTCTTGTATTTGAAGATAAAATCTTTTTGCTTTGACGAAGAAAGATCGAGCTGACTGAAATAAGTTCATTAGATGAAAACCAACAAAAATTGACAAGAACCACGAAAAGTTCTTGTATTTTAAGATAAAATCTTACTCTGTTAAAGAAAAAACTCCCAGCTCGCTGAAATATGTTCATTTGCTGAAAAACAACAAAACCGCGAAAAGTTCTTGTATTTGAAGATAAAATCTTTTTGCTTTGAAGAAGAAAGATCTCGCTGACTGAAATAAGTTCATTGGATGAAAACCAACAAAAATTGACAAGAACCACGAAAAGTTCTTGTATTTTAAGATAAAATCTTACGCTATTAAGGAATAAACTTCCAGCTCGCTGAAATGTGTTCATTTGCTGAAAACCATCAAAACCACGAAAAGTTCTTGTATTTGAAGATAAAATCTTTTTGCTTTGAAGAAGAAAGATCTAGCTGACTGAAATAAGTTCATTAGATGAAAACCAACAAAATTTGAAAAGAACCACGAAAACTTCTTGTATTTTAAGATAATATCTTACGCTATTAAAGAAAAAACTTCTGGCTCGCTGAAATATGTTCATTTGCTGAAAACCAACAAAACCACGAAAAGTTCTTGTATTTGAAGATAAAATCTTTTTGCTTTGAAGAAGAAAGATCCAGCTGACTGAAATAAGTTCATTAGATGAAAACCAACAAAAATTGACGAAAACCACGAAAAGTTCTTGTATTTTAAGATAAAATCTTACTCTATTAAGGAAAAAATTTCCAGCTCGCTGAAATCTGTTCATTTGCTTAAAACCATCAAAACCACGAAAAGTTCTTGTATTTGAAGATAAAATCTTTTTGCTTTGAAGAAGAAAGATCCAGCTGACTGAAATAAGTTCATTAGATGAAAACCAACAAAAATTGACAAGAACCACGAAAAGTTCTTGTATTTTAAGATAAAATCTTACTCTATTAAGGAAAAAACTTCCAGCTCGCTGAAATCTGTTCATTTGCTGAAAACCAACAAAACCACGAAAAGTTCTTGTATTTGAAGATAAAATCTTTTTGCTTTGAAGAAGAAAGATCTAGCTGACTGAAATAAGTTCATTAGATGAAAACCAACAAAAATTGACAAGAACCACGAAAAGTTCTTGTATTTTAAGATAAAATCTTACGCTATTAGAGAAAAAACTTCTTGCTCGCTGAAATCTGTTCATTTGCTGAAAACCAACAAAACCACGAAAAGTTCTTGTATTTGAAGATAAAATCTTTTTGCTTTGAAGAAGAAAGATCTAGCTGACTGAAATAAGTTCATTAGATGAAAACCAACAAAAATTGACAAGTACCACGAAAAGTTCTTGTATTTTAAGATAAAATCTTACTCTATTAAGGAAAAAACTTCCAGCTCGCTGAAATATGTTCATTTGCTGAAAACCAACAAAACCACCAAAAGTTCTTGTATTTGAAGATAAAATCTTTTTGCTTTGACGAAGAAAGATCTAGCTGACTGAAATAAGTTCATTAGATGAAAACCAACAAAAATTGACAAGAACCACGAAAAGTTCTTGTATTTTAAGATAAAATCTTAGGCTATTGAAGAAAAAACTTCCAGCTCGCTGAAATCTGTTCATTTGCTGAAAACCATCAAAACCACGAAAAGTTCTTGTATTTGAAGATAAAATCTTTTTGCTTTGAAGAAGAAAGATCTAGCTGACTGAAATAAGTTCATGAGATGAAAACCAACAAAAATTGACAAGAACCACGAAAAGTTCTTGTATTTTAAGATAAAATCTTACTCTATTCAGGAAAAAACTTCCAGCTCGCTGAAATATGTTCATTTGCTGAAAACCATCAAAACCACGAAAAGTTCTTGTATTTGAAGATAAAATCTTTTTGCTTTGAAGAAAAAAGATCTAGCTGACTGAAATAAGTTCATTAGATGAAAACCAACAAAAATTGACAAGAACCACGAAAAGTTCTTGTATTTTAAGATAAAATCTTACTCTGTTAAAGAAAAAACTCCCAGCTCGCTGAAATATGTTCATTTGCTGAAAAACAACAAAACCGCGAAAAGTTCTTGTATTTGAAGATAAAATCTTTTTGCTTTGAAGAAGAAAGATCTCGCTGACTGAAATAAGTTCATTGGATGAAAACCAACAAAAATTGACAAGAACCACGAAAAGTTCTTGTATTTTAAGATAAAATCTTACGCTATTAAGGAAAAAACTTCCAGCTCGCTGAAATATGTTCATTTGCTGAAAACCATCAAAACCACGAAAAGTTCTTGTATTTGAAGATAAAATCTTTTTGCTTTGAAGAAGAAAGATCTCGCTGACTGAAATAAGTTCATTCGATGAAAACCAACAAAAATTGACAAGAACCACGAAAAGTTCTTGTATTTTAAGATAAAATCTTACGCTATTAAAGAAAAAACTCCCAGATCGCTGAAATCTGTTCATTTGCTGAAAACCAACGAAACCACGAAAAGTTCTTGTATTTGCAGATAAAATCTTTTTGCTTTGAAGAAGAAAGATCGAGCTGACTGAAATAAGTTCATTAGATGAAAACCAACAAAAATTGACAAGAAGCACGAAAAGTTCTTGTATTTTAAGATAATATCTTACTCTATCAAGGAAAAAACTTCTAGCTCGCTGAAATATGTTCATTTGCTGAATACCATCAAAACCACGAAAAGTTCTTGTATTTGAAGATAAAATCTTTTTGCTTTGAAGAAGAAAGATTTGGCTGACTGAAATAAGTTCATTAGATGAAAACCAACAAAAATTGACATGAACCACGAAAAGTTCTTGTATTTTAAGATAAAATCTTACGCTATTAAAGAAAAAACTCCCAGCTCGCTGAAATATGTTCATTTGCTGAAAACCATCAAAACCACGAAAAGTTCTTGTATTTGAAGATAAAATCTTTTTGCTTTGAAGAAGAAAGATTTGGCTGACTGAAATAAGTTCATTAGATGAAAACCAACAAAAATTGACATGAACCACGAAAAGTTCTTGTATTTTAAGATAAAATCTTACGCTATTAAAGAAAAAACTCCCAGCTCGCTGAAATATGTTCATTTGCTGAAAACCATCAAAACCACGAAAAGTTCTTGTATTTGAAGATAAAATCTTTTTGCTTTGAAGAAGAAAGATCTAGCTGACTGAAATAAGTTCATTAGATGAAAACCAACAAAAATTGACAAGAACCACGAAAAGTTCTTGTATTTTAAGATAAAATCTTACTCTATTAAGGAAAAAACTTCCAGCTCGCTGAAATATGTTCATTTGCTGAAAACCAACAAAACCACCAAAAGTTCTTGTATTTGAAGATAAAATCTTTTTGCTTTGACGAAGAAAGATCTAGCTGACTGAAATAAGTTCATTAGATGAAAACCAACAAAAATTGACAAGAACCACGAAAAGTTCTTGTATTTTAAGATAAAATCTTAGGCTATTAAAGAAAAAACTTCCAGCTCGCTGAAATCTGTTCATTTGCTGAAAACCATCAAAACCACGAAAAGTTCTTGTATTTGAAGATAAAATCTTTTTGCTTTGAAGAAGAAAGATCTAGCTGACTGAAATAAGTTCATTAGATGAAAACCAACAAAAATTGACAAGAACCACGAAAAGTTCTTGTATTTTAAGATAAAATCTTACTCTATTCAGGAAAAAACTTCCAGCTCGCTGAAATATGTTCATTTGCTGAAAACCATCAAAACCACGAAAAGTTCTTGTATTTGAAGATAAAATCTTTTTGCTTTGAAGAAAAAAGATCTAGCTGACTGAAATAAGTTCATTAGATGAAAACCAACAAAAATTGACAAGAACCACGAAAAGTTCTTGTATTTTAAGATAAAATCTTACTCTGTTAAAGAAAAAACTCCCAGCTCGCTGAAATATGTTCATTTGCTGAAAAACAACAAAACCGCGAAATGTTCTTGTATTTGAAGATAAAATCTTTTTGCTTTGAAGAAGAAAGATCTCGCTGACTGAAATAAGTTCATTGGATGAAAACCAACAAAAATTGACAAGAACCACGAAAAGTTCTTGTATTTTAAGATAAAATCTTACGCTATTAAGGAAAAAACTTCCAGCTCGCTGAAATCTGTTCATTTGCTGAAAACCATCAAAACCACGAAAAGTTCTTGTATTTGAAGATAAAATCTTTTTGCTTTGAAGAAGAAAGATCTAGCTGACTGAAATAAGTTCATAAGATGAAAACCAACAAAATTTGACAAGAACCACGAAAACTTCTTGTATTTTAAGATAATATCTTACGCTATTAAAGAAAAAACTTCTGGCTCGCTGAAATATGTTCATTTGCTGAAAACCAACAAAACCACGAAAAGTTCTTGTATTTGAAGATAAAATCTTTTTGCTTTGAAGAAGAAAGATCCAGCTGACTGAAATAAGTTCATTAGATGAAAACCAACAAAAATTGACGAAAACCACGAAAAGTTCTTGTATTTTAAGATAAAATCTTACTCTATTAAGGAAAAAATTTCCAGCTCGCTGAAATCTGTTCATTTGCTGAAAACCATCAAAACCACGAAAAGTTCTTGTATTTGAAGATAAAATCTTTTTGCTTTGAAGAAGAAAGATCCAGCTGACTGAAATAAGTTCATTAGATGAAAACCAACAAAAATTGACAAGAACCACGAAAAGTTCTTGTATTTTAAGGTAAAATCTTACTCTATTAAGGAAAAAACTTCCAGCTCGCTGAAATCTGTTCATTTGCTGAAAACCAACAAAACCACGAAAAGTTCTTGTATTTGAAGATAAAATCTTTTTGCTTTGAAGAAGAAAGATCTAGCTGACTGAAATAAGTTCATTAGATGAAAACCAACAAAAATTGACAAGAACCACGAAAAGTTCTTGTATTTTAAGATAAAATCTTACGCTATTAGAGAAAAAACTTCTTGCTCGCTGAAATCTGTTCATTTGCTGAAAACCAACAAAACCACGAAAAGTTCTTGTATTTGAAGATAAAATCTTTTTGCTTTGAAGAAGAAAGATCTAGCTGACTGAAATAAGTTCATTAGATGAAAACCAACAAAAATTGACAAGTACCACGAAAAGTTCTTGTATTTTAAGATAAAATCTTACGCTATTAAGGAAAAAACTTCCAGCTCGCTGAAATATGTTCATTTGTTGAAAACCAACAAAACCACCAAAAGTTCTTGTATTTGAAGATAAAATCTTTTTGCTTTGACGAAGAAAGATCTAGCTGACTGAAATAAGTTCATTAGATGAAAACCAACAAAAATTGACAAGAACCACGAAAAGTTCTTGTATTTTAAGATAAAATCTTAGGCTATTAAAGAAAAAACTTCCAGCTCGCTGAAATCTGTTCATTTGCTGAAAACCATCAAAACCACGAAAAGTTCTTGTATTTGAAGATAAAATCTTTTTGCTTTGAAGAAGAAAGATCTAGCTGACTGAAATAAGTTCATTAGATGAAAACCAACAAAAATTGACAAGAACCACGAAAAGTTCTTGTATTTTAAGATAAAATCTTACTCTATTCAGGAAAAAACTTCCAGCTCGCTGAAATATGTTCATTTGCTGAAAACCATCAAAACCACGAAAAGTTCTTGTATTTGAAGATAAAATCTTTTTGCTTTGAAGAAAAAAGATCTAGCTGACTGAAATAAGTTCATCAGATGAAAACCAACAAAAATTGACAAGAACCACGAAAAGTTCTTGTATTTTAAGATAAAATCTTACTCTGTTAAAGAAAAAACTCCCAGCTCGCTGAAATATGTTCATTTGCTGAAAAACAACAAAACCGCGAAAAGTTCTTGTATTTGAAGATAAAATCTTTTTGCTTTGAAGAAGAAAGATCTCGCTGACTGAAATAAGTTCATTGGATGAAAACCAACAAAAATTGACAAGAACCACGAAAAGTTCTTGTATTTTAAGATAAAATCTTAGGCTATTAAAGAAAAAACTTCCAGCTCGCTGAAATCTGTTCATTTGCTGAAAACCATCAAAACCACGAAAAGTTCTTGTATTTGAAGATAAAATCTTTTTGCTTTGAAGAAGAAAGATCGAGCTGACTGAAATAAGTTCATGAGATGAAAACCAACAAAAATTGACAAGAACCACGAAAAGTTCTTGTATTTTAAGATAAAACCTTACTCTATTCAGGAAAAAACTTCCAGCTCGCTGAAATATGTTCATTTGCTGAAAACCATCAAAACCACGAAAAGTTCTTGTATTTGAAGATAAAATCTTTTTGCTTTGAAGAAAAAAGATCTAGCTGACTGAAATAAGTTCATTAGATGAAAACCAACAAAAATTGACAAGAACCACGAAAAGTTCTTGTATTTTAAGATAAAATCTTACTCTGTTAAAGAAAAAACTCCCAGCTCGCTGAAATATGTTCATTTGCTGAAAAACAACAAAACCGCGAAAAGTTCTTGTATTTGAAGATAAAATCTTTTTGCTTTGAAGAAGAAAGATCTCGCTGACTGAAATAAGTTCATTGGATGAAAACCAACAAAAATTGACAAGAACCACGAAAAGTTCTTGTATTTTAAGATAAAATCTTACGCTATTAAGGAAAAAACTTCCAGCTCGCTGAAATATGTTCATTTGCTGAAAACCATCAAAACCACGAAAAGTTCTTGTATTTGAAGATAAAATCTTTTTGCTTTGAAGAAGAAAGATCTCGCTGACTGAAATAAGTTCATTCGATGAAAACCAACAAAAATTGACAAGAACCACGAAAAGTTCTTGTATTTTAAGATAAAATCTTACGCTATTAAAGAAAAAACTCCCAGATCGCTGAAATCTGTTCATTTGCTGAAAACCAACGAAACCACGAAAAGTTCTTGTATTTGCAGATAAAATCTTTTTGCTTTGAAGAAGAAAGATCGAGCTGACTGAAATAAGTTCATTAGATGAAAACCAACAAAAATTGACAAGAAGCACGAAAAGTTCTTGTATTTTAAGATAATATCTTACTCTATTAAGGAAAAAACTTCTAGCTCGCTGAAATATGTTCATTTGCTGAAAACCATCAAAACCACGAAAAGTTCTTGTATTTGAAGATAAAATCTTTTTGCTTTGAAGAAGAAAGATTTGGCTGACTGAAATAAGTTCATTAGATGAAAACCAACAAAAATTGACAAGAACCACGAAAAGTTCTTGTATTTTAAGATAATATCTTACTCTATTAAGGAAAAAACTTCCAGCTCGCTGAATTATGTTCATTTGCTGAAAACCATCAAAACCTCGAAAAGTTCTAGTATTTGAAGATGAAATCTTTTTGCTTTGAAGACGAAAGATCTGGCTGACTGAAATAAGTTCATTCGATGAAAACCAACAAAAATTGACAAGAACCACGAAAAGTTCTTGTATTTTAAGATAAAATCTTACGCTATTAAAGAAAAAACTCCCAGCTCGCTGAAATATGTTCATTTGCTGAAAACCATCAAAACCACGAAAAGTTCTTGTATTTGAAGATAAAATCTTTTTGCTTTGAAGAAGAAAGATCTAGCTGACTGAAATAAGTTCATTAGATGAAAACCAACAAAAATTGACAAGAACCACGAAAAGTTCTTGTATTTTAAGATAAAATCTTACTCTATTAAGGAAAAAACTTCCAGCTCGCTGAAATATGTTCATTTGCTGAAAACCAACAAAACCACCAAAAGTTCTTGTATTTGAAGATAAAATCTTTTTGCTTTGACGAAGAAAGATCTAGCTGACTGAAATAAGTTCATTAGATGAAAACCAACAAAAATTGACAAGAACCACGAAAAGTTCTTGTATTTTAAGATAAAATCTTAGGCTATTAAAGAAAAAACTTCCAGCTCGCTGAAATCTGTTCATTTGCGTTAAACCATCAAAACCACGAAAAGTTCTTGTATTTGAAGATAAAATCTTTTTGCTTTGAAGAAGAAAGATCTAGCTGACTGAAATAAGTTCATTAGATGAAAACCAACAAAAATTGACAAGAACCACGAAAAGTTCTTGTATTTTAAGATAAAATCTTACTCTATTCAGGAAAAAACTTCCAGCTCGCTGAAATATGTTCATTTGCTGAAAACCATCAAAACCACGAAAAGTTTTGTATTTGAAGATAAAATCTTTTTGTTTTGAAGAAAAAAGATCTAGCTGACTGAAATAAGTTCATTAGATGAAAACCAACAAAAATTGACAAGAACCACGAAAAGTTCTTGTATTTTAAGATAAAATCTTACGCTATTAAGGAAAAAACTTCCAGCTCGCTGAAATGTGTTCATTTGCTGAAAACCATCAAAACCACGAAAAGTTCTTGTATTTGAAGATAAAATCTTTTTGCTTTGAAGAAGAAAGATCCAGCTGACTGAAATAAGTTCATAAGATGAAAACCAACAAAATTTGACAAGAACCACGAAAACTTCTTGTATTTTAAGATAATATCTTACGCTATTAAAGAAAAAACTTCTGGCTCGCTGAAATATGTTCATTTGCTGAAAACCAACAAAACCACGAAAAGTTCTTGTATTTGAAGATAAAATCTTTTTGCTTTGAAGAAGAAAGATCCAGCTGACTGAAATAAGTTCATTAGATGAAAACCAACAAAAATTGACGAAAACCACGAAAAGTTCTTGTATTTTAAGATAAAATCTTACTCTATTAAGGAAAAAATTTCCAGCTCGCTGAAATCTGTTCATTTGCTGAAAACCATCAAAACCACGAAAAGTTCTTGTATTTGAAGATAAAATCTTTTTGCTTTGAAGAAGAAAGATCCAGCTGACTGAAATAAGTTCATTAGATGAAAACCAACAAAAATTGACAAGAACCACGAAAAGTTCTTGTATTTTAAGATAAAATCTTACTCTATTAAGGAAAAAACTTCCAGCTCGCTGAAATCTGTTCATTTGCTGAAAACCAACAAAACCACGAAAAGTTCTTGTATTTGAAGATAAAATCTTTTTGCTTTGAAGAAGAAAGATCTAGCTGACTGAAATAAGTTCATTAGATGAAAACCAACAAAAATTGACAAGAACCACGAAAAGTTCTTGTATTTTAAGATAAAATCTTACGCTATTAGAGAAAAAACTTCTTGCTCGCTGAAATCTGTTCATTTGCTGAAAACCAACAAAACCACGAAAAGTTCTTGTATTTGAAGATAAAATCTTTTTGCTTTGACGAAGAAAGATCTAGCTGACTGAAATAAGTTCATTAGATGAAAACCAACAAAAATTGACAAGAACCACGAAAAGTTCTTGTATTTTAAGATAAAATCTTAGGCTATTAAAGAAAAAACTTCCAGCTCGCTGAAATCTGTTCATTTGCTGAAAACCATCAAAACCACGAAAAGTTCTTGTATTTGAAGATAAAATCTTTTTGCTTTGAAGAAGAAAGATCTAGCTGACTGAAATAAGTTCATTAGATGAAAACCAACAAAAATTGACAAGAACCACGAAAAGTTCTTGTATTTTAAGATAAAATCTTACTCTATTCAGGAAAAAACTTCCAGCTCGCTGAAATATGTTCATTTGCTGAAAACCATCAAAACCACGAAAAGTTCTTGTATTTGAAGATAAAATCTTTTTGCTTTGAAGAAAAAAGATCTAGCTGACTGAAATAAGTTCATCAGATGAAAACCAACAAAAATTGACAAGAACCACGAAAAGTTCTTGTATTTTAAGATAAAATCTTACTCTGTTAAAGAAAAAACTCCCAGCTCTCTGAAATATGTTCATTTGCTGAAAAACAACAAAACCGCGAAAAGTTCTTGTATTTGAAGATAAAATCTTTTTGCTTTGAAGAAGAAAGATCTCGCTGACTGAAATAAGTTCATTGGATGAAAACCAACAAAAATTGACAAGAACCACGAAAAGTTCTTGTATTTTAAGATAAAATCTTACGCTATTAAGGAAAAAACTTCCAGCTCGCTGAAATATGTTCATTTGCTGAAAACCATCAAAACCACGAAAAGTTCTTGTATTTGAAGATAAAATCTTTTTGCTTTGAAGAAGAAAGATCTAGCTGACTGAAATAAGTTCATTAGATGAAAACCAACAAAATTTGACAAGAACCACGAAAACTTCTTGTATTTTAAGATAATATCTTACGCTATTAAAGAAAAAACTTCTGGCTCGCTGAAATATGTTCATTTGCTGAAAACCAACAAAACCACGAAAAGTTCTTGTATTTGAAGATAAAATCTTTTTGCTTTGAAGAAGAAAGATCCAGCTGACTGAAATAAGTTCATTAGATGAAAACCAACAAAAATTGACGAAAACCACGAAAAGTTCTTGTATTTTAAGATAAAATCTTACTCTATTAAGGAAAAAACTTCCAGCTCGCTGAAATCTGTTCATTTGCTGAAAACCATCAAAACCACGAAAAGTTCTTGTATTTGAAGATAAAATCTTTTTGCTTTGAAGAAGAAAGATCCAGCTGACTGAAATAAGTTCATTAGATGAAAACCAACAAAAATTGACAAGAACCACGAAAAGTTCTTGTATTTTAAGATAAAATCTTACTCTATTAAGGAAAAAACTTCCAGCTCGCTGAAATCTGATCATTTGCTGAAAACCAACAAAACCACGAAAAGTTCTTGTATTTGAAGATAAAATCTTTTTGCTTTGAAGAAGAAAGATCTAGCTGACTGAAATAAGTTCATTCGATGAAAACCAACAAAAATTGACAAGAACCACGAAAAGTTCTTGTATTTTAAGATAAAATCTTACTCTATTCAGGAAAAAACTTCCAGCTCGCTGAAATATGTTCATTTGCTGAAAACCAACAAAACCACCAAAAGTTCTTGTATTTGAAGATAAAATCTTTTTGCTTTGACGAAGAAAGATCTAGCTGACTGAAATAAGTTCATTAGATGAAAACCAACAAAAATTGACAAGAACCACGAAAAGTTGTTGTATTTTAAGATAAAATCTTAGGCTATTAAAGAAAAAACTTCCAGCTCGCTGAAATCTGTTCACTTGCTGAAAACCATCAAAACCACGAAAAGTTCTTGTATTTGAAGATAAAATCTTTTTGCTTTGAAGAAGAAAGATCTAGCTGACTGAAATAAGTTCATTCGATGAAAACCAACAAAAATTGACAAGAACCACGAAAAGTTCTTGTATTTTAAGATAAAATCTTACTCTATTCAGGAAAAAACTTCCAGCTCGCTGAAATATGTTCATTTGCTGAAAACCAACAAAACCACCAAAAGTTCTTGTATTTGAAGATAAAATCTTTTTGCTTTGACGAAGAATGATCTAGCTGACTGAAATAAGTTCATTAGATGAAAACCAACAAAAATTGACAAGAACCACGAAAAGTTGTTGTATTTTAAGATAAAATCTTAGGCTATTAAAGAAAAAACTTCCAGCTCGCTGAAATCTGTTCATTTGCTGAAAACCATCAAAACCACGAAAAGTTCTTGTATTTGAAGATAAAATCTTTTTGCTTTGAAGAAGAAAGATCTAGCTGACTGAAATAAGTTCATTCGATGAAAACCAACAAAAATTGACAAGAACCACGAAAAGTTCTTGTATTTTAAGATAAAATCTTACTCTATTCAGGAAAAAACTTCCAGCTCGCTGAAATATGTTCATTTGCTGAAAACCATCAAAACCACGAAAAGTTCTTGTATTTGAAGATAAAATCTTTTTGCTTTGAAGAAAAAAGATCTAGCTGACTGAAATAAGTTCATTAGATGAAAACCAACAAAAATTGACAAGAACCACGAAAAGTTCTTGTATTTTAAGATAAAATCTTACTCTGTTAAAGAAAAAACTCCCAGCTCGCTGAAATATGTTCATTTGCTGAAAAACAACAAAACCGCGAAAAGTTCTTGTATTTGAAGATAAAATCTTTTTGCTTTGAAGAAGAAAGATCTCGCTGACTGAAATAAGTTCATTGGATGAAAACCAACAAAAATTGACAAGAACCACGAAAAGTTCTTGTATTTTAAGATAAAATCTTACGCTATTAAGGAAAAAACTTCCAGCTCGCTGAAATATGTTCATTTGCTGAAAACCATCAAAACCACGAAAAGTTCTTGTATTTGAAGATAAAATCTTTTTGCTTTGAAGAAGAAAGATCTAGCTGACTGAAATAAGTTCATTAGATGAAAACCAACAAAATTTGACAAGAACCACGAAAACATCTTGTATTTTAAGATAATATCTTACGCTATTAAAGAAAAAACTTCTGGCTCGCTGAAATATGTTCATTTGCTGAAAACCAACAAAACCACGAAAAGTTCTTGTATTTGAAGATAAAATCTTTTTGCTTTGAAGAAGAAAGATCCAGCTGACTGAAATAAGTTCATTAGATGAAAACCAACAAAAATTGACAAGAACCACGAAAAGTTCTTGTATTTTAAGATAAAATCTTACGCTATGAAAGAAAAAACTCCCAGCTCGCTGAAATATGTTCATTTGCTGAAAACCAACAAAACCACGAAAAGGTCTTGCATTTGAGGATGAAATCTTACGCTATTAAAGAAAAAACTTCTGGCTCGCTGAAATCTGTTCATTTGCTGAAAACCAACAAAACCACGAAAAGTTCTTGTATTTGAAGATACAATCTTTTTGCTTTGAAGAAGAAAGATCCAGCTGACTGAAATAAGTTCATGAGATGAAAACCAACAAAAATTGACAAGAACCACGAAAAGTTCTTGTATTTTAAGATAAAATCTTACTCTATTAAGGAAAAAACTTCCAGCTCGGTGAAATATGATCATTTGCTGAAAACCATCAAAACCACGAAAAGTTCTTGTATTTGAAGATAAAATCTTTTTGCTTTGAAGAAGAAAGATCTAGCTGACTGAAATAAGTTCATTAGATGAAAACAAACAAAAATTGACAAGAACCACGAAAAGTTCTTGTATTTTACGATAAAATCTTACGCTATTAAAGAAAAAGCTTCTTGCTCGCTGAAGTATGTTCATTTGCTGAAAACCAACAAAACCACGAAAAGTTCTTGTATTTGAAGATGAAATCTTTTTGCTTTGAAGAAGAAAGATCTAGCTGACTGAAGTAAGTTCATTCGATGAAAACCAACAAAAATTGACAAGAAGCACGATAAGTTCTTGTATTTTAAGATGAAATCTTACGCTATTAAAGAAAAAACTTCTTGCTCGCTGAAATATGTTCATTTGCTGAAAACCATTAAAAACCACGAAAAGTTCTTGTATTTGAAGATAAAATCTTTTTGCTTTGAAGAAGAAAGATCTAGCTGACTGAAATAAGTTCATCAGATGAAAACCAACAAAAATTGACAAGAACCACGAAAAGTTCTTGTATTTTAAGATGAAATCTTACGCTATTGAAGAAAAAACTTCCGGCTCGCTGAAATCTGTTCATTTGCTGAAAACCAACAAAACCACGAAAAGTTCTTGTATTTGAATATACAATCTTTTTGCTTTGAAGAAGAAAGATCTGGCTGACTGAAATAAGTTCATCAGATGAAAACCAACAAAAATTGACAAGAACCACAAAAAGTTCTTGTATTTTAAGATAAAATCTTACGCTATTAAAGAAAAAACTCCCAGATCGCTGAAATCTGTTCATTTGCTGAAAACCAAACGAAACCACGAAAAGTTCTTGTATTTGAAGATAAAATCTTTTTGCTTTGAAGAAGAAAGATCTGGCTGACTGAAATAAGTTCATTAGATGAAAACCAACAAAAATTGACAAGAACCACGAAAAGTTCTTGTATTTTAAGTTAAAATCTTACTGTATTAAGGAAAAAAATTCCATCTCGCTGAAATATGATCATTTGCTGAAAACCATCAAAACCACGAAAAGTTCTTGTATTTGAAGATAAAATCTTTATGCTTTGAAGAAGAAAGATCTCGCTGACTGAAATAAGTTCATTAGATGAAAACCAACAAAAATTGACAAGAAGCACGATAAGTTCTTGTATTTTAAGATGAAATCTTACGCTATTAAAGAAAAAACTTCTTGCTCGCTGAAATCTGTTCATTTGCTGAAAACCATCAAAACCACGAAAAGTTCTTGTATTTGAAGATAAAATCTTTTTGCTTTGAAGAAGAAAGATCTGGCTGACTGAAATAAGTTCATTAGATGAAAACCAACAAAAATTGACATGAACCACGAAAAGTTCTTGTAGTTTAAGATAAAATCTTACGCTATTAAAGTAAAAACTCCCAGCTCGCTGAAATATGTTAATTTGCTGAAAACCAACAAAACCACGAAAAGTTCTTGTATTTGAAGATAAAATCTTTTTGCTTTGAAGAAGAAAGATCGAGCTGACTGAAATAAGTTCATTCGATGAAAACCAAGAAAAATTGACAATAACCACGAAAAGTTCTTGTATTTTAAGATAAAATCTTACGCTATTAAGGAAAAAACTTCCAGCTCGATGAAATATGTTCATTTGCTGAAAACCAACAAAACCACGAAAAGTTCTTGTATTTGAAGATAAAATCTTTTTGCTTTGAAGAAGAAAGATCGAGCTGACTGAAATAAGTTCATTAGATGAAAACCAACAAAAATTGACAAGAACCACGAAAAGTTCTTGTATTTTAAGATAAAATCTTACGCAATTAAGGAAAAAGCTTCTTGCTGGCTGAAATATGTTCATTTGCTGAAAACCAACAAAACCACGAAAATTTCTTGTATTTGAAGATGAAATCTTTTTGCTTTGAAGAAGAAAGTTCCAGCTGACTGAAATAAGTTCATTGGATGAAAACCAAGAAAAATTGACAAGAGCCACGATAAGTTCTTGTATTTTAAGATGAAATCTTACGCTATTGAAGAAAAAACTTCTTGCTCGCTGAAATATGTTCATTTGCTGAAAACCAACAAAACCACGAAAAGTTCTTGTATTTGAAGATAAAATCTTTTTGCTTTGAAGAAGAAAGATCTAGCTGACTGAAATAAGTTCATTAGATGAAAACCAACAAAAATTGACAAGAACCACGAAACGTTCTTGTATTATAAGATAAAATCTTACGCTATTAAGGAAAAAACTTCCAGCTCGCTGAAATATGTTCATTTGCTGAAAACCATCAAAACCACAAAAAGTTCTTGTATTTGAAGATAAAATCTTTTTGCTTTGAAGAAGAAAGATCTGGCTGACTGAAATAAGTTCATGAGAAAAAAACCAACAAAAATTGACAAGAACCACGAAAAGTTCTTGTATTTTAAGATAAAATCTTACTGTATGAAGGAAAAAACTTTCAGCTCGCTGAAATATGATCATTTGCTGAAAACCATCAAAAGCACGAAAAGTTCTTGTATTTGAAGATAAAATCTTTTTGCTTTGAAGAAGAAAGATATCGCTGACTGAAATAAGTTCATTAGATGAAAACCAACAAAAATTGACAACAACCACGAAAAGTTCTTGTATTTTAAGATAAAATCTTACGCTATTAAGGAAAAAACTTCCAGCTCGCTGAAATATGTTCATTTGCTGAAAACCAACAAAACCACAAAAAGTTCTTGTATTTGAAGATAAAATGTTTTTGCTTTGAAGAAGAAAGATCTAGCTGACTGAAATAAGTTCATGAGATGAAAACCAACAAAAATTGACAAGAACCACGAAAAGTTCTTGTATCTTAAGATAATATCTTACGCTATTAAAGAAAAACCTTCTGGCTCGCTGAAATATGTTCATTTGCTGAAAACCAACAAAACCACGAAAAGTTCTTGTATTTGAAGATAAAATCTTTTTGCTTTGAAGAAGAAAGATCTGGCTGACTGAAATAAGTTCATTAGATGAAAACCAACAAAAATTGACAAGAACCACGAAAAGTTCTTGTATTTTAAGTTAAAATCTTACTCTATTAAGGAAAAAATTTCTATCTCGCTGAAATATGATCATTTGCTGAAAACCATCAAAACCACGAAAAGTTCTTGTATTTGAAGATAAAATCTTTATGCTTTGAAGAAGAAAGATATCGCTGACTGAAATAAGTTCATTAGATGAAAACCAACAAAAATTGACAACAACCACGAAAAGTTCTTGTATTTTAAGATAAAATCTTACGCTATGAAGGAAAAAACTTCCAGCTCGCTGAAATATGTTCATTTGCTGAAAACCATTAAAAACCACGAAAAGTTCTTGTATTTGAAGATAAAATTTTTTTGCTTTGAAGAAGAAAGATCGAGCTGACTGAAATAAGTTCATCAGATGAAAACCAACAAAAATTGACAAGAACCACGAAAAGTTCTTAGTATTTTAAGATGAAATCTTACGCTATTGAAGAAAAAACTTCCGGCTCGCTGAAATCTGTTCATTTGCTGAAAACCAACAAAACCACGAAAAGTTCTTGTATTTGAATATACAATCTTTTTGCTTTGAAGAAGAAAGATCTGGCTGACTGAAATAAGTTCATCAGATGAAAACCAACAAAAATTGACAAGAACCACGAAAAGTTCTTGTATTTTAAGATATAATCTTACGCTATTAAAGAAAAAACTTCTTGCTCGCTGAAATCTGTTCATTTGCTGAAAACCATCAAAACCACGAAAAGTTCTTGTATTTGAAGATAAAATCTTTTTGCTTTGAAGAAGAAAGATCTGGCTGACTGAAATAAGTTCATTAGATGAAAACCAACAAAAATTGACATGAACCACGAAAAGTTCTTGTAGTTTAAGATAAAATCTTACGCTATTAAAGTAAAAACTCCCAGCTCGCTGAAATATGTTAATTTGCTGAAAATCAACAAAACCACGAAAAGTTCTTGTATTTGAAGATAAAATCTTTTTGCTTTGAAGAAGAAAGATCGAGCTGACTGAAATAAGTTCATTCGATGAAAACCAAGAAAAATTGACAATAACCACGAAAAGTTCTTGTATTTTAAGATAAAATCTTACGCTATTAAGGAAAAAACTTCCAGCTCGATGAAATATGTTCATTTGCTGAAAACCAACAAAACCACGAAAAGTTCTTGTATTTGAAGATAAAATCTTTTTGCTTTGAAGAAGAAAGATCGAGCTGACTGAAATAAGTTCATTAGATGAAAACCAACAAAAATTGACAAGAACCACGAAAAGTTCTTGTATTTTAAGATAAAATCTTAGGCAATTAAAGAAAAAGCTTCTTGCTGGCTGAAATATGTTCATTTGCTGAAAACCAACAAAACCACGAAAAGTTCTTGTATTTGAAGATGAAATCTTTTTGCTTTGAAGAAGAAAGTTCCAGCTGACTGAAATAAGTTCATTGGATGAAAACCAACAAAAATTGACAAGAGCCACGATAAGTTCTTGTATTTTAAGATGAAATCTTACGCTATTGAAGAAAAAGTTCTTGCTCGCTGAAATATGTTAATTTGCTGAAAACCAACAAAACCACGAAAAGTTCTTGTATTTGAAGATAAAATCTTTTTGCTTTGAAGAAGAAAGATCTAGCTGACTGAAATAAGTTCATTAGATGAAAACCAACAAAAATTGACAAGAACCACGAAACGTTCTTGTATTTTAAGATAAAATCTTACGCTATTAAGGAAAAAACTTCCAGCTCGCTGAAATATGTTCATTTGCTGAAAACCATCACAACCACAAAAAGTTCTTGTATTTGAAGATAAAATCTTTTTGCTTTGAAGAAGAAAGATCTGGCTGACTGAAATAAGTTCATTAGATGAAAACCAACAAAAATTGACAAGAACCACGAAAAGTTCTTGTATTTTAAGATAAAATCTTACGCAATTAAAGAAAAAGCTTCTTGCTGGCTGAAATATGTTCATTTGCTGAAAACCAACAAAACCACTAAAATTTCTTGTCTTTGAAGATGAAATCTTTTTGCTTTGAAGAAGAAGGTTCCAGCTGACTGAAATAAGTTCATTCGATGAAAACCAACAAAAATTGACAAGAACCACGATAAGTTCTTGTATTTTAAGATGAAATCTTACGCTATTGAAGAAAAAACTTCTTGCTCGCTGAAATATGTTCATTTGCTGAAAACCAACAAAACCACGAAAAGTTCTTGTATTTGAAGATAAAATCTTTTTGCTTTGAAGAAGAAAGATCTGGCTGACTGAAATAAGTTCATTAGATGAAAACCAACAAAAATTGACAAGAACCACGAAAAGTTCTTGTATTTTAAGATAAAATCTTGCTCTGTTAAGGAAAAAACTTCCAGCTCGCTGAAATATGATCATTTGCTGAAAACCATCAAAACCACGAAAAGTTTTTGTATTTGAAGATAAAATCTTTTTGCTTTCAAGAAGAAAGATCTTGCTGACTGAAATAAGTTCATTGGATGAAAACCAACAAAAATTGACAATAACCACGAAAAGTTCTTGTATTTGAAGATAAAATCTGACGCTATTAAAGAAAAAACTACTTGCTCGCTGAAATATGATCATTTGCTGAAAACCATCAAAACCACGAAAAGTTCTTGTATTTGAAGATAAAATCTTTATGCTTTGAAGAAGAAAGATCTAGCTGACTGAAATATGTTCATTAGATGAAAACCAACAAAAATTGACATGAACCACGAAAAGTTCTTGTATTTTAAGATAAAATCTTACACTATTAAGGAAAAAACTTGCAGCTCGCTGAAATATGTTCATTTGCTTAAAACCATCAAAACCACGAAAAGTTCTTGTATTTGAAGATAAAATCTTTTTGCTTTGAAGAAGAAGGATCGAGCTGACTGAAATAAGTTTATTAGATGAAAACCAACAAAAATTGACAAGAACCACGAAAAGTTCTTGTATTTTAAGATAAAATCTTACGCTATTAAGGAAAAAACTCCCAGCTCGCTGAAATCTGTTCATTTGCTGAAAACCAACAAAACCACGGAAAGTTCTTGTATTTGAAGATAAAATCTGTTTGCTTTGAAGAAGAAAGATCCAGCTGACTGAAATAAGTTCATTAGATGAAAACCAACAAAAATTGACAAGAACCACGAAAAGTTCTTGTATTTTAAGATAAAATCATACTCTATTAAGGAAAAAACTTCCAGCTCGGTGAAATATGATCATTTGCTGAAAACCATCAAAACCACGAAAAGTTCTTGTATTTGAAGATAAAATCTCTTTGCTTTGAAGAAGAAAGATCTCGCTGACTGAAATAAGTTCATTAGATGAAAACCAACAAAAATTGACAAGAACCACGAAAAGTACTTGTATTTTAAGATAAAATCTTACGCTATTAAAGAAAAAGCTTCTTGCTCGCTGAAGTATGTTCATTTGCTGAAAACCAACAAAACCACGAAAAGTTCTTGTATTTGAAGATGAAATCTTTTTGCTTTGAAGAAGAAAGATCTAGCTGACTGAAATAAGTTCATTAGATGAAAACCAACAAAAATTGTCAATAACCACGAAAAGTTCTTGTATTTTAAGATAAAATCTTACGCTATTAAGGAAAAAACTCCCAGCTCGCTGAAATATGTTCATTTGCTGAAAACCATCAAAACCACGAAAAGTTCTTGTATTTGAAGATAAAATCTTTTTGCTTTGAAGAAGAAAGATCTAGCTGACTGAAATAAGTTCATCAGATGAAAACCAACAAAAATTGACAAGAACCACGAAAAGTTCTTGTATTTTAAGATAAAATCTTACGCTATGAAAGAAAAAACTCCCAGCTCGCTGAAATATGTTCATTTGCTGAAAACCAACAAAACCACGAAAAGTTCTTGTATTTGAAGATAAAATCTTTTTGCTTTGAAGAAGAAAGATCTCGCTGACTGAAATAAGTTCATTAGAGGAAAACCAACAAAAACTGTCAATAACCACGAAAAGTTCATGTATTTTAAGATAAAATCTTACTCTATTAAGGAAAAAACTCCCAGCTCGCTGAAATATGTTCATTTGCTGAAAACCATCAAAACCACGAAAAGTTCTTGTATTTGAAGATAAAATCTTTTTGCTTTGAAGAAGAAAGATCTAGCTGACTGAAATAAGTTCATTAGATGAAAACCAACAAAAATTGACAAGAACCACGAAAAGTACTTGTATTTTAAGATAAAATCTTACGCTATTAAAGAAAAAGCTTCTTGCTCGCTGAAGTATGTTCATTTGCTGAAAACCAACAAAACCACGAAAAGTTCGTGTATTTGAAGATGAAATCTTTTTGCTTTGAAGAAGAAAGATCTAGCTGACTGAAATAAGTTCATTAGATGAAAACCAACAAAAATTGTCAATAACCACGAAAAGTTCTTGTATTTTAAGATAAAATCTTACGCTATTAAGGAAAAAACTCCCAGCTCGCTGAAATATGTTCATTTGCTGAAAACCATCAAAACCACGAAAAGTTCTTGTATTTGAAGATAAAATCTTTTTGCTTTGAAGAAGAAAGATCTAGCTGACTGAAATAAGTTCATGAGATGAAAACCAACAAAAATTGACAAGAAGCACGATAAGTTCTTGTATTTTAAGATGAAATCTTACACTATCAAAAAAAACCTCCCAGATCGCTGAAATATGTTCATTTGCTGAAAACCAACAAAACCACAAAAAGGTCTTGCATTTGAGGATGAAATCTTACGCTATTAAAGAAAAAACTTCTGGCTTGCTGAAATCTGTTCATTTGCTGAAAACCAACAAAACCACGAAAAGTTCTTGTATTTGAAGATACAATCTTTTTGCTTTGAAGAAGAAAGATCCAGCTGACTGAAATAAGTTCATGAGATGAAAACCAACAAAAATTGACAAGAACCACGAAAAGTTCTTGTATTTTAAGATAAAATCTTACTCTATTAAGGAAAAAACTTCCAGCTCGGTGAAATATGATCATTTGCTGAAAACCATCAAAACCACGAAAAGTTCTTGTATTTGAAGATGAAATCTTTTTGCTTTGAAGAAGAAAGATCTAGCTGACTGAAATAAGTTCATCAGATGAAAACCAACAAAAATTGACAAGAACCACGAAAAGTTCTTGTATTTTAAGATGAAATCTTACGCTATTAAAGTAAAAACTTCCGGCTCGCTGAAATCTGTTCATTTGCTGAAAACCAACAAAACCACGAAAAGTTCTTGTATTTGAATATACAATCTTTTTGCTTTGAAGAAGAAAGATCTGGCTGACTGAAATAAGTTCATCAGATGAAAACCAACAAAAATTGACAAGAACCACGAAAAGTTCTTGTATTTTAAGATAAAATCTTACGCTATTAAAGAAAAAACTCCCAGATCGCTGAAATCTGTTCATTTGCTGAAAACCAAACGAAACCACGAAAAGTTCTTGTATTTGAAGATAAAATCTTTTTGCTTTGAAGAAGAAAGATCTGGCTGACTGAAATAAGTTCATTAGATGAAAACCAACAAAAATTGACAAGAACCACGAAAAGTTCTTGTATTTTAAGTTAAAATCTTACTGTATTAAGGAAAAAAATTCCATCTCGCTGAAATATGATCATTTGCTGAAAACCATCAAAACCAGGAAAAGTTCTTGTATTTGAAGATAAAATCTTTATGCTTTGAAGAAGAAAGATCTCGCTGACTGAAATAAGTTCATTAGATGAAAACCAACAAAAATTGACAAGAAGCACGATAAGTTCTTGTATTTTAAGATGAAATCTTACGCTATTAAAGAAAAAACTTCTTGCTCGCTGAAATCTGTTCATTTGCTGAAAACCATCAAAACCACGAAAAGTTCTTGTATTTGAAGATAAAATCTTTTTGCTTTGAAGAAGAAAGATCTGGCTGACTGAAATAAGTTCATTAGATGAAAACCAACAAAAATTGACATGAACCACGAAAAGTTCTTGTAGTTTAAGATAAAATCTTACGCTATTAAAGTAAAAACTCCCAGCTCGCTGAAATATGTTAATTTGCTGAAAACCAACAAAACCACGAAAAGTTCTTGTATTTGAAGATAAAATCTTTTTGCTTTGAAGAAGAAAGATCGAGCTGACTGAAATAAGTTCATTCGATGAAAACCAAGAAAAATTGACAATAACCACGAAAAGTTCTTGTATTTTAAGATAAAATCTTACGCTATTAAGGAAAAACTTCCAGCTCGCTGAAATATGTTCATTTGCTGAAAACCAACAAAACCACGAAAAGTTCTTGTATTTGAAGATAAAATCTTTTTGCTTTGAAGAAGAAAGATCTGGCTGACTGAAATAAGTTCATTAGATGAAAACCAACAAAAATTGACAAGAACCACGAAAAGTTCTTGTATTTTAAGTTAAAATCTTACTCTATTAAGGAAAAAATTTCCATCTCGCTGAAATATGATCATTTGCTGAAAACCATCAAAACCACGAAAAGTTCTTGTATTTGAAGATAAAATCTTTATGCTTTGAAGAAGAAAGATATCGCTGACTGAAATAAGTTCATTAGATGAAAACCAACAAAAATTGACAACAACCACGAAAAGTTCTTGTATTTTAAGATAAAATCTTACGCTATGAAGGAAAAAACTTCCAGCTCGCTGAAATATGTTCATTTGCTGAAAACCAACAAAACCACGAAAAGTTCTTGTATTTGAAGATAAAATCTTTTTGCTTTGAAGAAGAAAGATCTAGCTGACTGAAATAAGTTCATGAGATGAAAACCAACAAAAATTGACAAGAACCACGAAAAGTTCTTGTATCTTAAGATAATATCTTACGCTATTAAGGAAAAAACTCCCAGCTCGCTGAAATCTGTTCATTTGCTGAAAACCAACAAAACCACGAAAAGTTCTTGTATTTGAAGATAAAATCTTTTTGCTTTGAAGAAGAAAGATCTAGCTGACTGAAATAAGTTTATCAGATGAAAACCAACAAAAATTGACAAGAACCACGAAAAGTTCTTGTATTTTAAGATAAAATCTTACGCTATTAAGGAAAAAACTCCCAGCTCGCTGAAATCTGTTCATTTGCTGAAAACCAACAAAACCACGAAAAGTTCTTGTATTTGAAGATAAAATCTTTTTGCTTTGAAGAAGAAAGATCTAGCTGACTGAAATAAGTTCATTGGATGAAAACCAACAAAAATTGACAAGAACCACGAAAACTTCTTGTATTTTAAGATAATATCTTACGCTATTGAAGAAAAACCTTCTGGCTCGCTGAAATATGTTCATTTGCTGAAAACCAACAAAACCACGAAAAGTTCTTGTATTTGAAGATAAAATCTTTTTGCTTTGAAGAAGAAAGATCGAGCTGACTGAAATAAGTTCATGAGAAAAAAACCAACAAAAATTGACAAGAACCACGAAAAGTTCTTGTATTTTAAGATAAAATCTTACTGTATTGAGGAAAAAACTTTCAGCTCGCTGAAATATGATCATTTGCTGAAAACCAACAAAACCACGAAAAGTTCTTGTATTTTAAGATAATATCTTACGCTATTGAAGAAAAACCTTCTGGCTCGCTGAAATATGTTCATTTGCTGAAAACCAACAAAACCACGAAAAGTTCTTGTATTTGAAGATAAAATCTTTTTGCTTTGAAGAAGAAAGTTCCAGCTGACTGAAATAAGTTCATTCGATGAAAACCAACAAAAATTGACAAGAACCACGAAAAGTTCTTGTATTTTAAGATGAAATCTTACGCTATTAAAGAAAAAACTTCTGGCTCGCTGAAATCTGTTCATTTGCTGAAAACCAACAATACCACGAAAAGTTCTTGTATTTGAAGATAAAATCTTTTTGCTTTGAAGAAGAAAGATCTAGCTGACTGAAATAAGTTCATGAGATGAAAACCAACAAAAATTGACAAGAACCACGAAAAGTTCTTGTATCTTAAGATAATATCTTACGCTATTAAAGAAAAACCTTCTGGCTCGCTGAAATATGTTCATTTGCTGAAAACCAACAAAACCACGAAAAGTTCTTGTATTTGAAGATAAAATCTTTTTGCTTTGAAGAAGAAAGATCTGGCTGACTGAAATAAGTTCATTAGATGAAAACCAACAAAAATTGACAAGAACCACGAAAAGTTCTTGTATTTTAAGTTAAAATCTTATGCTATTAAAGTAAAAACACCCAGCTCGCTGAAATATGTTAATTTGCTCAAAACCAACAAAACCACGAAAAGTTCTTGTATTTGAAGATAAAATCTTTATGCTTTGAAGAAGAAAGATCTGGCTGACTGAAATAAGTTCATTAGATGAAAACCAACAAAAATTGACATGAACCACGAAAAGTTCTTGTAGTTTAAGATAAAATCTTACGCTATTAAAGTAAAAACTCCCAGCTCGCTGAAATATGTTAATTTGCTGAAAACCAACAAAACCACGAAAAGTTCTTGTATTTGAAGATAAAATCTTTTTGCTTTGAAGAAGAAAGATCGAGCTGACTGAAATAAGTTCATTCGATGAAAACCAAGAAAAATTGACAAGAACCACGAAAAGTTCTTGTATTTTAAGATAAAATCTTACGCTATTAAGGAAAAAACTTCCAGCTCGCTGAAATATGTTCATTTGCTGAAAACCATCAAAACCACGAAAAGTTCTTGTATTTGAAGATAAAATCTTTTTGCTTTGAAGAAGAAGGATCGAGCTGACTGAAATAAGTTTATTAGATGAAAACCAACAAAAATTGACAAGAACCACGAAAAGTTCTTGTATTTTAAGATAAAATCTTACGCTATTAAGGAAAAAACTCCCAGCTCGCTGAAATCTGTTCATTTGCTGAAAACCAACAAAACCACGAAAAGTTCTTGTATTTGAAGATAAAATCTTTTTGCTTTGAAGAAGAAAGATCTAGCTGACTGAAATAAGTTCATTGGATGAAAACCAACAAAAATTGACAAGAACCACGAAAACTTCTTGTATTTTAAGATAATATCTTACGCTATTGAAGAAAAACCTTCTGGCTCGCTGAAATATGTTCATTTGCTGAAAACCAACAAAACCACGAAAAGTTCTTGTATTTGAAGATAAAATCTTTTTGCTTTGAAGAAGAAAGATCGAGCTGACTGAAATAAGTTCATGAGAAAAAAACCAACAAAAATTGACAAGAACCACGAAAAGTTCTTGTATTTTAAGATAAAATCTTACTGTATTGAGGAAAAAACTTTCAGCTCGCTGAAATATGATCATTTGCTGAAAACCAACAAAACCACGAAAAGTTCTTGTATTTTAAGATAATATCTTACGCTATTGAAGAAAAACCTTCTGGCTCGCTGAAATATGTTCATTTGCTGAAAACCAACAAAACCACGAAAAGTTCTTGTATTTGAAGATAAAATCTTTTTGCTTTGAAGAAGACAGTTCCAGCTGACTGAAATAAGTTCATTTGATGAAAACCAACAAAAATTGACAAGAACCACGAAAAGTTCTTGTATTTTAAGATGAAATCTTACGCTATTAAAGAAAAAACTTCTGGCTCGCTGAAATCTGTTCATTTGCTGAAAACCAACAATACCACGAAAAGTTCTTGTATTTTAAGATAAAATCTTACGCTATTAAGGAAAAAACTTCCAGCTCGCTGAAATATGTTCATTTGCTGAAAACCATCAAAACCACGAAAAGTTCTTGTATTTGAAGATAAAATCTTTTTGCTTTGAAGAAGAAAGATCTAGCTGACTGAAATAAGTTCATTAGATGAAAACCAACAAAAATTGACAATAACCACGAAAAGTTCTTGTATTTTAAGATAAAATCTTACGCTATTAAGGAAAAAACTTCCAGCTCGCTGAAATATGTTCATTTGCTGAAAACCAACAAAACCACGAAAAGTTCTTGTATTTGAAGATAAAATCTTTTTGCTTTGAAGAAGAAAGATCGAGCTGACTGAAATAAGTTCATGAGATGAAAACCAACAAAAATTGACAAGAACCACGAAAAGTTCTTGTATTTTAAGATAAAATCTTACGCAATTAAAGAAAAAGCTTCTTGCTGGCTGAAATATGTTCATTTGCTGAAAACCAACAAAACCACGAAAATTTCTTGTATTTGAAGATGAAATCTTTTTGCTTTGAAGAAGAAAGTTCCAGCTGACTGAAATAAGTTCATTGGATGAAAACCAACAAAAATTGACAAGAACCACGATAAGTTCTTGTATTTTAAGATGAAATCTTACGCTATTGAAGAAAAAACTTCTTGCTCGCTGAAATATGTTCATTTGCTGAAAACCAACAAAACCACGAAAAGTTCTTGTATTTGAAGATAAAATCTTTTTGCTTTGAAGAAGAAAGATCTGGTTGACTGAAATAAGTTCATTAGATGAAAACCAACAAAAATTGACAAGAACCACGAAAAGTTCTTGTATTTTAAGATAAAATCTTACTCTGTTAAGGAAAAAACTTCCAGCTCGCTGAAATATGATCATTTGCTGAAAACCATCAAAACCACGAAAAGTTCTTGTATTTGAAGATAAAATCTTTTTGCTTTCAAGAAGAAAGATCTTGCTGACTGAAATAAGTTCATTAGATGAAAACCAACAAAAATTGACAATAACCACGAAAAGTTCTTGTATTTTAAGATAAAATCTTACGCTATTAAAGTAAAAACTCCCAGCTCGCTGAAATCTGTTCATTTGCTGAAAACCAACAAAGCCACGAAAGGTTGTTGTATTTGAAGATAAAGTCTTTTTGCTTTGAAGAAGAAAGATCTAGCTGACTGAAATAAGTTCATTCGATGAAAACCAACATAAATTGAGAAGAACCACGAAAAGTTCTTGTATTTTAAGATGAAATCTTACGCTATTAAAGAAAAAACTTCTAGCTCGCTGAAATATGTTCATTTGCTGAAAACCAACAAAACCACGAAAAGTTCTTGTATTTGAAGATAAAATCTTTTTGCTTTGAAGAAGAAAGATCTGGCTGACTGAAATAAGTTCATGAGATGAAAACCAACAAAAATTGACAAGAACCACGAAAAGTTCTTGTATTTTAAGTTAAAATCTTACTCTATTAAGGAAAACATTTCCATCTCGCTGAAATATGATCATTTGCTGAAAACCATCAAAACCACAAAAAGTTCTTGTATTTGAAGATGAAATCTTTTTGCTTTGAAGAAGAAAGATCTAGCTGACTGAAATATGTTCATTAGATGAAAACCAACAAAAATTGACAAGAACCACGAAAAGTTCTTGCATTTTAAGATGAAATCTTTTTGCTTTGAAGAAGAAAGATCTGGCTGACTGAAATAAGTTCATCAGATGAAAATCAACAAAAATTGACATGAACCACGAAAAGTTCTTGTAGTTGAAGATAAAATCTTACGCTATTAAAGTAAAAACTCCCAGCTCGCTGAAATATGTTAATTTGCTGAAAAGCAACAAAACCACGAAAAGTTCTTGTATTTTAAGATAAAATCTTACGCTGTTAAGGAAAAAACTTCCAGCTCGCTGAAATATGTTCATTTGCTGAAAACCATCAAAACCACGAAAAGTTCTTGTATTTGAAGATAAAATCTTTTTGATTTGAAGAAGAAGCATCGAGCTGACTGAAATACGTTTTTTAGATGAAAACCAACAAAAATTGACAAGAACCACGAAAAGTTCTTGTATTTTAAGATAAAATCTTACGCTATTAAAGAAAAAAACTACTTGCTCGCTGAAATCTGTTCATTTGCTGAAAACCAACAAAACCACGAAAAGTTCTTGTATTTGAAGTTAAAATCTTTTTGCTTTGAAGAAGAAAGATCCAGCTGACTGAAATAAGTTCATTGGATGAATACCAACAAAAATTGACAATAACCACGAAAAGTTCTTGTATTTTAAGATAAAATCTTACGCTATTAAAGAAAAAACTACTTGCTCGCTGAAATCTGTTCATTTGCTGAAAACCAACAAAACCACGAAAAGTTCTTGTATTTGAAGATAAAATCTTTTTGCTTTGAAGAAGAAAGGTCTAGCTGACTGAAATAAGTTCATTAGATGAAAACGAACAAAAATTGACAAGAACCACGAAAAGTTCTTGTATTTTAAGATAATATCTTACGCTATTAAAGAAAAACCTTCTGGCTCGCTGAAATATGTTCATTTGCTGAAAACCAACAAAACCACGAAAAGTTCTTGTATTTGAAGATAAAATCTTTTTGCTTTGAAGAAGAAAGATCTGGCTGACTGAAATAAGTTCATTAGATGAAAACCAACAAAAATTAACAAGAACCACGAAAACTTCTTGTATTTTAAGATAATATCTTACGCTATTGAAGAAAAACCTTCTGGCTCGCTGAAATATGTTCATTTGCTGAAAACCAACAAAACCACGAAAAGTTCTTGTATTTGAAGATAAAATCTTTTTGCTTTCAAGAAGAAAGTTCCAGCTGACTGAAATAAGTTCATTCGATGAAAACCAACAAAAATTGACAAGAACCACGAAAAGTTCTTGTATTTTAAGATGAAATCTTACGCTATTAAAGAAAAAACTTCTGGCTCGCTGAAATCTGTTCATTTGCTGAAAAACAACAAAACCACGAAAAGTTCTTGTATTTTAAGATAAAATCTTACGCTATTAAGGAAAAAACTTCCAGCTCGCTGAAATATGTTCATTTGCTGAAAAGCATCAAAACCACGAAAAGTTCTTGTATTTGAAGATAAAATCTTTTTGCTTTGAAGAAGAAAGATCTGGCTGACTGAAATAAGTTCATGAGAAAAAAACCAACAAAAATTGACAAGAACCACGAAAAGTTCTTGTATTTTAAGATAATATCTTACGCTATTAAAGAAAAATCTTCTGGCTCGCTGAAATATGTTCATTTGCTGAAAACCAACAAAACCACGAAAAGTTCTTGTATTTGAAGATAAAATCTTTTTGCTTTGAAGAAGAAAGATCTGGCTGACTGAAATAAGTTCATTCGATGAAAACCAACAAAAATTGACAAGAACCACGAAAAGTTCTTGTATTTTAAGATGAAATCTTACGCTATTAAAGAAAAAACTTCTGGCTCGCTGAAATCTGTTCATTTGCTGAAAACCAACAAAACCACGAAAAGTTCTTGTATTTTCAGATAAAATCTTACGCTATTAAGGAAAAAACTTCCAGCTCGCTGAAATATGTTCATTTGCTGAAAACCATCAAAACCACGAAAAGTTCTTGTATTTGAAGATAAAATCTTTTTGCTTTGAAGAAGAAAGATCTGGCTGACTGAAATAAGTTCATGAGAAAAAAACCAACAAAAATTGACAAGAACCACGAAAAGTTCTTGTATTTTAAGATAAAATCTTACTGTATTAAGGAAAAAACTTTGAGCTCGCTGAAATATGATCATTTGCTGAAAACCATCAAAAGCACGAAAAGTTCTTGTATTTGAAGATAAAATCTTTTTGCTTTGAAGAAGAAAGATCTAGCTGACTGAAATAAGTTCATCAGATGAAAACCAACAAAAATTGACAAGAACCACGAAAAGTTCTTGTATTTTAAGATAATATCTTACGCTATTAAAGAAAAACCTTCTGGCTCGCTGAAATATGTTCATTTGCTGAAAAGCAACAAAACCACGAAAAGTTCTTGTATTTTAAGATAAAATCTTACTGTATTAAGGAAAAAACTTTCAGCTCGCTGAAATATGATCATTTGCTGAAAACCATCAAAAGCCGAAAAGTTCTTGTATTTGAAGATAAAATCTTTTTGCTTTGAAGAAGAAAGATCTAGCTGACTGAAATAAGTTCATTAGATGAAAACCAACAAAAATTGACAAGAACCACGAAAAGTTCTTGTATTTTAAGATAAAATCTTACGCAATTAAAGAAAAAGCTTCTTGCTGGCTGAAATATGTTCATTTGCTGAAAACCAACAAAACCACGAAAATTTCTTGTATTTGAAGATGAAATCTTTTTGCTTTGAAGAAGAAAGTTCCAGCTGACTGAAATAAGTTCATTCGATGAAAACCAACAAAAATTGACAAGAACCACGATAAGTTCTTGTATTTTAAGATGAAATCTTACGCTATTGAAGAAAAAACTTCTTGCTCGCTGAACTATGTTCATTTGCTGAAAACCAACAAAACCACGAAAAGTTCTTGTATTTGAAGATAAAATCTTTTTGCTTTGAAGAAGAAAGATCTGGCTGACTGAAATAAGTTCATTAGATGAAAACCAACAAAAATTGACAAGAACCACGAAAAGTTCTTGTATTTTAAGATAAAATCTTACTCTATTAAGGAAAAAACTTCCAGCTCGCTGAAATATGATCATTTGCTGAAAACCATCAAAACCACGAAAAGTTCTTGTGTTTGAAGATAAAATCTTTTTGCTTTCAAGAAGAAAGATCTTGCTGACTGAAATAAGTTCATTAGATGAAAACCAACAAAAATTGACAATAACCACGAAAAGTTCTTGTATTTTAAGATAAAATCTTACGCTATTAAAGAAAAAACTACTTGCTCGATGAAATCTGTTCATTTGCTGAAAACCAACAAAACCACGAAAAGTTCTTGTATTTGAAGATAAAATCTTTTTGCTTTGAAGAAGAAAGATCTAGCTGACTGAAATAAGTTCATTAGATGAAAACCAACAAAAATTGACAACAACCACGAAAAGTTGTTGTATTTTAAGATAATATCTTACGCTATTAAAGAAAAACCTTCTGGCTCGCTGAAATATGTTGATTTGCTGAAAACCATCAAAACCACAAAAAGTTCTTGTATTTGAAGATAAAATCTTTTTGCTGTGAAGAAGAAAGATCTAGCTGACTGAAATATGTTCATTAGATGAAAACCAACAAAAATTGACAAGAACCACGAAAAGTTCTTGTATTTTAAGTTAAAATCTTACTCTATTAAGGAAAAAATTTCCATCTCGCTGAAATATGATCATTTGCTGAAAACCATCAAAACCACGAAAAGTTCTTGTATTTGAAGATGAAATCTTTATGCTTTGAAGAAGAAAGATCTAGATGACTGAAATAAGTTCATTCGATGAAAACCAACAAAAATTGACAAGAAGCACGATAAGTTCTTGTATTTTAAGATGAAATCTTACGCTATTAAAGAAAAAACTTCTTGCTCGCTGAAATCTGTTCATTTGCTGAAAACCATCAAAACCACAAAAAGTTCTTGTATTTGAAGATGAAATCTTTTTGCTTTGAAGAAGAAAGATCTAGCTGACTGAAATATGTTCATTAGATGAAAACCAACAAAAATTGACAAGAACCACGAAAAGTTCTTGCATTTTAAGATGAAATGTTACGCTATTAAAGAAAAAACTTCCGGCTCTCTGCAATCTGTTCATTTGCTGAAAACCAACAAAACCACGAAAAGTTCTTGTATTTGAAGATAAAATCTTTTTGCTTTGAAGAAGAAAGATCTGGCTGACTGAAATAAGTTCATTAGATGAAAACCAACAAAAATTGACATGAACCACGAAAAGTTCTTGTAGTTTAAGATAAAATCTTACGCTATTAAAGTAAAAACTCCCAGCTCGCTGAAATATGTTAATTTGCTGAAAAGCAACAAAACCACGAAAAGTTCTTGTATTTGAAGATAAAATCTTTTTGCTTTGAAGAAGAAAGATCGAGCTGACTGAAATAAGTTCATTGGATGAAAACCAACAAAAATTGACAAGAACCACGAAAACTTCTTGTATTTTAAGACAATATCTTACGCTATTGAAGAAAAACCTTCTGGCTCGCTGAAATATGTTCATTTGCTGAAAACCAACAAAACCACGAAAAGTTCTTGTATTTGAAGATAAAATCTTTTTGCTTTGAAGAAGAAAGATCTGGCTGACTGAAATAAGTTCATGAGAAAAAAACCAACAAAAATTGACAAGAACCACGAAAAGTTCTTGTATTTTAAGATAAAATCTTACTGTATTGAGGAAAAAACTTTCAGCTCGCTGAAATATGATCATTTGCTGAAAACCATCAAAAGCACTAAAAGTTCTTGTATTTGAAGATAAAATCTTTTTGCTTTGAAGAAGAAAGTTCCAGCTGACTGAAATAAGTTCATTCGATGAAAACCAACAAAAATTGACAAGAACCACGAAAAGTTCTTGTATTTTAGGATGAAATCTTATGCTATTAAAGAAAAAACTTCTGGCTCGCTGAAATCTGTTCATTTGCTGAAAACCAACAAAACCACGAAAAGTTCTTGTATTTGAAGATAAAATCTTTTTGCTTTGAAGAAGAAAGATCTGGCTGACTGAAATAAGTTCATGAGAAAAAAACCAACAAAAATTGACAAGAACCACGAAAAGTTCTTGTATTTTAAGATAAAATCTTACTGTATTAAGGAAAAAACTTTCAGCTCGCTGAAATATGATCATTTGCTGAAAACCATTAAAAGCACGAAAAGTTCTTGTATTTGAAGATAAAATCTTTTTGCTTTGAAGAAGAAAGATCTAGCTGACTGAAATAAGTTCATTCGATGAAAACCAACAAAAATTGACAAGAACCACGAAAAGTTGTTGTATTTTAAGATAATATCTTACGCTATTAAAGAAAAACCTTCTGGCTCGCTGAAGTATGTTCATTTGCTGAAAACCAACAAAACCACGAAAAGTTCTTGTATTTGAAGTTAAAATCTTTTTGCTTTGAAGAAGAAAGATCTGGCTGACTGAAATAAGTTCATTAGATGAAAACCAACAAAAATTGACAAGAACCACGAAAAGTTCTTGTATTTTAAGATGAAATCTTACGCTATTGAAGAAAAAACTTCTTGCTCGCTGAACTATGTTCATTTGCTGAAAACCAACAAAACCACGAAAAGTTCTTGTATTTGAAGATAAAATCTTTTTGCTTTGAAGAAGAAAGATCTGGCTGACTGAAATAAGTTCATTAGATGAAAACCAACAAAAATTGACAAGAACCACGAAAAGTTCTTGTATTTTAAGATAAAATCTTACTCTATTAAGGAAAAAACTTCCAGCTCGCTGAAATATGATCATTTGCTGAAAACCATCAAAACCACGAAAAGTTCTTGTGTTTGAAGATAAAATCTTTTTGCTTTCAAGAAGAAAGATCTTGCTGACTGAAATAAGTTCATTAGATGAAAACCAACAAAAATTGACAATAACCACGAAAAGTTCTTGTATTTTAAGATAAAATCTTACGCTATTAAAGAAAAAACTACTTGCTCGATGAAATCTGTTCATTTGCTGAAAACCAACAAAACCACGAAAAGTTCTTGTATTTGAAGATAAAATCTTTTTGCTTTGAAGAAGAAAGATCTAGCTGACTGAAATAAGTTCATTAGATGAAAACCAACAAAAATTGACAACAACCACGAAAAGTTGTTGTATTTTAAGATAATATCTTACGCTATTAAAGAAAAACCTTCTGGCTCGCTGAAATATGTTGATTTGCTGAAAACCATCAAAACCACAAAAAGTTCTTGTATTTGAAGATGAAATCTTTTTGCTGTGAAGAAGAAAGATCTAGCTGACTGAAATATGTTCATTAGATGAAAACCAACAAAAATTGACAAGAACCACGAAAAGTTCTTGTATTTTAAGTTAAAATCTTACTCTATTAAGGAAAAAATTTCCATCTCGCTGAAATATGATCATTTGCTGAAAACCATCAAAACCACGAAAAGTTCTTGTATTTGAAGATGAAATCTTTATGCTTTGAAGAAGAAAGATCTAGATGACTGAAATAAGTTCATTCGATGAAAACCAACAAAAATTGACAAGAAGCACGATAAGTTCTTGTATTTTAAGATGAAATCTTACGCTATTAAAGAAAAAACTTCTTGCTCGCTGAAATCTGTTCATTTGCTGAAAACCATCAAAACCACAAAAAGTTCTTGTATTTGAAGATGAAATCTTTTTGCTTTGAAGAAGAAAGATCTAGCTGACTGAAATATGTTCATTAGATGAAAACCAACAAAAATTGACAAGAACCACGAAAAGTTCTTGCATTTTAAGATGAAATGTTACGCTATTAAAGAAAAAACTTCCGGCTCTCTGCAATCTGTTCATTTGCTGAAAACCAACAAAACCACGAAAAGTTCTTGTATTTGAAGATAAAATCTTTTTGCTTTGAAGAAGAAAGATCTGGCTGACTGAAATAAGTTCATTAGATGAAAACCAACAAAAATTGACATGAACCACGAAAAGTGCTTGTAGTTTAAGATAAAATCTTACGCTATTAAAGTAAAAACTCCCAGCTCGCTGAAATATGTTAATTTGCTGAAAAGCAACAAAACCACGAAAAGTTCTTGTATTTGAAGATAAAATCTTTTTGCTTTGAAGAAGAAAGATCGAGCTGACTGAAATAAGTTCATTGGATGAAAACCAACAAAAATTGACAAGAACCACGAAAACTTCTTGTATTTTAAGACAATATCTTACGCTATTGAAGAAATACCTTCTGGCTCGCTGAAATATGTTCATTTGCTGAAAACCAACAAAACCACGAAAAGTTCTTGTATTTGAAGATAAAATCTTTTTGCTTTGAAGAAGAAAGATCTGGCTGACTGAAATAAGTTCATGAGAAAAAAACCAACAAAAATTGACAAGAACCACGAAAAGTTCTTGTATTTTAAGATAAAATCTTACTGTATTGAGGAAAAAACTTTCAGCTCGCTGAAATATGATCATTTGCTGAAAACCATCAAAAGCACGAAAAGTTCTTGTATTTGAAGATAAAATCTTTTTGCTTTGAAGAAGAAAGTTCCAGCTGACTGAAATAAGTTCATTCGATGAAAACCAACAAAAATTGACAAGAACCACGAAAAGTTGTTGTATTTTAAGATAATATCTTACGCTATTAAAGAAAAACCTTCTGGCTCGCTGAAGTATGTTCATTTGCTGAAAACCAACAAAACCACGAAAAGTTCTTGTATTTGAAGTTAAAATCTTTTTGCTTTGAAGAAGAAAGATCTGGCTGACTGAAATAAGTTCATTCGATGAAAACCAACAAAAATTGACAAGAACCACGAAAAGTTGTTGTATTTTAAGATAATATATTACGCTATTAAAGAAAAACCTTCTGGCTCGCTGAAGTATGTTCATTTGCTGAAAACCAACAAAACCACGAAAAGTTCTTGTATTTGAAGTTAAAATCTTTTTGCTTTGAAGAAGAAAGATCTGGCTGACTGAAATAAGTTCATTAGATGAAAACCAACAAAAATTGACAAGAACCACGAAAAGTTCTTGTATTTTAAGATGAAATCTTACGCAATTAAAGAAAAAACTTCTGGCTCGCTGAAATATGTTCATTTGCTGAAAACCAACAAAACCACGAAAAGTTCTTGTATTTGAAGATAAAATCTTTTTGCTTTGAAGAAGAAAGATCCAGCTGACTGAAATAAGTTCATTAGATGAAAACCAACAAAAATTGACAAGAACCACAAAAAGTTCTTGTATTTTAAGATAAAATCTTACGCTATTAAGGAAAAAACTCCCAGCTCGCTGAAATATGTTCATTTGCTGAAAACCAACACAACCACGAAAAGTTCTTGTATTTGAAGATAAAATCTTTTTGCTTTGAAGAAGAAATATCGAGCTGACTGAAATAAGTTCATCAGATGAAAACCAACAAAAATTGACAAGAACCACGAAAAGTTCTTGTATTTTAAGATAAAATCTTACGCTATCAAAGAAAAAACTCCCAGCTCGCTGAAATATGTTAATTTGCTGAAAAGCAACAAAACCACGAAAAGTTCTTGTATTTGAAGATAAAATCTTTTTGCTTTGAAGAAGAAAGATCGAGCTGACTGAAATAAGTTCATTGGATGAAAACCAACAAAAATTGACAAGAACCACGAAAACTTCTTGTATTTTAAGACAATATCTTACGCTATTGAAGAAAAACCTTCTGGCTCGCTGAAATATGTTCATTTGCTGAAAACCAACAAAACCACAAAAAGTTCTTGTATTTGAAGATAAAATCTTTTTGCTTTGAAGAAGAAAGATCTAGCTGACTGAAATAAGTTCATTCGATGAAAACCAACAAAAATTGACAAGAACCACGAAAAGTTCTTGTATTTTAAGATAAAATCTTACGCTATTAAGGAAAAAACTTCCAGCTCGCTGAAATATGTTCATTTGCTGAAAACCATCAAAACCACGAAAAGTTCTTGTATTTGAAGATAATATCTTTTTGCTTTGAAGAAGAAGGATCGAGCTGACTGAAATAAGTTGATCAGATGAAAACCAACAAAAATTGACAAGAACCACGAAAAGTTCTTGTATTTTAAGATAAAATCTTACGCTATCAAAGAAAAAACTCCCAGCTCGCTGAAATATGTTAATTTGCTGAAAACCAACAAAACCACGAAGAGTTCTTGTATTTGAAGATAAAATCTTTTTGCTTTGAAGAAGAAAGATCGAGCTGACTGAAATAAGTTCATTGGATGAAAACCAACAAAAATTGACAAGAACCACGAAAACTTCTTGTATTTTAAGACAATATCTTACGCTATTGAAGAAAAACCTTCTGGCTCGCTGAAATATGTTCATTTGCTGAAAACCAACAAAACCACAAAAAGTTCTTGTATTTGAAGATAAAATCTTTTTGCTTTGAAGAAGAAAGATCTAGCTGACTGAAATAAGTTCATTCGATGAAAACCAACAAAAATTGACAAGAACCACGAAAAGTTCTTGTATTTTAAGATAAAATCTTACGCTATTAAGGAAAAAACTTCCAGCTCGCTGAAATATGTTCATTTGCTGAAAACCATCAAAACCACGAAAAGTTCTTGTATTTGAAGATAATATCTTTTTGCTTTGAAGAAGAAGGATCGAGCTGACTGAAATAAGTTGATCAGATGAAAACCAACAAAAATTGACAAGAACCACGAAAAGTTCTTGTATTTTAAGATAAAATCTTACGCTATCAAAGAAAAAACTCCCAGCTCGCTGAAATATGTTAATTTGCTGAAAACCAACAAAACCACGAAGAGTTCTTGTATTTGAAGATAAAATCTTTTTGCTTTGAAGAAGAAAGATCGAGCTGACTGAAATAAGTTCATTGGATGAAAACCAACAAAAATTGACAAGAACCACGAAAACTTCTTGTATTTTAAGACAATATCTTACGCTATTGAAGAAAAACCTTCTGGCTCGCTGAAATATGTTCATTTGCTGAAAACCATCAAAAGCACGAAAAGTTCTTGTATTTGAAGATAAAATCTTTTTGCTTTGAAGAAGAAAGTTCCAGCTGACTGAAATAAGTTCATTCGATGAAAACCAACAAAAATTGACAAGAACCACGAAAAGTTCATGTATTTTAGGATGAAATCTTACGCTATTAAAGAAAAAACTTCTGGCTCGCTGAAATCTGTTCATTTGCTGAAAACCAACAAAACCACGAAAAGTTCTTGTATTTGAAGATAAAATCTTTTTGCTTTGAAGAAGAAAGATCTGGCTGACTGAAATAAGTTCATGAGAAAAAAACCAACAAAAATTGACAAGAACCACGAAAAGTTCTTGTATTTTAAGATAAAATCTTACTGTATTAAGGAAAAAACTTCCAGCTCGCTGAAATATGTTCATTTGCTGAAAACCATCAAAACCACGAAAAGTTCTTGTGTTTGAAGATAAAATCTTTTTGCTTTGAAGAAGAAAGATCTAGCTGACTGAAATAAGTTCATTCGATGAAAACCAACAAAAATTGACAAGAACCACGAAAAGTTGTTGTATTTTAAATAATATCTTACGCTATTAAAGAAAATCCTTCTGGCTCGCTGAAGTATGTTCATTTGCTGAAAACCAACAAAACCACGAAAAGTTCTTGTATTTGAAGTTAAAATCTTTTTGCTTTGAATAAGAAAGATCTGGCTGACTGAAATAAGTTCATTAGATGAAAACCAACAAAAATTGACAAGAACCACGAAAAGTTCTTGTATTTTAAGTTAAAATCTTACTCTATTAAGGAAAAAATTTCCATCTCGCTGAAATATGATCATTTGCTGAAAACCATCAAAACCACGAAAAGTTCTTGCATTTGAAGATAAAATCTTTATGCTTTGAAGAAGAAAGATCTAGCTGACTCAAATAAGTTCATCAGATGAAAACCAACAAAAATTGACAAGAAGCACGATAAGTTCTTGTATTTTAAGATGAAATCTTACGCTATTAAAGAAAAAACTTCTTGCTCGCTGAAATCTGTTCATTTGCTGAAAACCATCAAAACCACAACAAGTTCTTGTATTTGAAGATGAAATCTTTTTGCTTTGAAGAAGAAAGATCCAGCTGACTGAAATAAGTTCATTAGATGAAAACCAACAAAAATTGACAAGAACCACGAAAAGTTCTTGTATTTTAAGATAAAATCTTACGCAATTAAAGAAAAAGCTTCTTGCTGGCTGAAATATGTTCATTTGCTGAAAACCAACAAAACCACGAAAATTTCTTGTATTTGAAGATGAAATCTTTTTGCTTTGAAGAAGAAAGTTCCAGCTGACTGAAATAAGTTCATGAGATGAAAACCAACAAAAATTGACATGAACCACGAAAAGTTCTTGTAGTTTAAGATAAAATCTTACGCTATTAAAGTAAAAACTCCCAGCTCGCTGAAATCTGTTCATTTGCTGAAAACCAACAAAACCACGAAAAGTTCTTGTATTTGAAGATAAAATCTTTTTGCTTTGAAGAAGAAAGATCGAGCTGACTGAAATAAGTTCATTCGATGAAAACCAACAAAAATTGACAAGAACCACGAAAAGTTCTTGTATTTTAAGATAAAATCTTACGCTATTAAGGAAAAAACTTCCAGCTCGCTGAAATATGTTCATTTGCTGAAAACCATCAAAACAACGAAAAGTTCTTGTATTTGAAGATAAAATCTTTTTGCTTTGAAGAAGAAGGATCGAGCTGACTGAAATAAGTTTATTGGATGAAAACCAACAAAAATTGACAAGAACCACGAAAAGTTCTTGTATTTTAAGATAAAATCTTACGCTATTAAAGAAAAAACTACTTGCTCGCTCAAATCTGTTCATTTGCTGAAAACCAACAAAACCACGAAAAGTTCTTGTATTTGAAGATAAAATCTTTTTGCTTTGAAGAAGAAAGATCGAGCTGACTGAAATAAGTTCATTGGATGAAAACCAACAAAAATTGACAAGAACCACAAAAACTTCTTGTATTTTAAGATAATATCTTACGCTATTGAAGAAAAACCTTCTGGCTCGCTGAAATATGTTCATTTGCTGAAAACCAACAAAACCACGAAAAGTTCTTGTATTTGAAGATAAAATCTTTTTGCTTTGAAGAAGAAAGATCTGGATGACTGAAATAAGTTCATGAGAAAAAAACCAACAAAAATTGACAAGAACCACGAAAAGTTCTTGTATTTTAAGATAAAATCTTACTGTATTGAGGAAAATACTTTCAGCTCGCTGAAATATGATCATTTGCTGAAAACCATCAAAAGCACGAAATGTTCTTGTATTTGAAGATAAAATCTTTTTGCTTTGAAGAAGAAAGTTCCAGCTGACTGAAATAAGTTCATTCGATGAAAACCAACAAAAATTCACAAGAACCACGATAAGTTCTTGTATTTTAAGATGAAATCTTACGCTATTGAAGAAAAAACTTCTTGCTCGCTGAAATATGTTCATTTGCTGAAAACCAACAAAACCACGAAAAGTTCTTGTATTTGAAGATAAAATCTTTTTGCTTTGAAGAAGAAAGATCGAGCTGACTGAAATAAGTTCATGAGATGAAAACCAACAAAAATTGACAAGAACCACGAAAAGTTCTTGTATTTTAAGATAAAATCTTACGCTATTAAGGAAAAAGCTTCTTGCTGGCTGAAATATGTTCATTTGCTGAAAACCAACAAAACCACAAAAATTTCTTGTCTTTGAAGATAAAATCTTTTTGCTTTGAAGAAGAAAGTTCCAGCTGACTGAAATAAGTTCATTCGATGAAAACCAACAAAAATTGACAAGAACCACGATATGTTCTTGTATGTTAAGATGAAATCTTACGCTATTGAAGAAAAAACTTCTTGCTCGCTGAAATATGTTCATTTGCTGAAAACCAACAAAACCACGAAAAGTTCTTGTATTTGAAGATAAAATCTTTTTGCTTTGAAGAAGAAAGATCTAGCTGACTGAAATAAGTTCATTAGATGAAAACCAACAAAAATTGACAAGAACCACGAAAAGTTCTTGTATTTTAAGATGAAATCTTACGCAATGAAAGAAAAAACTTCTGGCTCGCTGAAATCTGTTCATTTGCTGAAAACCAACAAAACCACGAAAAGTTCTTGTATTTGAAGATAAAATCTTTTTGCTTTGAAGAAGAAAGATCTAGCTGACTGAAATAAGTTCATTAGATGAAAACCAACAAAAATTGACAAGAACCACGAAAAGTTCTTGTATTTTAAGATAAAATCTTACGCTATCAAAGAAAAAACTCCCAGATCGCTGAAATATGTTCATTTGCTGAAAACCAACAAAACCACGAAAAGTTCTTGTATTTTAAGATAAAATCTTACGCAATTAAAGAAAAAGCTTCTTGCTGGCTGAAATATGTTCATTTGCTGAAAACCAACAAAACCACGAAAATTTCTTGTATTTGAAGATGAAATCTTTTTGCTTTGATGAAGAAAGTTCCAGCTGACTGAAATAAGTTCATTCGATGAAAACCAACAAAAATTGACAAGAACCACGATAAGTTCTTGTAGTTTAAGATAAAATATTACGCTATTAAAGTAAAAACTCCCAGCTCGCTGAAATCTGTTCATTTGCTGAAAACCAAAAAAACCACAAAAAGTTCTTGTATTTGAAGATAAAATCTTTTTGCTTTGAAGAAGAAAGATCTAGCTGACTGAAATAAGTTCATTCGATGAAAACCAACAAAAATTGACAAGAACCACGAAAAGTTCTTGTATTTTAAGATAAAATCTTACGCTATTAAGGAAAAAACTTCCAGCTCGCTGAAATATGTTCATTTGCTGAAAACCATCAAAACCACGAAAAGTTCTTGTATTTGAAGATAAAATCTTTTTGCTTTGAAGAAGAAGGATCGAGCTGACTGAAATAAGTTGATCAGATGAAAACCAACAAAAATTGACAAGAACCACGAAAAGTTCTTGTATTTTAAGATAAAATCTTACGCTATCAAAGAAAAAACTCCCAGCTCGCTGAAATATGTTAATTTGCTGAAAACCAACAAAACCACGAAAAGTTCTTGTATTTGAAGATAAAATCTTTTTGCTTTGAAGAAGAAAGATCGAGCTGACTGAAATAAGTTCATTGGATGAAAACCAACAAAAATTGACAAGAACCACGAAAACTTCTTGTATTTTAAGATAATATCTTACGCTATTGAAGAAAAACCTTCTGGCTCGCTGAAATATGTTCATTTGCTGAAAACCAACAAAACCACGAAAAGTTCTTGTATTTGAAGATAAAATCTTTTTGCTTTGAAGAAGAAAGATCTGGCTGACTGAAATAAGTTCATGAGAAAAAAACCAACAAAAATTGACAAGAACCACGAAAAGTTCTTGTATTTTAAGATAAAATCTTACTGTATTGAGGAAAAAACTTTCAGCTCGCTGAAATATGATCATTTGCTGAAAACCATCAAAAGCACGAAAAGTTCTTGTATTTGAAGATAAAATCTTTTTGCTTTGAAGAAGAAAGTTCCAGCTGACTGAAATAAGTTCATTCGATGAAAACCAACAAAAATTGACAAGAACCACGAAAAGTTCATGTATTTTAGGATGAAATCTTACGCTATTAAAGAAAAAACTTCTGGCTCGCTGAAATCTGTTCATTTGCTGAAAACCAACAAAACCACGAAAAGTTCTTGTATTTGAAGATAAAATCTTTTTGCTTTGAAGAAGAAAGATCTGGCTGACTGAAATAAGTTCATGAGAAAAAAACCAACAAAAATTGACAAGAACCACGAAAAGTTCTTGTATTTTAAGATAAAATCTTACTGTATTAAGGAAAAAACTTTCAGCTCGCTGAAATATGATCATTTGCTGAAAACCATCAAAACCACGAAAAGTTCTTGTATTTGAAGATAAAATCTTTTTGCTTTGAAGAAGAAAGTTCCAGCTGACTGAAATAAGTTCATTCGATGAAAACCAACAAAAATTGACAAGAACCACGATAAGTTCTTGTATTTTAAGATGAAATCTTACGCTATTGAAGAAAAAACTTCTTGCTCGCTGAAATATGTTCATTTGCTGAAAACCAACAAAACCACGAAAAGTTCTTGTATTTGAAGATAAAATCTTTTTGCTTTGAAGAAGAAAGATCGAGCTGACTGAAATCAGTTCATGAGATGAAAACCAACAAAAATTGACAAGAACCACGAAAAGTTCTTGTATTTTAAGATAAAATCTTAATCTATTAAGGAAAAAGCTTCTTGCTGGCTGAAATATGTTCATTTGCTGAAAACCAACAAAACCACAAAAATTTCTTGTCTTTGAAGATGAAATCTTTTTGCTTTGAAGAAGAAAGTTCCAGCTGACTGAAATAAGTTCATTCGATGAAAACCAACAAAAATTGACAAGAACCACGATATGTTCTTGTATGTTAAGATGAAATCTTACGCTATTGAAGAAAAAACTTCTTGCTCGCTGAAATATGTTCATTTGCTGAAAACCAACAAAACCACGAAGAGTTCTTGTATTTGAAGATAAAATCTTTTTGCTTTGAAGAAGAAAGATCTAGCTGACTGAAATAAGTTCATTAGATGAAAACCAACAAAAATTGACAAGAACCACGAAAAGTTCTTGTATTTTAAGATGAAATCTTACACAATGAAAGAAAAAACTTCTGGCTCGCTGAAATCTGTTCATTTGCTGAAAACCAACAAAACCACGAAAAGTTCTTGTATTTGAAGATAAAATCTTTTTGCTTTGAAGAAGAAAGATCTAGCTGACTGAAATAAGTTCATTAGATGAAAACCAACAAAAATTGACAAGAACCACGAAAAGTTCTTGTATTTTAAGATAAAATCTTACGCTATCAAAGAAAAAACTCCCAGATCGCTGAAATATGTTCATTTGCTGAAAACCAACAAAACCACGAAAAGTTCTTGTATTTGAAGATAAAATCTTTTTGCTTTGAAGAAGAAAGATCGAGCTGACTGAAATAAGTTCATAAGATGAAAACCAACAAAAATTGACAAGAACCACGAAAAGTTCTTGTATTTTAACATAAAATCTTACGCTATTAAAGAAAAAGCTTCTTGCTCGCTGAACTATGTTCATTTGCTGAAAACCAACAAAACCACGAAAAGTTCTTGTATTTGAAGATGAAATCTTTTTGCTTTGAAGAAGAAAGATCTAGCTGACTGAAATAAGTTCATTCGATGAAAACCAACAAAAATTGACAAGAAGCACGATAAGTTCTTGTATTTTAAGATGAAATCTTACGCTATTGAAGAAAAAACTTCTTGCTCGCTGAAATATGTTCATTTGCTGAAAACCAACAAAACCACGAAAAGTTCTTGTATTTGAAGATAAAATCTTTTTGCTTTGAAGAAGAAAGATCTAGCTGACTGAAATAAGTTGATTGGATGAAAACCAACAAAAATTGACAAGAACCACGAAAAGTTCTTGTATTTTAAGATGAAATCTTACGCTATTAAAGAAAAAACTTCTGGCTCGCTGAAATCTGTTCATTTGCTGAAAACCACCAAAACCACGAAAAGTTCTTGTATTGGAAGATAAAATCTTTTTGCTTTGAAGAAGAAAGATCGAGCTGACTGAAATAAGTTCATTAGATGAAAACCAACAAAAATTGACAAGAACCACGAAAAGTTCTTGTATTTTAAGATGAAATCTTACGCTTTTAAAGAAAAAACTTCTGGCTCGCTGAAATCTGTTCATTTGCTGAAAACCAACAAAACCACGAAAAGTTCTTGTATTTGAAGATAAAATCTTTTTGCTTTGAAGAAGAAAGATCCAGCTGACTGAAATAAGTTCATTCGATGAAAACCAACAAAAATTGACAAGAACCACGAAAAGTTCTTGTATTTTAAGATAAAATCTTACGCTATTAAGGAAAAAACTCCCAGCTCGCTGAAATATGTTCATTTGCTGAAAACCATCAAAACCACGAAAAGTTCTTGTATTTGATGATAAAATCTTTTTGCTTTGAAGAAGAAAGATCGAGCTGACTGAAATAAGTTCATGAGATGAAAACCAACAAAAATTGACAAGAACCACGAAAAGTTCTTGTATTTTAAGATAAAATCTTGCGCTATTAAGGAAAAAACTTCCAGCTCGCTGAAATATGTTCATTTGCTGAAAACCAACAAAACCACGAAAAGTTCTTGTATTTGAAGATAAAATCTTTTTGCTTTGAAGAAGAAAGATCTCGCTGACTGAAATAAGTTCATTAGATGAAAACCAACAAAAATTGACAAGAACCACGAAAAGTTCTTGTATTTTAAGATAAAATCTTACGCAATTAAAGAAAAAGCTTCTTGCTGGCTGAAATATGTTCATTTGCTGAAAACCAACAAAACCACAAAAATTTCTTGTATTTGAAGATAAAATCTTTTTGCTTTGAAGAAGAAAGATCCAGCTGTCTGAAATAAGTTCATTAGATGAAAACCAACAAAAATTGACAAGAACCACGAAAAGTTCTTGTATTTTAAGATGAAATCTTATGCAATTAAAGAAAAAACTTCTGGCTCGCTGAAATCTGTTCATTTGCTGAAAACCAACAAAACCACGAAAAGTTCTTGTATTTGAAGATAAAATCTTTTTGCTTTGAAGAAGAAAGATCTAGCTGACTGAAATAAGTTCATTAGATGAAAACCAACAAAAATTGACAAGAACCACGAAAAGTTCTTGTAATTTAAGATAAAATCTTACGCTATCAAAGAAAAAACTCCCAGATCGCTGAAATATGTTCATTTGCTGAAAACCAACAAAACCACGAAAAGTTCTTGTATTTGAAGATAAAATCTTTTTGCTTTGAAGAAGACAGATCGAGCTGACTGAAATAAGTTCATTAGATGAAAACCAACAAAAATTGACAAGAACCACGAAAAGATCTTGTAATTTAAGATAAAATCTTACGCTATTAAAGAAAAAGCTTCTTGCTCGCTGAACTATGTTCATTTGCTGAAAACCAACAAAACCACGAAAAGTTCTTGTATTTGAAGATGAAATCTTTTTGCTTTGAAGAAGAAAGATCTAGCTGACTGAAATAAGTTCATTCGATGAAAACCAACAAAAATTGACAAGAAGCACGATAAGTTCTTGTATTTTAAGATGAAATCTTACGCTATTGAAGAAAAAACTTCTTGCTCGCTGAAATATGTTCATTTGCTGAAAACCACCAAAACCACGAAAAGTTCTTGTATTTGAAGATAAAATCTTTTTGCTTTGAAGAAGAAAGATCTAGCTGACTGAAATAAGTTGATTGGATGAAAACCAACAAAAATTGACAAGAACCACGAAAAGTTCTTGTATTTTAAGATGAAATCTTACGCTATTAAAGAAAAAACTTCTGGCTCGCTGAAATCTGTTCATTTGCTGAAAACCACCAAAACCACGAAAAGTTCTTGTATTTGAAGATAAAATCTTTTTGCTTTGAAGAAGAAAGATCGAGCTGACTGAAATAAGTTCATTAGATGAAAACCAACAAAAATTGACAAGAACCACGAAAAGTTCTTGTATTTTAAGATGAAATCTTACACTATTAAAGAAAAAACTTCTGGCTCGCTGAAATCTGTTCATTTGCTGAAAACCAACAAAACCACGAAAAGTTCTTGTATTTGAAGATAAAATCTTTTTTCTTTGAAGAAGAAAGATCCAGCTGACTGAAATAAGTTCATTCGATGAAAACCAACAAAAATTGACAAGAACCACGAAAAGTTCTTGTATTTTAAGATAAAATCTTACGCTATTAAGGAAAAAACTCCCAGCTCGCTGAAATATGTTCATTTGCTGAAAACCATCAAAACCACGAAAAGTTCTTGTATTTGATGATAAAATCTTTTTGCTTTGAAGAAGAAAGATCTAGCTGACTGAAATAAGTTCATCAGATGAAAACCAACAAAAATTGACAAGAACCACGAAAAGTTCTTGTATTTTAAGATAAAATCTTGCGCTATTAAGGAAAAAACTTCCAGCTCGCTGAAATATGTTCATTTGCTGAAAACCAACAAAACCACGAAAAGTTCTTGTATTTGAAGATAAAATCTTTTTGCTTTGAAGAAGAAAGATCGAGCTGACTGAAATAAGTTCATTAGATGAAAACCAACAAAAATTGACAAGAACCACGAAAAGTTCTTGTATTTTAAGATAAAATCTTACGCAATTAAAGAAAAAGCTTCTTGCTGGCTGAAATATGTTCATTTGCTGAAAACCAACAAAACCACGAAAATTTCTTGTCTTTGAAGATGAAATCTTTTTGCTTTGAAGAAGAAAGTTCCAGCTGACTGAAATAAGTTCATTCGATGAAAACCAAATAAAATTGACAAGAACCACGATAAGTTCTTGTATTTTAAGATGAAATCTTACGCTATTGAAGAAAAAACTTCTTGCTCGCTGAAATATGTTCATTTGCTGAAAACCAACAAAACCACGAAAAGTTCTTGTATTTGAAGATAAAATCTTTTTGCTTTGAAGAAGAAAGATCTAGCTGACTGAAATAAGTTCATTAGATGAAAACCAACAAAAATTGACAAGAACCACGAAAAGTTCTTGTATTTTAAGATGAAATCTTACGCTATTAAAGAAAAACTTCTGGCTCGCTGAAATCTGTTCATTTGCTGAAAACCGACAAAACCACGAAAAGTTCTTGTATTTGAAGATAAAATCTTTTTGCTTTGAAGAAGAAAGATCCAGCTGACTGAAATAAGTTCATTAGATGAAAACCAACAAAAATTGACAAGAACCACGAAAAGCTCTTGTATTTTAAGATAAAATCTTACTCTATTAAGGAAAAAACCTCCAGCTCGGTGAAATATGTTCATTTGCTGAAAACCATCAAAACCACGAAAAGTTCTTGTATTTGAAGATAAAATCTTTTTGTTTTGAAGAAGAAAGATCTCGCTGACTGAAATAAGTTCATTGGATGAAAATCAACAAAAATTGTCAATAACCACGAAAAGTTCTTGTATTTTAAGATAAAATCTTACGCTATTAAGGAAAAAACTCCCAGCTCGCTGAAATATGTTCATTTGCTGAAAACCATCAAAACCACGAAAAGTTCTTGTATTTGATGATAAAATCTTTTTGCTTTGAAGAAGAAAGATCTAGCTGACTGAAATAAGTTCATTAGATGAAAACCAACAAAAATTGACAAGAACCACGAAAAGTTCTTGTATTTTAAGATAAAATCTTCCGCTATTAAGGAAAAAACTCCCAGCTCGCTGAAATATGTTCATTTGCTGAAAACCAACACAACCACGAAAAGTTCTTGTATTTGAAGATAAAATCTTTTTGCTTTGAAGAAGAAAGATCGAGCTGACTGAAATAAGTTCATCAGATGAAAACCAACAAAAATTGACAAGAACCACGAAAAGTTCTTGTATTTTAAGATAAAATCTTACGCTATCAAAGAAAAAACTCCCAGATCGCTGAAATATGTTCATTTGCTGAAAACCAACAATACCACGAAAAGTTCTTGTATTTGAAGATAAAATCTTTTTGCTTTGAAGAAGACAGATCGAGCTGACTGAAATAAGTTCATTAGATGAAAACCAACAAAAATTGACAAGAACCACGAAAAGTTCTTGTATTTTAAGATGAAATCTTACGCTATTGAAGAAAAAACTTCTTGCTCGCTGAAATATGTTCATTTGCTGAAAACCACCAAAACCACGAAAAGTTCTTGTATTTGAAGATAAAATCTTTTTGCTTTGAAGAAGAAAGATGTAGCTGACTGAAAAAAGTTCATTAGATGAAAACCAACAAAAATTGACAAGAACCACGAAAAGTTCTTGTATTTTAAGATGAAATCTTACGCTATTAAAGAAAAAACTTCTGGCTCGCTGAAGTATGTTCATTTGCTGAAAACCACCAAAACCACGAAAAGTTCTTGTATTTGAAGATAAAATCTTTTTGCTTTGAAGAAGAAAGATCCAGCTGACTGAAATAAGTTTATTAGATGAAAACCAACAAAAATTGAAAAGAACCACGAAAAGTTCTTGTATTTTAAGATAAAATCTTACGCTATTAAAGAAAAAACTTCTTGCTCGCTGAAATATGTTCATTTGCTGAAAACTAACAAAACCACGAAAAGTTCTTGTATTTGAAGATAAAATCTTTTTGCTTTGAAGAAGAAAGATCTAGCTGACTGAAATAAGTTCATTAGATGAAAACCAACAAAAATTGACAAGAACCACGAAAAGTTCTTGTATTTTAAGATGAAATCTTACGCTATTAAAGATAAAACTTCTGGCTCGCTGAAATCTGTTCATTTGCTGAAAACCAACAAAACCACGAAAAGTTCTTGTATTTGAAGATAAAATCTTTTTGCTTTGAAGAAGAAAGATCCAGCTGACTGAAATAAGTTCATTAGATGAAAACCAACAAAAATTGACAAGAACCACGAAAAGTTCTTGTATTTTAAGATAAAATCTTACTCGATTAAGGAAAAAACTTCCAGCTCGGTGAAATATGATCATTTGCTGAAAACCATCAAAACCACGAAAAGTTCTTGTGTTTGAAGATAAAATCTTTTTGCTTTGAAGAAGAAAGATCTCGCTGACTGAAATAAGTTCATTAGATGAAAACCAACAAAAATTGTCAATAACCACGAAAAGTTCTTGTATTTTAAGATAAAATCTTACGCTATTAAGGAAAAAACTTCCAGCTCGCTGAAATATGTTCATTTGCTGAAAACCATCAAAACCACGAAAAGTTCTTGTATTTGATGATAAAATCTTTTTGCTTTGAAGAAGAAAGATCGAGCTGACTGAAATAAGTTCATCAGATTAAAACCAACAAAAATTGACAAGAACCACGAAAAGTTCTTGTATTTTAAGATAAAATCTTTTTGCTTTGAAGAAGAAAGATCTGGCTGACTGAAATAAGTTCATTCGATGAAAACCAACAAAAATTGACAAGAACCACGAAAACTTCTTGTATTTTAAGATAAAATCTTACGCTATTAAAGAAACAACTTCTTGCTCACTGAAATCTGTTCATTTGCTGAAAACCAACAAAACCACGAAAAGTTCTTGTATTTGAAGATAAAATCTTTTTGCTTTGAAGAAGAAAGAACCAGCTGACTGAAATAAGTTCATTAGATGAAAACCAACAAAAATTGTGAATAACCACGAAAAGTTCTTGTATTTTAAGATAAAATCTTACGCTATTAAGGAAAAAACTCCCAGCTCGCTGAAATATGTTCATTTGCTGAAAACCATCAAAACCACGAAAAGTTCTTGTATTTGATGATAAAATCTTTTTGCTTTGAAGAAGAAAGATCTAGCTGACTGAAATAAGTTCATTAGATGAAAACAAACAAAAATTGACAAGAACCACGAAAAGTTCTTGTATTTTAAGATAAAATCTTACGCTATTAAGGAAAAAACTCCCAGCTCGCTGAAATATGTTCATTTGCTGAAAACCAACACAACCACGAAAAGTTCTTGTATTTGAAGATAAAATCTTTTTGCTTTGAAGAAGAAAGATCGAGCTGACTGAAATAAGTTCATTAGATGAAAACCAACAAAAATTGACAAGAACCACGAAAAGTTCTTGTATTTTAAGATAAAATCTTACGCTATCAAAGAAAAAACTCCCAGATCGCTGAAATATGTTCATTTGCTGAAAACCAACAAAACCACGAATAGTTCTTGTATTTGAAGATAAAATCTTTTTGCTTTGAAGAAGACAGATCGAGCTGACTGAAATAAGTTCATTAGATGAAAACCAAAAAAAATTGACAAGAACCACGAAAAGTTCTTGTATTTTAAGATAAAATCTTACTCTATTAAGGAAAAAACTTCCAGCTCGGTGAAATATGATCATTTGCTGAAAACCATCAAAACCACGAAAAGTTCTTGTATTTGAAGATAAAATCTTTTTGCTTTGAAGAAGAAAGATCTAGCTGACTGAAATAAGTTCATGAGATGAAAACCAACAAAAATTGACAAGAACCACGAAAAGTTCTTGTATTTTAAGATAAAATCTTACTCTATTAAAGAAAAAACTCCCAGCTCGCTGAAATATGTTCATTTGCTGAAAACCAACAAAACCACGAAAAGTTCTTGTATTTGAAGATAAAATCTTTTTGCTTTGAAGAAGAAAGATCGAGCTGACTGAAATAAGTTCAGAAGATGAAAACCAACAAAAATTGACAAGAAGCACGATAAGTTCTTGTATTTTAAGATGAAATCTTACGCTATTGAAGAAAAAACTTCTTGCTCGCTGAAATATGTTCATTTGCTGAAAACCAACAAAACCACGAAAAGTTCTTGTATTTGAAGATAAAATCTTTTTGCTTTGAAGAAGAAAGATCTCGCTGACTGAAATAAGTTGATTGGATGAAAACCAACAAAAATTGACAAGAACCACGAAAAGTTCTTGTATTTTAAGATGAAATCTTACGCTATTAAAGAAAAAACTTCTGGCTCGCTGAAATCTGTTCATTTGCTGAAAACCACCAAAACCACGAAAAGTTCTTGTATTTGAAGATAAAATCTTTTTGCTTTGAAGAAGAAAGATCGAGCTGACTGAAATAAGTTCATTAGATGAAAACCAACAAAAATTGACAAGAACCACGAAAACTTCTTGTATTTTAAGATAAAATCTTACGCTATTAAAGAAACAACTTCTTGCTCACTGAAATCTGTTCATTTGCTGAAAACCAACAAAACCACGAAAAGTTCTTGTATTTGAAGATAAAATCTTTTTGCTTTGAAGAAGAAAGAACCAGCTGACTGAAATAAGTTCATTAGATGAAAACCAACAAAAATTGTGAATAAACACGAAAAGTTCTTGTATTTTAAGATAAAATCTTACGCTATTAAGGAAAAAACTCCCAGCTCGCTGAAATATGTTCATTTGCTGAAAACCATGAAAACCACGAAAAGTTCTTGTATTTGATGATAAAATCTTTTTGCTTTGAAGAAGAAAGATCTAGCTGACTGAAATAAGTTCATTCGATGAAAACAAACAAAAATTGACAAGAACCACGAAAAGTTCTTGTATTTTAAGATAAAATCTTACGCTATTAAGGAAAAAACTCCCAGCTCGCTGAAATATGTTCATTTGCTGAAAACCAACACAACCACGAAAAGTTCTTGTATTTGAAGATAAAATCTTTTTGCTTTGAAGAAGAAAGATCGAGCTGACTGAAATAAGTTCATTAGATGAAAACCAACAAAAATTGACAAGAACCACGAAAAGTTCTTGTATTTTAAGATAAAATCTTACGCTATCAAAGAAAAAACTCCCACATCGCTGAAATATGTTCATTTGCTGAAAACCAACAAAACCACGAATAGTTCTTGTATTTGAAGATAAAATCTTTTTGCTTTGAAGAAGACAGATCGAGCTGACTGAAATAAGTTCATTAGATGAAAACCAAAAAAAATTGACAAGAACCACGAAAAGTTCTTGTATTTTAAGATAAAATCTTACTCTATTAAGGAAAAAACTTCCAGCTCGGTGAAATATGATCATTTGCTGAAAACCATCAAAACCACGAAAAGTTCTTGTATTTGAAGATAAAATCTTTTTGCTTTGAAGAAGAAAGATCTAGCTGACTGAAATAAGTTCATTAGATGAAAACCAACAAAAATTGACAAGAACCACGAAAAGTTCTTGTATAATAAGATAAAATCTTACGCTATTAAAGAAAAAACTCCCAGCTCGCTGAAATATGTTCATTTGCTGAAAACCAACAAAACCACGAAAAGTTCTTGTATTTGAAGATAAAATCTTTTTGCTTTGAAGAAGAAAGATCGAGCTGACTGAAATAAGTTCATGAGATGAAAACCAACAAAAATTGACAAGAACCACGAAAAGTTCTTGTATTTTAAGATAAAATCTTACTCTATTAAAGAAAAAACTCCCAGCTCGCTGAAATATGTTCATTTGCTGAAAACCAACAAAACCACGAAAAGTTCTTGTATTTGAAGATAAAATCTTTTTGCTTTGAGGAAGAAAGATCGAGCTGACTGAAATAAGTTCATAAGATGAAAACCAACAAAAATTGACAAGAACCACGAAAAGTTCTTGTATTTTAAGATAAAATCTTACGCTATTAAAGAAAAAGCTTCTTGCTCGCTGAAGTATGTTCATTTGCTGAAAACAAACAAAACCACGAAAAGTTCTTGTATTTGAAGATGAAATCTTTTTGCTTTGAAGAAGAAAGATCTAACTGACTGAAATAAGTTCATTCGATGAAAACCAACAAAAATTGACAAGAACCACGATAAGTTCTTGTATTTTAAGATGAAATCTTACGCTATTAAAGAAAAAACTTCTTGCTCGCTGAAATATGTTCATTTGCTGAAAACCATCAAAACCACGAAAAGTTCTTGTATTTGAAGATAAAATCTTTTTGCTTTGAAGAAGAAAGATCTAGCTGACTGAAATAAGTTCATCAGATGAAAACCAACAAAAATTGACAAGAAGCACGATAAGTTCTTGTATTTTAAGATGAAATCTTACGCTATTGAAGAAAAAACTTCTTGCTCGCTGAAATATGTTCATTTGCTGAAAACCAACAAAACCACGAAAAGTTCTTGTATTTGAAGATAAAATCTTTTTGCTTTGAAGAAGAAAGATCTCGCTGACTGAAATAAGTTGATTGGATGAAAACCAACAAAAATTGACAAGAACCACGAAAAGTTCTTGTATTTTAAGATGAAATCTTACGCTATTAAAGAAAAAACTTCTGGCTCGCTGAAATCTGTTCATTTGCTGAAAACCACCAAAACCACGAAAAGTTCTTGTATTTGATGATAAAATCTTTTTGCTTTGAAGAAGAAAGATCTAGCTGACTGAAATAAGTTCATCAGATGAAAACCAACAAAAATTGACAAGAACCACGAAAAGTTCTTGTATTTTAAGATAAAATCTTGCGCAATTAAGGAAAAAACTTCCAGCTCGCTGAAATATGTTCATTTGCTGAAAACCAACAAAACCACGAAAAGTTCTTGTATTTGAAGATAAAATCTTTTTGCTTTGAAGAAGAAAGATCTAGCTGACTGAAATAAGTTCATTGGATGAAAACCAACAAAAATTGACAAGAACCACGAAAAGTTCTTGTATTTTAAGATGAAATCTTACGCTATTAAAGAAAAAACTTCTGGCTCGCTGAAATCTGTTCATTTTTGAAAACCAACAAAACCACGAAAAGTTCTTGTATTTGAAGATAAAATCTTTTTGCTTTGAAGAAGAAAGATCCAGCTGACTGAAATAAGTTCATTCGATGAAAACCAACAAAAATTGACAAGAACCACAAAAAGTTCTTGTATTTTAAGATAAAATCTTACGCTATTGAGGAAAAAACTCCCAGCTCGCTGAAATATGTTCATTTGCTGAAAACCATCAAAACCACGAAAAGTTCTTGTATTTGATGATAAAATCTTTTTGCTTTGAAGAAGAAAGATCGAGCTGACTGAAATAAGTTCATCAGATGAAAACCAACAAAAATTGACAAGAACCACGAAAAGTTCTTGTATTTTAAGATAAAATCTTGCGCTATTAAGGAAAAAACTTCCAGCTCGCTGAAATATGTTCATTTGCTGAAAACCAACAAAACCACGAAAAGTTCTTGTATTTGAAGATAAAATCTTTTTGCTTTGAAGAAGAAAGATCTAGCTGACTGAAATAAGTTCATTAGATGAAAACCAACAAAAATTGACAAGAACCACGAAAAGTTCTTGTATTTTAAGATAAAATCTTACGCAATTAAAGAAAAAGCTTCTTGCTGGCTGAAATATGTTCATTTGCTGAAAACCAACAAAACCACAAAAATTTCTTGTCTTTGAAGATGAAATCTTTTTGCTTTGAAGAAGAAAGTTCCAGCTGACTGAAATAAGTTCATTCGATGAAAACCAACAAAAATTGACAAGAACCACGATATGTTCTTGTATTTTAAGATGAAATCTTACGCTATTGAAGAAAAAACTTCTTGCTCGCTGAAATATGTTCATTTGCTGAAAACCAACAAAACCACGAAAAGTTCTTGTATTTGAAGATAAAATCTTTTTGCTTTGAAGAAGAAAGATCTAGCTGACTGAAATAAGTTCATTAGATGAAAACCAACAAAAATTGACAAGAACCACGAAAAGTTCTTGTATTTTAAGATGAAATCTTATGCAATTAAAGAAAAAACTTCTGGCTCGCTGAAATCTGTTCATTTGCTGAAAACCAACAAAACCACGAAAAGTTCTTGTATTTGAAGATAAAATCTTTTTGCTTTGAAGAAGAAAGATCTAGCTGACTGAAATAAGTTCATTAGATGAAAACCAACAAAAATTGACAAGAACCACGAAAAGTTCTTGTATTTTAAGATAAAATCTTAAGCTATCAAAGAAAAAACTCCCAGATCGCTGAAATATGTTCATTTGCTGAAAACCAACAAAACCACGAAAAGTTCTTGTATTTGAAGATAAAATATTTTTGCTTTGACGAAGACAGATCGAGCTGACTGAAATAAGTTCATTAGATGAAAACCAACAAAAATTGACAAGAACCACGAAAAGTTCTTGTATTTTAAGATAAAATCTTACGCTATCAAAGAAAAAACTCCCAGATCGCTGAAATATGTTCATTTGCTGAAAACCAACAAAACCACGAATAGTTCTTGTATTTGAAGATAAAATCTTTTTGCTTTGAAGAAGACAGATCGAGCTGACTGAAATAAGTTCATTAGATGAAAACCAAAAAAAATTGACAAGAACCACGAAAAGTTCTTGTATTTTAAGATAAAATCTTACTCTATTAAGGAAAAAACTTCCAGCTCGGTGAAATATGATCATTTGCTGAAAACCATCAAAACCACGAAAAGTTCTTGTATTTGAAGATAAAATCTTTTTGCTTTGAAGAAGAAAGATCTAGCTGACTGAAATAAGTTCATGAGATGAAAACCAACAAAAATTGACAAGAACCACGAAAAGTTCTTGTATTTTAAGATAAAATCTTACTCTATTAAAGAAAAAACTCCCAGCTCGCTGAAATATGTTCATTTGCTGAAAACCAACAAAACCACGAAAAGTTCTTGTATTTGAAGATAAAATCTTTTTGCTTTGAAGAAGAAAGATCGAGCTGACTGAAATAAGTTCATAAGATGAAAACCAACAAAAATTGACAAGAAGCACGATAAGTTCTTGTATTTTAAGATGAAATCTTACGCTATTGAAGAAAAAACTTCTTGCTCGCTGAAATATGTTCATTTGCTGAAAACCAACAAAACCACGAAAAGTTCTTGTATTTGAAGATAAAATCTTTTTGCTTTGAAGAAGAAAGATCTCGCTGACTGAAATAAGTTGATTGGATGAAAACCAACAAAAATTGACAAGAACCACGAAAAGTTCTTGTATTTTAAGATGAAATCTTACGCTATTAAAGAAAAAACTTCTGGCTCGCTGAAATCTGTTCATTTGCTGAAAACCACCAAAACCACGAAAAGTTCTTGTATTTGAAGATAAAATCTTTTTGCTTTGAAGAAGAAAGATCGAGCTGACTGAAATAAGTTCATTAGATGAAAACCAACAAAAATTGACAAGAACCACGAAAACTTCTTGTATTTTAAGATAAAATCTTACGCTATTAAAGAAACAACTTCTTGCTCACTGAAATCTGTTCATTTGCTGAAAACCAACAAAACCACGAAAAGTTCTTGTATTTGAAGATAAAATCTTTTTGCTTTGAAGAAGAAAGAACCAGCTGACTGAAATAAGTTCATTAGATGAAAACCAACAAAAATTGTGAATAAACACGAAAAGTTCTTGTATTTTAAGATAAAATCTTACGCTATTAAGGAAAAAACTCCCAGCTCGCTGAAATATGTTCATTTGCTGAAAACCATGAAAACCACGAAAAGTTCTTGTATTTGATGATAAAATCTTTTTGCTTTGAAGAAGAAAGATCTAGCTGACTGAAATAAGTTCATTAGATGAAAACAAACAAAAATTGACAAGAACCACGAAAAGTTCTTGTATTTTAAGATAAAATCTTACGCTATTAAGGAAAAAACTCCCAGCTCGCTGAAATATGTTCATTTGCTGAAAACCAACACAACCACGAAAAGTTCTTGTATTTGAAGATAAAATCTTTTTGCTTTGAAGAAGAAAGATCGAGCTGACTGAAATAAGTTCATTAGATGAAAACCAACAAAAATTGACAAGAACCACGAAAAGTTCTTGTATTTTAAGATAAAATCTTACGCTATCAAAGAAAAAACTCCCACATCGCTGAAATATGTTCATTTGCTGAAAACCAACAAAACCACGAATAGTTCTTGTATTTGAAGATAAAATCTTTTCGCTTTGAAGAAGACAGATCGAGCTGACTGAAATAAGTTCATTAGATGAAAACCAAAAAAAATTGACAAGAACCACGAAAAGTTCTTGTATTTTAAGATAAAATCTTACTCTATTAAGGAAAAAACTTCCAGCTCGGTGAAATATGATCATTTGCTGAAAACCATCAAAACCACGAAAAGTTCTTGTATTTGAAGATAAAATCTTTTTGCTTTGAAGAAGAAAGATCTAGCTGACTGAAATAAGTTCATTAGATGAAAACCAACAAAAATTGACAAGAACCACGAAAAGTTCTTGTATAATAAGATTAAATCTTACGCTATTAAAGAAAAAACTCCCAGCTCGCTGAAATATGTTCATTTGCTGAAAACCAACAAAACCACGAAAAGTTCTTGTATTTGAAGATAAAATCTTTTTGCTTTGAAGAAGAAAGATCGAGCTGACTGAAATAAGTTCATGAGATGAAAACCAACAAAAATTGACAAGAACCACGAAAAGTTCTTGTATTTTAAGATAAAATCTTACTCTATTAAAGAAAAAACTCCCAGCTCGCTGAAATATGTTCATTTGCTGAAAACCAACAAAACCACGAAAAGTTCTTGTATTTGAAGATAAAATCTTTTTGCTTTGAGGAAGAAAGATCGAGCTGACTGAAATAAGTTCATAAGATGAAAACCAACAAAAATTGACAAGAACCACGAAAAGTTCTTGTATTTTAAGATAAAATCTTACGCTATTAAAGAAAAAGCTTCTTGCTCGCTGAAGTATGTTCATTTGCTGAAAACAAACAAAACCACGAAAAGTTCTTGTATTTGAAGATGAAATCTTTTTGCTTTGAAGAAGAAAGATCTAACTGACTGAAATAAGTTCATTCGATGAAAACCAACAAAAATTGACAAGAACCACGATAAGTTCTTGTATTTTAAGATGAAATCTTACGCTATTAAAGAAAAAACTTCTTGCTCGCTGAAATATGTTCATTTGCTGAAAACCATCAAAACCACGAAAAGTTCTTGTATTTGAAGATAAAATCTTTTTGCTTTGAAGAAGAAAGATCCAGCTGACTGAAATAAGTTCATCAGATGAAAACCAACAAAAATTGACAAGAAGCACGATAAGTTCTTGTATTTTAAGATGAAATCTTACGCTATTGAAGAAAAAACTTCTTGCTCGCTGAAATATGTTCATTTGCTGAAAACCAACAAAACCACGAAAAGTTCTTGTATTTGAAGATAAAATCTTTTTGCTTTGAAGAAGAAAGATCTCGCTGACTGAAATAAGTTGATTGGATGAAAACCAACAAAAATTGACAAGAACCACGAAAAGTTCTTGTATTTTAAGATGAAATCTTACGCTATTAAAGAAAAAACTTCTGGCTCGCTGAAATCTGTTCATTTGCTGAAAACCACCAAAACCACGAAAAGTTCTTGTATTTGAAGATAAAATCTTTTTGCTTTGAAGAAGAAAGATCGAGCTGACTGAAATAAGTTCATTAGATGAAAACCAACAAAAATTGACAAGAACCACGAAAAGTTCTTGTATTTTAAGATGAAATCTTACGCTATTAAAGAAAAAACTTCTGGCTCGCTGAAATCTGTTCATTTGCTGAAAACCAACAAAACCACGAAAAGTTCTTGTATTTGATGATAAAATCTTTTTGCTTTGAAGAAGAAAGATCTAGCTGACTGAAATAAGTTCATCAGATGAAAACCAACAAAAATTGACAAGAACCACGAAAAGTTCTTGTATTTTAAGATAAAATCTTGCGCAATTAAGGAAAAAACTTCCAGCTCGCTGAAATATGTTCATTTGCTGAAAACCAACAAAACCACGAAAAGTTCTTGTATTTGAAGATAAAATCTTTTTGCTTTGAAGAAGAAAGATCTAGCTGACTGAAATAAGTTCATTAGATGAAAACCAACAAAAATTGACAAGAACCACGAAAAGTTCTTGTATTTTAAGATGAAATCTTACGCTATTAAAGAAAAAACTTCTGGCTCGCTGAAATCTGTTCATTTGCTGAAAACCACCAAAACCACGAAAAGTTCTTGTATTTGAAGATAAACTCTTTTTGCTTTGAAGAAGAAAGATCGAGCTGACTGAAATAAGTTCATCAGATGAAAACCAACAAAAATTGACAAGAACCACGAAAAGTTCTTGTATTTTAAGATGAAATCTTACGCTATTAAAGAAAAAACTTCTGGCTCGCTGAAATCTGTTCATTTTTGAAAACCAACAAAACCACGAAAAGTTCTTGTATTTGAAGATAAAATCTTTTTGCTTTGAAGAAGAAAGATCCAGCTGACTGAAATAAGTTCATTCGATGAAAACCAACAAAAATTGACAAGAACCACAAAAAGTTCTTGTATTTTAAGATAAAATCTTACGCTATTGAGGAAAAAACTCCCAGCTCGCTGAAATATGTTCATTTGCTGAAAACCATCAAAACCACGAAAAGTTCTTGTATTTGAAGATAAAATCTTTTTGCTTTGAAGAAGAAAGATCTAGCTGACTGAAATAAGTTCATTAGATGAAAACCAACAAAAATTGACAAGAACCACGAAAAGTTCTTGTATTTTAAGATGAAATCTTACGCTATTGAAGAAAAAACTTCTTGCTCGCTGAAATATGTTCATTTGCTGAAAACCAACAAAACCACGAAAAGTTCTTGTATTTGAAGATAAAATCTTTTTGCTTTGAAGAAGAAAGATCTAGCTGACTGAAATAAGTTCATTAGATGAAAACCAACAAAAATTGACAAGAACCACGAAAAGTTCTTGTATTTTAAGATGAAATCTTATGCAATTAAAGAAAAAACTTCTGGCTCGCTGAAATCTGTTCATTTGCTGAAAACCAACAAAACCACGAAAAGTTCTTGTATTTGAAGATAAAATCTTTTTGCTTTGAAGAAGAAAGATCTAGCTGACTGAAATAAGTTCATTAGATGAAAACCAACAAAAATTGACAAGAACCACGAAAAGTTCTTGTATTTTAAGATAAAATCTTACGCTATCAAAGAAAAAACTCCCAGATCGCTGAAATATGTTCATTTGCTGAAAACCAACAAAACCACGAAAAGTTCTTGTATTTGAAGATAAAATATTTTTGCTTTGACGAAGACAGATCGAGCTGACTGAAATAAGTTCATTAGATGAAAACCAACAAAAATTGACAAGAACCACGAAAAGATCTTGTATTTTAAGATAAAATCTTACGCTATTAAAGAAAAAGCTTCTTGCTCGCTGAACTATGTTCATTTGCTGAAAACCAACAAAACCACGAAAAGTTCTTGTATTTGAAAATGAAATCTTTTTGCTTTGAAGAAGAAAGATCTAGCTGACTGAAATAAGTTCATTCGATGAAAACCAACAAAAATTGACAAGAAGCACGATAAGTTCTTGTATTTTAAGATGAAATCTTACGCTATTGAAGAAAAAACTTCTTGCTCGCTGAAATATGTTCATTTGCTGAAAACCAACAAAACCACGAAAAGTTCTTGTATTTGAAGATAAAATCTTTTTGCTTTGAAGAAGAAAGATCTAGCTGACTGAAATAAGTTGATTGGATGAAAACCAACAAAAATTGACAAGAACCACGAAAAGTTCTTGTATTTTAAGATGAAATCTTACGCTATTAAAGAAAAAACTTCTGGCTCGCTGAAATCTGTTCATTTGCTGAAAACCACCAAAACCACGAAAAGTTCTTGTATTTGAAGATAAAATCTTTTTGCTTTGAAGAAGAAAGATCGAGCTGACTGAAATAAGTTCATTAGATGAAAACCAACAAAAATTGACAAGAACCACGAAAAGTTCTTGTATTTTAAGATGAAATCTTACGCTATTAAAGAAAAAACTTCTGGCTCGCTGAAATCTGTTCATTTGCTGAAAACCAACAAAACCACGAAAAGTTCTTGTATTTGAAGATAAAATCTTTTTGCTTTGAAGAAGAAAGATCCAGCTGACTGAAATAAGTTCATTCGATGAAAACCAACAAAAATTGACAAGAACCACGAAAAGTTCTTGTATTTTAAGATAAAATCTTACGCTATTAAGGAAAAAACTCCCAGCTCGCTGAAATATGTTCATTTGCTGAAAACCATCAAAACCACGAAAAGTTCTTGTATTTGATGATAAAATCTTTTTGCTTTGAAGAAGAAAGATCTAGCTGACTGAAATAAGTTCATCAGATGAAAACCAACAAAAATTGACAAGAACCACGAAAAGTTCTTGTATTTTAAGATAAAATCTTACGCTATTAAGGAAAAAACTTCCAGCTCGCTGAAATATGTTCATTTGCTGAAAACCAACAAAACCACGAAAAGTTCTTGTATTTGAAGATAAAATCTTTTTGCTTTGAAGAAGAAAGATCCAGCTGACTGAAATAAGTTCATTAGATGAAAACCAACAAAAATTGACAAGAACCACGAAAAGTTCTTGTATTTTAAGATAAAATCTTACGCAATTAAAGAAAAAGCTTCTTGCTGGCTGAAATATGTTCATTTGCTGAAAACCAACAAAACCACGAAAATTTCTTGTCTTTGAAGATGAAATCTTTTTGCTTTGAAGAAGAAAGTTCCAGCTGACTGAAATAAGTTCATTCGATGAAAACCAAATAAAATTGACAAGAACCACGATAAGTTCTTGTATTTTAAGATGAAATCTTACGCTATTGAAGAAAAAACTTCTTGCTCGCTGAAATATGTTCATTTGCTGAAAACCAACAAAACCACGAAAAGTTCTTGTATTTGAAGATAAAATCTTTTTGCTTTGAAGAAGAAAGATCTAGCTGACTGAAATAAGTTCATTAGATGAAAACCAACAAAAATTGACAAGAACCACGAAAAGTTCTTGTATTTTAAGATGAAATCTTACGCTATTAAAGAAAAACTTCTGGCTCGCTGAAATCTGTTCATTTGCTGAAAACCAACAAAACCACGAAAAGTTCTTGTATTTGAAGATAAAATCTTTTTGCTTTGAAGAAGAAAGATCCAGCTGACTGAAATAAGTTCATTAGATGAAAACCAACAAAAATTGACAAGAACCACGAAAAGCTCTTGTATTTTAAGATAAAATCTTACTCTATTATGGAAAAAACTTCCAGCTCGGTGAAATATGTTCATTTGCTGAAAACCATCAAAACCACGAAAAGTTCTTGTATTTGAAGATAAAATCTTTTTGTTTTGAAGAAGAAAGATCTAGCTGACTGAAATAAGTTCATTAGATGAAAACCAACAAAAATTGACAAGAACCACGAAAAGTTCTTGTATTTTAAGATAAAATCTTACGCTATCAAAGAAAAAACTCCCAGATCGCTGAAATATGTTCATTTGCTGAAAACCAACAAAACCACGAAAATTTCTTGTCTTTGAAGATGAAATCTTTTTGCTTTGAAGAAGAAAGTTCCAGCTGACTGAAATAAGTTCATTCGATGAAAACCAAATAAAATTGACAAGAACCACGATAAGTTCTTGTATTTTAAGATGAAATCTTACGCTATTGAAGAAAAAACTTCTTGCTCGCTGAAATATGTTCATTTGCTGAAAACCAACAAAACCACGAAAAGTTCTTGTATTTGAAGATAAAATCTTTTTGCTTTGAAGAAGAAAGATCTAGCTGACTGAAATAAGTTCATTAGATGAAAACCAACAAAAATTGACAAGAACCACGAAAAGTTCTTGTATTTTAAGATGAAATCTTACGCTATTAAAGAAAAACTTCTGGCTCGCTGAAATCTGTTCATTTGCTGAAAACCAACAAAAACACGAAAAGTTCTTGTATTTGAAGATAAAATCTTTTTGCTTTGAAGAAGAAAGATCCAGCTGACTGAAATAAGTTCATTAGATGAAAACCAACAAAAATTGACAAGAACCACGAAAAGCTCTTGTATTTTAAGATAAAATCTTACTCTATTAAGGAAAAAACTTCCAGCTCGGTGAAATATGTTCATTTGCTGAAAACCATCAAAACCACGAAAAGTTCTTGTATTTGAAGATAAAATCTTTTTGTTTTGAAGAAGAAAGATCTCGCTGACTGAAATAAGTTCATTGGATGAAAATCAACAAAAATTGTCAATAACCACGAAAAGTTCTTGTATTTTAAGATAAAATCTTACGCTATTAAGGAAAAAACTCCCAGCTCGCTGAAATATGTTCATTTGCTGAAAACCAACACAACCACGAAAAGTTCTTGTATTTGAAGATAAAATCTTTTTGCTTTGAAGAAGAAAGATCGAGCTGACTGAAATAAGTTCATCAGATGAAAACCAACAAAAATTGACAAGAACCACGAAAAGTTCTTGTATTTTAAGATAAAATCTTACGCTATCAAAGAAAAAACTCCCAGATCGCTGTAATATGTTCATTTGCTGAAAACCAACAAAACCACGAAAAGTTCTTGTATTTGAAGATAAAATCTTTTTGCTTTGAAGAAGACAGATCGAGCTGACTGAAATAAGTTCATTAGATGAAAACCAACAAAAATTGACAAGAACCACGAAAAGTTCTTGTATTTTAAGATAAAATCTTACGCTATTAAAGAAAAAGCTTCTTGCTCGCTGAACTATGTTCATTTGCTGAAAACCAACAAAACCACGAAAAGTTCTTGTATTTGAAGATGAAATCTTTTTGCTTTGAAGAAGAAAGATCCAGCTGACTGAAATAAGTTCATTCGATGAAAACCAAAAAAAATTGACAAGAAGCACGATAAGTTCTTGTATTTTAAGATGAAATCTTACGATCATGAAGAAAAAACTTCTTGCTCGCTGAAATATGTTCATTTGCTGAAAACCACCAAAACCACGAAAAGTTCTTGTATTTGAAGATAAAATCTTTTTGCTTTGAAGAAGAAAGATCTAGCTGACTGAAATAAGTTCATTAGATGAAAACCAACAAAAATTGACAAGAACCACGAAAAGTTCTTGTATTTTAAGATGAAATCTTACGCTATTAAAGAAAAAACTTCTGGCTCGCTGAAGTATGTTCATTTGCTGAAAACCACCAAAACCACGAAAAGTTCTTGTATTTGAAGATAAAATCTTTTTGCTTTGAAGAAGAAAGATCCAGCTGACTGAAATAAGTTTATTAGATGAAAACCAACAAAAATTGACAAGAACCACGAAAAGTTCTTGTATTTTAAGATAAAATCTTACGCTATTAAAGAAAAAACTTCTTGCTCGCTGAAATATGTTCATTTGCTGAAAACCAACAAAACCACGAAAAGTTCTTGTATTTGAAGATAAAATCTTTTTGCTTTGAAGAAGAAAGATCTAGCTGACTGAAATAAGTTCATTAGATGAAAACCAACAAAAATTGACATGAACCACGAAAAGTTCTTGTATTTTAAGATGAAATCTTACGCTATTAAAGATAAAACTTCTGGCTCGCTGAAATCTGTTCATTTGCTGAAAACCAACAAAACCACGAAAAGTTCTTGTATTTGAAGATAAAATCTTTTTGCTTTGAAGAAGAAAGATCCAGCTGACTGAAATAAGTTCATTAGATGAAAACCAACAAAAATTGACAAGAACCACGAAAAGTTCTTGTATTTTAAGATAAAATCTTACTCTATTAAGGAAAAAACTTCCAGCTCGGTGAAATTTGATCATTTGCTGAAAACCATCAAAACCACGAAAAGTTCTTGTGTTTGAAGATAAAATCTTTTTGCTTTGAAGAAGAAAGATCTCGCTGACTGAAATAAGTTCATGAGATGAAAACCAACAAAAATTGTCAATAACCACGAAAAGTTCTTGTATTTTAAGATAAAATCTTACGCTATTAAGGAAAAAACTTCCAGCTCGCTGAAATATGTTCATTTGCTGAAAACCAACACAACCACGAAAAGTTCTTGTATTTGAAGATAAAATCTTTTTGCTTTGAAGAAGAAAGATCGAGCTGACTGAAATAAGTTCATCAGATGAAAACCAACAAAAATTGACAAGAACCACGAAAAGTTCTTGTATTTTAAGATAAAATCTTACGCTATCAAAGAAAAAACTCCCAGATCGCTGTAATATGTTCATTTGCTGAAAACCAACAAAACCACGAAAAGTTCTTGTATTTGAAGATAAAATCTTTTTGCTTTGAAGAAGACAGATCGAGCTGACTGAAATAAGTTCATTAGATGAAAACCAACAAAAATTGACAAGAACCACGAAAAGTTCTTGTATTTTAAGATAAAATCTTACGCTATTAAAGAAAAAGCTTCTTGCTCGCTGAACTATGTTCATTTGCTGAAAACCAACAAAACCACGAAAAGTTCTTGTATTTGAAGATGAAATCTTTTTGCTTTGAAGAAGAAAGATCCAGCTGACTGAAATAAGTTCATTCGATGAAAACCAAAAAAAATTGACAAGAAGCACGATAAGTTCTTGTATTTTAAGATGAAATCTTACGATCATGAAGAAAAAACTTCTTGCTCGCTGAAATATGTTCATTTGCTGAAAACCACCAAAACCACGAAAAGTTCTTGTATTTGAAGATAAAATCTTTTTGCTTTGAAGAAGAAAGATCTAGCTGACTGAAATAAGTTCATTAGATGAAAACCAACAAAAATTGACAAGAACCACGAAAAGTTCTTGTATTTTAAGATGAAATCTTACGCTATTAAAGAAAAAACTTCTGGCTCGCTGAAGTATGTTCATTTGCTGAAAACCACCAAAACCACGAAAAGTTCTTGTATTTGAAGATAAAATCTTTTTGCTTTGAAGAAGAAAGATCCAGCTGACTGAAATAAGTTTATTAGATGAAAACCAACAAAAATTGACAAGAACCACGAAAAGTTCTTGTATTTTAAGATAAAATCTTACGCTATTAAAGAAAAAACTTCTTGCTCGCTGAAATATGTTCATTTGCTGAAAACCAACAAAACCACGAAAAGTTCTTGTATTTGAAGATAAAATCTTTTTGCTTTGAAGAAGAAAGATCTAGCTGACTGAAATAAGTTCATTAGATGAAAACCAACAAAAATTGACAAGAACCACGAAAAGTTCTTGTATTTTAAGATGAAATCTTACGCTATTAAAGATAAAACTTCTGGCTCGCTGAAATCTGTTCATTTGCTGAAAACCAACAAAACCACGAAAAGTTCTTGTATTTGAAGATAAAATCTTTTTGCTTTGAAGAAGAAAGATCCAGCTGACTGAAATAAGTTCATTAGATGAAAACCAACAAAAATTGACAAGAACCACGAAAAGTTCTTGTATTTTAAGATAAAATCTTACTCTATTAAGGAAAAAACTTCCAGCTCGGTGAAATATGATCATTTGCTGAAAACCATCAAAACCACGAAAAGTTCTTGTGTTTGAAGATAAAATCTTTTTGCTTTGAAGAAGAAAGATCTCGCTGACTGAAATAAGTTCATGAGATGAAAACCAACAAAAATTGTCAATAACCACGAAAAGTTCTTGTATTTTAAGATAAAATCTTACGCTATTAAGGAAAAAACTTCCAGCTCGCTGAAATATGTTCATTTGCTGAAAACCATCAAAACCACGAAAAGTTCTTGTATTTGATGATAAAATCTTTTTGCTTTGAAGAAGAAAGATCGAGCTGACTGAAATAAGTTCATCAGATTAAAACCAACAAAAATTGACAAGAACCACGAAAAGTTCTTGTATTTTAAGATAAAATCTTTTTGCTTTGAAGAAGAAAGATCTGGCTGACTGAAATAAGTTCATTCGATGAAAACCAACAAAAATTGACAAGAACCACGAAAACTTCTTGTATTTTAAGATAAAATCTTACGCTATTAAAGAAACAACTTCTTGCTCACTGAAATCTGTTCATTTGCTGAAAACCAACAAAACCACGAAAAGTTCTTGTATTTGAAGATAAAATCTTTTTGCTTTGAAGAAGAAAGAACCAGCTGACTGAAATAAGTTCATTAGATGAAAACCAACAAAAATTGTCAATAACCACGAAAAGTTCTTGTATTTTAAGATAAAATCTTACGCTATTAAGGAAAAAACTCCCAGCTCGCTGAAATATGTTCATTTGCTGAAAACCATCAAAACCACGAAAAGATCTTGTATTTGATGATAAAATCTTTTTGCTTTGAAGAAGAAAGATCTAGCTGACTGAAATAAGTTCTTTGGATGAAAACCAACAAAAATTGACAAGAACCACGAAAAGTTCTTGTATTTTAAGATAAAATCTTACGCTATTAAGGAAAAAACTCCCAGCTCGCTGAAATATGTTCATTTGCTGAAAACCAACACAACCACGAAAAGTTCTTGTATTTGAAGATAAAATCTTTTTGCTTTGAAGAAGAAAGATCGAGCTGACTGAAATAAGTTCATTAGATGAAAACCAACAAAAATTGACAAGAACCACGAAAAGTTCTTGTATTTTAAGATAAAATCTTACGCTATCAAAGAAAAAACTCCCAGATCGCTGAAATATGTTCATTTGCTGAAAACCAACAAAACCACGAATAGTTCTTGTATTTGAAGATAAAATCTTTTTGCTTTGAAGAAGACAGATCGAGCTGACTGAAATAAGTTCATTAGATGAAAACCAAAAAAAATTGACAAGAACCACGAAAAGTTCTTGTATTTTAAGATAAAATCTTACTCTATTAAGGAAAAAACTTCCAGCTCGGTGAAATATGATCATTTGCTGAAAACCATCAAAACCACGAAAAGTTCTTGTATTTGAAGATAAAATCTTTTTGCTTTGAAGAAGAAAGATCTAGCTGACTGAAATAAGTTCATTAGATGAAAACCAACAAAAATTGACAAGAACCACGAAAAGTTCTTGTATAATAAGATAAAATCTTACGCTATTAAAGAAAAAACTCCCAGCTCGCTGAAATATGTTCATTTGCTGAAAACCAACAAAACCACGAAAAGTTCTTGTATTTGAAGATAAAATCTTTTTGCTTTGAAGAAGAAAGATCGAGCTGACTGAAATAAGTTCATAAGATGAAAACCAACAAAAATTGACAAGAACCACGAAAAGTTCTTGTATTTTAAGATAAAATCTTACGCTATTAAAGAAAAAGCTTCTTGCTCGCTGAAGTATGTTCATTTGCTGAAAACCAACAAAACCACGAAAAGTTCTTGTATTTGAAGATAAAATCTTTTTGCTTTGAAGAAGAAAGATCTAGCTGACTGAAATAAGTTCATCAGATGAAAACCAACAAAAATTGACAAGAAGCACGATAAGTTCTTGTATTTTAAGATGAAATCTTACGCTATTGAAGAAAAAACTTCTTGCGCGCTGAAATATGTTCATTTGCTGAAAACCAACAAAACCACGAAAAGTTGTTGTATTTGAAGATAAAATCTTTTTGCTTTGAAGAAGAAAGATCTAGCTGACTGAAATAAGTTGATTGGATGAAAACCAACAAAAATTGACAAGAACCACGAAAAGTTCTTGTATTTTAAGATGAAATCTTACGCTATTAAAGAAAAAACTTCTGGCTCGCTGAAATCTGTTCATTTGCTGAAAACCACCAAAACCACGAAAAGTTCTTGTATTTGAAGATAAAATCTTTTTGCTTTGAAGAAGAAAGATCGAGCTGACTGAAATAAGTTCATTAGATGAAAACCAACAAAAATTGACAAGAACCACGAAAAGCTCTTGTATTTTAAGATAAAATCTTACGCTATTAAAGAAAAAACTTCTGGCTCGCTGAAATCTGTTCATTTGCTGAAAACCAACAAAACCACGAAAAGTTCTTGTATTTGATGATAAAATCTTTTTGCTTTGAAGAAGAAAGATCTAGCTGACTGAAATAAGTTCATCAGATGAAAACCAACAAAAATTGACAAGAACCACGAAAAGTTCTTGTATTTTAAGATAAAATCTTACGCTATTAAGGAAAAAACTTCCAGCTCGCTGAAATATGTTCATTTGCTGAAAACCAACAAAACCACGAAAAGTTCTTGTATTTGAAGATAAAATCTTTTTGCTTTGAAGAAGAAAGATCTAGCTGACTGAAATAAGTTCATTAGATGAAAACCAACAAAAATTGACAAGAACCACGAAAAGTTCTTGTATTTTAAGATAAAATCTGACGCAATTAAAGAAAAAGCTTCTTGCTGGCTGAAATATGTTCATTTGCTGAAAACCAACAAAACCACGAAAATTTCTTGTCTTTGAAGATGAAATCTTTTTGCTTTGAAGAAGAAAGTTCCAGCTGACTGAAATAAGTTCATTCGATGAAAACCAAATAAAATTGACAAGAACCACGATAAGTTCTTGTATTTTAAGATGAAATCTTACGCTATTGAAGAAAAAACTTCTTGCTCGCTGAAATATGTTCATTTGCTGAAAACCAACAAAACCACGAAAAGTTCTTGTATTTGAAGATAAAATCTTTTTGCTTTGAAGAAGAAAGATCCAGCTGACTGAAATAAGTTCATTAGATGAAAACCAACAAAAATTGACAAGAACCACGAAAAGCTCTTGTATTTTAAGATAACATCTTACTCTATTAAGGAAAAAACTTCCAGCTCGGTGAAATATGATCATTTGCTGAAAACCATCAAAACCACGAAAAGTTCTTGTATTTGAAAATAAAATCTTTTTGTTTTGAAGAAGAAAGATCTCGCTGACTGAAATAAGTTCATTGGATGAAAATCAACAAAAATTGTCAATAACCACGAAAAGTTCTTGTATTTTAAGATAAAATCTTACGCTATTAAGGAAAAAACTCCCACCTCGCTGAAATATGTTCATTTGCTGAAAACCATCAAAACCACGAAAAGTTCTTGTATTTGATGATAAAATCTTTTTGCTTTGAAGAAGAAAGATCTAGCTGACTGAAATAAGTTCATTAGATGAAAACCAACAAAAATTGACAAGAACCACGAAAAGTTCTTGTATTTTAAGATAAAATCTTACGCTATTAAGGAAAAAACTCCCAGCTCGCTGAAATATGTTCATTTGCTGAAAACCAACACAACCACGAAAAGTTCTTGTATTTGAAGATAAAATCTTTTTGCTTTGAAGAAGAAAGATCGAGCTGACTGAAATAAGTTCATCAGATGAAAACCAACAAAAATTGACAAGAACCACGAAAAGTTCTTGTATTTTAAGATAAAATCTTACGCTATCAAAGAAAAAACTCCCAGATTGCTGAAATATGTTCATTTGCTGAAAACCAACAAAACCACGAAAAGTTCTTGTATTTGAAGATAAAATCTTTTTGCTTTGAAGAAGACAGATCGAGCTGACTGAAATAAGTTCATTAGATGAAAACCAACAAAAATTGACAAGAACCACGAAAAGTTCTTGTATTTTAAGATAAAATCTTACGCTATTAAAGAAAAAGCTTCTTGCTCGCTGAACTATGTTCATTTGCTGAAAACCAACAAAACCACGAAAAGTTCTTGTATTTGAAGATGAAATCTTTTTGCTTTGAAGAAGAAAGATCCAGCTGACTGAAATAAGTTCATTCGATGAAAACCAACAAAAATTGACAAGAAGCACGATAAGTTCTTGTATTTTAAGATGAAATCTTACGCTATTGAAGAAAAAACTTCTTGCTCGCTGAAATATGTTCATTTGCTGAAAACCAACAAAACCACGAAAAGTTCTTGTATTTGAAGATAAAATCTTTTTGCTTTGAAGAAGAAAGATCTAGCTGACTGAAATAAGTTCATTAGATGAAAACCAACAAAAATTGACAAGAACCACGAAAAGTTCTTGTATTTTAAGATGAAATCTTACGCTATTAAAGAAAAAACTTCTGGCTCGCTGAAATCTGTTCATTTGCTGAAAACCAACAAAACCACGAAAAGTTCTTGTATTTGAAGATAAAATCTTTTTGCTTTGAAGAAGAAAGATCCAGCTGACTGAAATAAGTTTAAAAGATGAAAACCAACAAAAATTGACAAGAACCACGAAAAGTTCTTGTATTTTAAGATAAAATCTTACGCTATTAAAGAAAAAACTTCTTGCTCGCTGAAATATGTTCATTTGCTGAAAACCAACAAAACCACGAAAAGTTCTTGTATTTGAAGATAAAATCTTTTTGCTTTGAAGAAGAAAGATCTAGCTGACTGAAATAAGTTCATTAGATGAAAACCAACAAAAATTGACAAGAACCACGAAAAGTTCTTGTATTTTAAGATGAAATCTTACGCTATTAAAGATAAAACTTCTGGCTCGCTGAAATCTGTTCATTTGCTGAAAACTTTTTTTTTTTTTGAAGATAAAATCTTTTTGCTTTGAAGAAGAAAGATCCAGCTGACTGAAATAAGTTCATTAGATGAAAACCAACAAAAATTGACAAGAACCACGAAAAGTTCTTGTATTTTAAGATAAAATCTTACTCTATTAAGGAAAAAACTTCCAGCTCGGTGAAATATGATCATTTGCTGAAAACCATCAAAACCACGAAAAGTTCTTGTGTTTGAAGATAAAATCTTTTTGCTTTGAAGAAGAAAGATCTCGCTGACTGAAATAAGTTCATTAGATGAAAACCAACAAAAATTGTCAATAACCACGAAAAGTTCTTGTATTTTAAGATAAAATCTTACGCTATTAAGGAAAAAACTTCCAGCTCGCTGAAATATGTTCATTTGCTGAAAACCATCAAAACCACGAAAAGTTCTTGTATTTGATGATAAAATCTTTTTGCTTTGAAGAAGAAAGATCGAGCTGACTGAAATAAGTTCATCAGATTAAAACCAACAAAAATTGACAAGAACCACGAAAAGTTCTTGTATTTTAAGATAAAATCTTTTTGCTTTGAAGAAGAAAGATCTGGCTGACTGAAATAAGTTCATTCGATGAAAACCAACAAAAATTGACAAGAACCACGAAAACTTGTTGTATTTTAAGATAAAATCTTACGCTATTAAAGAAACAACTTCTTGCTCACTGAAATCTGTTCATTTGCTGAAAACCAACAAAACCACGAAAAGTTCTTGTATTTGAAGATAAAATCTTTTTGCTTTGAAGAAGAAAGATCCAGCTGACTGAAATAAGTTCATTCGATGAAAACCAACAAAAATTGTCAATAACCACGAAAAGTTCTTGTATTTTAAGATAAAATCTTACGCTATTAAGGAAAAAACTCCCAGCTCGCTGAAATATGTTCATTTGCTGAAAACCATCAAAACCACGAAAAGTTCTTGTATTTGATGATAAAATCTTTTTGCTTTGAAGAAGAAAGATCAAGCTGACTGAAATAAGTTCATTAGATGAAAACCAACAAAAATTGACAAGAACCACGAAAAGTTCTTGTATTTTAAGATAAAATCTTACGCTATTAAGGAAAAAACTCCCAGCTCGCTGAAATATGTTCATTTGCTGAAAACCAACACAACCACGAAAAGTTCTTGTATTTGAAGATAAAATCTTTTTGCTTTGAAGAAGAAAGATCGAGCTGACTGAAATAAGTTCATTAGATGAAAACCAACAAAAATTGACAAGAACCACGAAAAGTTCTTGTATTTTAAGATAAAATCTTACGCTATCAAAGAAAAAACTCCCAGATCGCTGAAATATGTTCATTTGCTGAAAACCAACAAAACCACGCATAGTTCTTGTATTTGAAGATAAAATCTTTTTGCTTTGAAGAAGACAGATCGAGCTGACTGAAATAAGTTCATTAGATGAAAACCAAAAAAAATTGACAAGAACCACGAAAAGTTCTTGTATTTTAAGATAAAATCTTACTCTATTAAGGAAAAAACTTCCAGCTCGGTGAAATATGATCATTTGCTGAAAACCATCAAAACCACGAAAAGTTCTTGTATTTGAAGATAAAATCTTTTTGCTTTGAAGAAGAAAGATCTAGCTGACTGAAATAAGTTCATTCGATGAAAACCAACAAAAATTGACAAGAACCACGAAAAGTTCTTGTATAATAAGATAAAATCTTACGCTATTAAAGAAAAAACTCCCAGCTCGCTGAAATATGTTCATTTGCTGAAAACCAACAAAACCACGAAAAGTTCTTGTATTTGAAGATAAAATCTTTTTGCTTTGAAGAAGAAAGATCGAGCTGACTGAAATAAGTTCATGAGATGAAAACCAACAAAAATTGACAAGAACCACGAAAAGTTCTTGTATTTTAAGATAAAATCTTACGCTATTAAAGAAAAAACTCCCAGCTCGCTGAAATATGTTCATTTGCTGAAAACCAACAAAACCACGAAAAGTTCTTGTATTTGAAGATAAAATCTTTTTGCTTTGAAGAAGAAAGATCGAGCTGACTGAAATAAGTTCATAAGATGAAAACCAACAAAAATTGACAAGAACCACGAAAAGTTCTTGTATTTTAAGATGAAATCTTACACTATTAAAGAAAAAACTTCTTGCTCGCTGAAATATGTTCATTTGCTGAAAACCATCAAAACCACGAAAAGTTCTTGTATTTGAAGATGAAATCTTTTTGCTTTGAAGAAGAAAGATCTAACTGACTGAAATAAGTTCATTCGATGAAAACCAACAAAAATTGACAAGAAGCACGATAAGTTCTTGTATTTTAAGATGAAATCTTAAGCTATTAAAGAAAAAACTTCTTGCTCGCTGAAATATGTTCATTTGCTGAAAACCATCAAAACCACGAAAAGTTCTTGTATTTGAAGATAAAATCTTTTTGCTTTGAAGAAGAAAGATCTAGCTGACTGAAATAAGTTCATCAGATGAAAACCAACAAAAATTGACAAGAACCACGAAAAGTTCTTGTATTTTAAGATGAAATCTTACGCTATTGAAGAAAAAACTTCCGGCTCGCTGAAATCTGTTCATTTGCTGAAAACCAACAAAACCACGAAAAGTTCTTGTATTTGAAGATAAAATCATTTTGCTTTGAAGAAGAAAGATCTGGCTGACTGAAATAAGTTCATTAGATGAAAACCAACAAAAATTGACAAGAACCACGAAAAGTGCTTGTAGTTTAAGATAAAATCTTACGCTATTAAAGTAAAAACTCCCAGCTCGCTGAAATATGTTAATTTGCTGAAAACCATCAAAACCACGAAAAGTTCTTGTATTTGAAGATAAAATCTTTTTGCTTTGAAGAAGAAAGATCTAGCTGACTGAAATAAGTTCATTAGATGAAAACCAACAAAAATTGACAAGAACCACGAAAAGTTCTTTTTTGGTGTGTTGTATATTCAGTGGCCTTTGAGATGACACCTTTCTTTCTGCTCACTGTGATTGCCTTGGCAACGGGAAGCAATCACCAGGCTTTGTTCTGTGATCTTAAAATGCAAATGATTCGAAATTGTCTTTTCCACACCGCTTGAGGAAGGGGAAAGCCCCCGAAAGCTTGTGGGATTAAAAATAAAATCGTTGGACTCTAACTTGGTGTTGTAAAATTGTTTACAATTGCTTTGAAGAAGAAAGATCTAGCTAACTGAAATAAGTACATCAGATGAAAACCAACAAAAATTGACAAGATCCAAAAAAGTTCTTGTATTTTAAGATAAAATCTTACGCTATTAAAGAAAAAACTTCGAGCTCTCTGAAATATGTTCATTTGCTGAAAACCAGAAAACCACGAAAAGTTCTTCTATTTGAATATAAAATCTTTTTGCTTTGAAGAAGAAAGATCCAGCTGACTGAAATATGTTCATTAGATGAAAACCAACAAAAACTGACAAGAACCACGAAATGATCTTGTATTTTAAGATAAAATCTTACGCTATTAAAGAGAAAACTCCCAGCTCGCTGAAATATGTTCATTTGCTGAAAACCAACAAAACCACGAAAAGTTCTTGTATTTGAAGATAAAATCTTAATGCTTTGAAGAAGAAAGATCTAGCTGACTGAAATAAGTTGTTCAGATGAAAACCAACACACTACACGGAACCCCACCAGTGAACAAATGTTGTCTGTTTTTAATATAACGGGTCATTGACTGTCTTCCTTATCTCTCTCTCTCTCTCTTTTTTGGGGTGTTGTATATTCAGTGGCCTTTTGGATGACACCTTTCTTTCTGCTCACTGTGATTGCCTTGGCAACGGACAGCAATCACCAGGCTTTGTTCTGTGATCTTAAAATGCAAAGGATTCGAAATTGTCTTTTCCACACCGCTTGAGGAAGGGGAAAGCCCCCGAAAGCTTGTGGGATTAAAAATAAAATTGTTGGACTATAACTTGGTGTTGTAAAATTGTTTACAATTGCTTTGAAGAAGAAAGATCTAGCTAACTGAAATAAGTACATTAGATGAAAACCAACAACAATTGACAAGAACCACGAAAGGTTCTTGTATTTTAAGATAAAATCTTACGCTATGAAAGAAAAAACTTCTAGCTCGCTGAAATATGTTCATTTGCTGAAAACCAACAAAACCACGAAAGGTTGTTGTATTTGAAGATAAAATCTTTTTGCTTTGAAGAAGAAAGATCTCGCTGACTGAAATAAGTTCATTAGATGAAAACCAACAAAAATTGACAAGAACCACGAAAAGTTCTTGTATTTTAAGATAAAATCTTACGCTATGAAAGAAAAAACTTCTAGCTCGCTGAAATATGTTCATTTGCTGAAAACCAACAAAACCACGAAAGGTTGTTGTATTTGAAGATAAAATCTTTTTGCTTTGAAGAAGAAAGATCTCGCTGACTGAAATAAGTTCATTCGATGAAAACCAACAAAAATTGACAAGAACCACGAAAAGTTCTTGTATTTTAAGATAAAATCTTACGCTATTAAAGAAAAAACTTCTAGCTCGCTGAAATATGTTCATTTGCTGAAAACCAACAAAACCACGAAAAGTTCTTGTATTTGAAAATAAAATATTTTTGCTTTGAAGAAGAAAGATCTAGCTGACTGAAATAAGTTCATTTGATGAAAACCAACAAAAATTGACAAGAACCACGAAAAGTTCTTGTATTTTAAGATAAAATCTTACGCAATAATAGAAAAACTTCTAGCTCGCTGAAATATGTTCATTTGCTGAAAACCAACAAAACCACGAAATGTTCTTGTATTTGAAGATAAAGTCTTTTTGCTTTGAAGAAGAAATATCTAGCTGACTGAAATAAGTTCATTGGATGAAAACCAACAAAAATTGACAAGAACCACGAAAAGTTCTTGTATTTGAAGATAAAATCTTTTTGCTTTGAAGAAGAAAGGTCCAGCTGACTGAAATAAGTTCTTCAGATGAAAACCAACACACCACACGTAACCCCACCAGAGAACAAATGTTGTCTATTTTTAATATAACGGTTCATTGACTGTCTTCCTTATATCTCTCTCTTTCTCTCTTTTTTGTGGGGTTGTATATTCAGTGTCCTTTTAGATAACACCTTTCTTTCTGCTCACTGTGATTGCCTTGGCAACGGGCAGCAATCACCAGGCTTTGTTCTGTGATCTTAAAATGCAAAGGATTTGAAATTGTCTTTCCACACCGCTTGAGGAAGGGGAAAGCCCCCGACAGCTTGTGGGATTAAAAATAAAATCGTTGGACTATAACTTGGTGTTGTAAAATTGTTTGCAATTGCTTTGAAGAAGAAAGATCTAGCGAACTGAAATAAGTTCATCAGATGAAAACCAACAAAAATTGACAAGAACCACGAAAAGTTCTTGTATTTTAAGATAAAATCTTACGCTATTAAAGAAAAAACTTCAAGCTCGCTGAAATATGTTCATTTGCTGAAAACCAACAAAACCACGAAAAGTTCTTGTATTTGAGAATAAAATCTTTTTGCTTTGAAGAATAAAGATCGAGCTGACTGAAATAAGTTCATTAGATGAAAACCAACAAAAATTGACAAGAACCACGAAAAGTTCTTGTATTTTAAGATAAAATCTTCCGCTATTAAAGAAAAAACTTCCAGCTCGCTGAAATATGTTCATTTGCTGAAAACCAACAAAACCACGAAAGGTTGTTGTATTTGACGATAAAGTCTTTTTGCTTTGAAGAAGAAAGATCTAGCTGACTGAAATAAGTTCATTCGATGAAAACCAACAAAAATTGACAAGAACCACGAAAAGTTCTTGTATTTGAAGATAAAATCTTTTTGCTTTGAAGAAGAAAGATCTAGCTGACTGAAATAAGTTCTTCAGATGAAAACCAACACACTACACGTAACCCCACCAGCGAACAAATGTTGTCTGTTTTTAATATAACGGGTCATTGACTGTCTTCCTTATCTCTCTCTCTCTCTCTTTTTTGGGGGGTTGTATATTCAGTGGCCTTTAAGATGACACCTTTCTTTCTGGTCACTGTGATTGCCTTGGCAAAGGGCAGCAATCACCAGGCTTTGTTCTGTGATCTTAAAATGCAAAGGATTCGAAATGGTCTTTTCCACACCGCTTGAGGAAGGGGAAAGCCCCCGAAAGCTTGTGGGATTAAAAATAAAATCGTTGGACTATAACTTGGTGTTGTAAAATTGATTGCAATTGCTTTGAAGAAGAAAGATCTAGCTAACTGAAATAAGTGCATCAGATGAAAACCAACAAAATTGACAAGATCCACGAAAAGTTCTTGTATTTTAAGATAAAATCTTACGCTATTAAAGAAAAAACTTCAAGCTCGCTGAAATATGTTCATTTGCTGAAAACCAACAAAACCACGAAAAGTTCTTGTATTTGAAGATAAAATCTTTTTGCTTTGAAGAAGAAAGATCCAGCTGACTGAAATAAGTTCATTAGATGAAAACCAACAAAAATTGACAAGAACCACGAAAAGTTCTTGTATTTTAAGATAAAATCTTACGCTATTGAAGAAAAAACTTCCAGCTCGCTGAAATATGTTAATTTGCTGAAAACCAACAAAGCCACGAAAGGTTGTTGTATTTGAAGATAAAGTCTTTTTGCTTTGAAGAAGAAAGATCTAGCTGACTGAAATAAGTTCATTCGATGAATCCAAACAAAAATTGAGAAGAACCACGAAAATTTCTTGTATTTTAAGATGAAATTTTACGCTATTAAAGAAAAAAACTTCTAGCTCGCTGAAATCTGTTCATTTGCTGAAAACCAACAAAACCACGAAAAGTTCTTGTATTTGAAGATAAAATCTTTTTGCTTTGAAGAAGAAAGATCTAGCTGACTGAAATAAGTTCATTAGATGAAAACCAACAAAAATTGACAAGAACCACGAAAGGTTCTTGTATTTTAAGATAAAATCTTACGCTATTAAAGAAAAAACTTATAGCTCGCTGTTGATATGTTCATTTGCTGAAAACCAACAAAACCACGAAAAGTTCTTGTATTTGAAGATAAAATCTTTTTGCTTTGAAGAAGAAAGATCTAGTTGACTGAAATAAGTTCATTAGATGAAAACCAACAAAAACTGACAAGAACCACGAAAAGTTCTTGTATTTTAAGATAAAATCTTACGCTATTAAAGAAAAAACTCCCAGCTAGCTGAAATATGTTCATTTGCTGAAAACCAACAAAACCACGAAAACTTCTTGTATTTGAAGATAAAATCTTTTTGCTTTGAAGAAGAAAGATCCAGCTGACTGAAATAAGTTCATGAGATGAAAACCAACAAAAATTGACAAGAACCACGAAAAGTTCTTGTATTTTAAGATAAAATCTTACGCTATTAAAGAAAAAACTTCTCGCTCGCTGAAATATGTTCATTTGCTGAAAACCAACAAAACCACGAAAAGTTCTTGTATTTGAAGATAAAATCTTTTTGCTTTGAAGAAGAAAGATCCAGCTGACTGAAATAAGTTCATTCGATGAAGACCAACAAAAATTGACACGAACCACGAAAAGTTCTTGTATTTTAAGATAAAATCTTACGCTATTAAAGAAAAAACCTCCAGCTCGCTGAAATATGTTCATTTGCTGAAAACCAACAAAGCCACGAAAGGTTGTTGTATTTGAAGATAAAGTCTTTTTGCTTTGAAGAAGAAAGATCTAGCTGACTGAAATAAGTTCATTCGATGAAAACAAACAAAAATTGAGAAGAACCACGAAAAGTTCTTGTATTTTAAGATGAAATCTTACGCTATTAAATAAAAAACTTCTAGCTCGCTGAAATCTGTTCATTTGCTGAAAACCAACAAAACCACGAAAATTTCTTGTATTTGAAGATAAAATCTTTTTGCTTTGAAGAAGAAAGATCAAGCTGACTGAAATAAGTACATTCGATGAAATCCAACATGAATTGAGAAGAACCACGAAAAGTTCTTGTATTTTAAGATGAAATCTTACGCTATTAAAGAAAAAACTTATCGCTCGCTGTTAATATGTTCATTTGCTGAAAACCAACAAAACCCGAAAAGTTCTTGTATTTGAAGATAAAATCTTTTTGCTTTGAAGAAGAAAGATCCAGCTGACTGAAATAAGTTCATGAGATGAAAACCAACAAAAATTGACAAGAACCACGAAAAGTTCTTGTATTTTAAGATAAAATCTTACGCTATTAAAGAAAAAACTTCTAGCTCGCTGAAATATGTTCATTTGCTGAAAACCAACAAAACCACGAAAAGTTCTTGTATTTGAAGATAAAATCTTTTTGCTTTGAAGAAGAAAGATCCAGCTGACTGAAATAAGTTCATTCGATGAAGACCAACAAAAATTGACACGAACCACGAAAAGTTCTTGTATTTTAAGATAAAATCTTACGCTATTAAAGAAAAAACTTCTTGCTCGCTGAAATATGTTCATTTGCTGAAAACCAACAAAGCCACGAAAGGTTGTTGTATTTGAAGATAAAGTCTTTTTGCTTTGAAGAAGAAAGATCTAGCTGACTGAAATAAGTCATTCGATGAAAACAAACAAAAATTGAGAAGAACCACGAAAAGTTCTTGTATTTTAAGATGAAATTTTACTCTATTAAATTAAAAACTTCTAGCTCGCTGAAATATGTTCATTTGCTGAAAACCAACAAAACCACGAAAGGTTGTTGTATTTGACGATAAAGTCTTTTTGCTTTGAAGAAGAAAGGTCTCGCTGACTGAAATAAGTTCATCAGATGAAAACCAACAAAAATTGAGAAGAACCACGAAAAGTTCTTGTATTTTAAGATAAAATCTTACGCTATTAAAGAAAAAACTTCTAGCTCGCTGAAATATGTTCATTTGCTGAAAACCAACAAAACCACGAAAAGTTCTTGTATTTGAAGATAAAATCTTTTTGCTTTGAAGAAGAAAGATCCAGCTGACTGAAATAAGTTCATTCGATGTAGACCAACAAAAATTGACACGAACCACGAAAAGTTCTTGTATTTTAAGATAAAATCTTACGCTATTAAAGAAAAAACTTCCAGCTCGCTGAAATATGTTCATTTGCTGAAAACCAACAAAGCCACGAAAGGTTGTTGTATTTGAAGATAAAGTCTTTTTGCTTTGAAGAAGAAAGATGTGGCTGACTGAAATAAGTTCATTAGATGAAAACCAACAAAAATTGAGAAGAACCACGAAAAGTTCTTGTATTTTAAGATGAAATGTTACGCTATTAAATAAAAAACTTCTCGCTCGCTGAAATATGTTCATTTGCTGAAAACCAACAAAACCACGAAAGGTTGTTGTATTTGACGATAAAGTCTTTTTGCTTTGAAGAAGAAAGGTCTCGCTGACTGAAATAAGTTCATCAGATGAAAACCAACAAAAATTGAGATGAACCACGAAAAGTTCTTGTATTTTAAGATAAAATCTTACGCTATTAAAGAAAAAACTTCTCGCTCGCTGAAATATGTTCATTAGCTGAAAACCAACAAAACCACGAAAAGTTCTTGTATTTGAAGATAAAATCTTTTTGCTTTGAAGAAGAAAGATCTAGCTGACTGAAATAAGATCATTCGATGAAAACCAACATAAATTGAGAAGAACCACGAAAAGTTCTTGTATTTTAAGATGAAATCTTACGCTATTAAAGAAAAAACTTATCACTCGCTGTTAATATGTTCATTTGCTGAAAACCAACAAAACCCGAAAAGTTCTTGTATTTGAAGATAAAATCTTTTTGCTTTGAAGAAGAAAGATCTAGCTGACTGAAATAAGTTGATTCGATGAAAACCAACAAAAACTGACAAGAACCACGAAAAGATCTTGTATTTTAAGATAAAATCTTACGCTATTAAAGAAAAAACTCCCAGCTCGCTGAAATATGTTCATTTGCTGAAAACCAACAAAACCATGAAAAGTTCTTGTATTTGAAGATAAAATCTTTTTGCTTTGAAGAAGAAAGATCGAGCTGACTGAAATAAGTTCATTAGATGAAAACCAACAAAAATTGACAAGAACCACGAAAAGTTCTTGTATTTTAAGATAAAATCTTATGCTATTAAAGAAAAAACTTCTCGCTCGCTGAAGTATGTTCATTTGCTGAAAACCAACAAAACCACGAAAAGTTCTTGTATTTGAAGATAAAATCTTTTTGCTTTGAAGAAGAAAGATCTAGCTGACTGAAATAAGTTCATTAGATGAAAACAAACAAAAATTGACAAAAAACACGAAAAGTTCTTGTAATTTAAGATAAAATCTTACGCTATTAAAGAAAAAACTTCTAGCTCGCTGAAATATGTTCATTTGCTGAAAAGCAACAAAACCACGAAAAGTTCTTGTATTTGAAGATAAAATCTGTTTGCTTTGAAGAAGAAAGATCCAGCTGACTGAAATAAGTTCATTCGATGAAAACCAACAAAAATTGACAAGAACCACGAAAAGTTCTTGTATTTGAAGATAAAATCTTTTTGCTTTGAAGAAGAAAGATCTAGCTGACTGAAATAAGTTCTTCAGATGAAAACCAAGACACTACACGTAACCCCACCAGCGAACAAATGTTGTCTGTTTTTAATATAACGGGTCATTGACTGTCTTCCTTATCTCTCTCTCTCTCTCTTTTTTGGGGGGTTGCATATTCAGTGGCCTTTAGATGACACCTTTCTTTCTGCTCACTGTGATTGCCTTGGCAAAGGGCAGCAATCACCAGGCTTTGTTCTGTGATCTTAAAATGCAAAGGATTCGAAATAGTCTTTTCCACACCGCTTGAGGAAGGGGAAAGCCCCCGAAAGCTTGTGGGATTAAAAATAAAATCGTTGGACTATAACTTGGTGTTGTAAAATTGTTTACAATTGCTTTGAAGAAGAAAGATCGAGCGAACTGAAATAAGTGCATCAGATGAAAACCAACAAAATTGACAAGATCCACGAAAAGTTCTTGTATTTTAAGATAAAATCTTACGCTATTAAAGAAAAAACTTCCAGAACTTATGTTCAGTTGCTGAAAAGCAACAAAACCACGAAAAGTTCTTGTATTTGAAGATAAAATCTTTTTGCTTTGAAGAAGAAAGATCTCGCTGACTGAAATAAGTTCATCAGATGAAAACCAACAAAAATTGACAAGAACCACGAAAAGTTCTTGTATTTTAAGATAAAATCTTACGCTATGATAGAAAAAACTTCTCGCTCGCTGAAATATGTTCATTTGCTGAAAACCAACAAAACCACGAAAAGTTCTTGTATTTGAAGCTAAAATCTTTTTGCTTTGAAGAAGAAAGATCTAGCTGACTGAAATAAGTTCATTCGTTGAAAATCAACAAAAATTGACAAGAACCACGAAAAGTTCTTGTATTTTAAGATAAAATCTTACGCTATTAAAGAAAAAACTTATAGCTCGCTGTTCATATGTTCATTTGCTGAAAACCAACAAAACCACGAAAAGTTCTTGTACTTGAAGATAAAATCTTGCGCTATTAAAGAAAAAACTTCCAGCTCGCTGAAATATGTTCATTAGATGAAAACCAACAAAATTTGACAAGAACCACGAAAAGTTCTTGTATTTTAAGATAAAATCTTACGCTATTAAAGAAAAAACTTCCAGCTCGCTGAAATATGTTCATTAGCTGAAAACCAACAAAACCACGAAAAGTTCTTGTATTTGAAGATAAAATCTTACGCTATGAAAGAAAAAACTTCTAGCTCGCTGAAATATGTTCATTTGCTGAAAACCAACAAAACCACGAAAGGTTGTTGTATTTGAAGATAAAATCTTTTTGCTTTGAAGAAGAAAGATGTAGCTGACTGAAATAAGTTCATGAGATGAAAAGCAACAAAAATTGACAAGAACCACGAAAAGTTGTTGTATTTTAAGATAAAATCCTACGCTATTAAAGAAAAAACTTCTCGCTCGCTGAAATATGTTCATTTGCTGAAAAGCAACAAAACCACGAAAAGTTCTTGTATTTGAAGATAAAATCTTTTTGCTTTGAAGGAGAAACATCGAGCTGACTGAAATAAGTTCATTAGATGAAAACCAACAAAAATTGACAAGAACCACGAAAAGTTCTTGTATTTTAAGATAAAATCTTATGCTATTAAAGAAAAAACTTCTAGCTCGCTGAAATATGTTCATTTGCTGAAAACCAACAAAACCACGAAAAGTTCTTGTATTTGAAGATAAAATCTCTTTGCTTTGAAGAAGAAAGATCCAGCTGACTGAAATAAGTTCATTGGATGAAAACCAACAAAAATTGACAAGAACCACGAAAATTTCTTGTATTTTAAGGTAAAATCTTAAGCTGTTGAAGAAAAAACTTCTACCTCACTGAAATCTGTTCATTTGCTGAAAACCAACAAAACCACGAAACGTTCTTGTATTTGAAGATAAAATCTTTTTGTATTAAAGAAGAAAGATCGAGCTGACTGAAATCGGTTCATTGGATGAAAACTAACAAAAATTGACAATAACCACGAAAAGTTCTTGTATTCTAAGATAAATTCTTAAGCTAGTAAAGGAAAAACTTCTAGCTCGCTGAAATATGTTCATTTGCTGAAAACCAACAAAACCACGAAAAGTTCTTGTATTTGAAGATAAAATCTTTTTGCATTAAAGAACATGGAGCAGAAGGGGGAGAAGGAGAAGAAGATGGAGACGGAGCATAATGTGGAGAAGGAGCAGAATGTGGAGAAGGAGCAGAAGATTGAGATGGAGAAGGAGCTGCAGCAGGAGGAGGAGCAGACGGAGCAGGAGGAGGAGCAGATGGAGCAGGAGGAGGAGAAGCAGCAGGAGGAGGAGATGGAGCCGGAGGAGGAGCAGATGGAGCAGGAGGAGGAGGAGGAGCAGGAGGAGGAGAAGGAGCCGGAGGTGGAGAAGGAGCCGGAGGTGGAGAACGAGCAGGAGGTAGCGAAGTTGCAGTTTGTGGACAACGAGCTGGAGGAGAAGAACGATGTGGAGGAGGAGAACGAGCTTCACGAGGAGAAGGAGCAGGAGGTGGAGAAGGAGCAGGAGGAGGAGAACCAGCAGGAGGAGGAAAAGGAGCAGGAGCATGAAAAGGAGCCGGAGGAGGAGAAGGAGCAGCAGGTGGTGAAGAAGCAGGAGGTGGAGACGGAGGAGGAGGTGGAGAAGGAGAAGGAGCAGTAGGAGGAAAATGAGGAGGAGGAGGAGGAGAAGGAGCTGGAGCTGGAGACGGAGCAGGAGGGGGAGGGGAAGCAGAAGGAGAAGGAGCGGGAGGTGGAGATGGAGCAGGAAGAGGAAAGGGATCAGGAGGAGGAAAAGGAACTGGAGGAGGAGAAGGAGTAAGAGGAGGAAAATGAGCAGCAGGAGGAGATGGAGCAGTAGGTGTAGGAGGAGAAGGAGCAGAAGGAGGCGAAGGAGGAGAAGGAGCAGGAACAGCATGAGCAGGGGGAGCAGGTTGTTGGGAACATGCTGGAGGAGAACGTTCTTGAGGAAGAGAAGGAGCAGGGGGAAGAGAAAGAGCAGGAGGAGGCGGAGGAGAAGGAGCAGGAGGAGGAGAAGGAGGCGGAGGAGGAGGAGGAGCAGGAGGAGGCGAAGGAGCAGGGGGTCTAGAAGTAGCAGGAGGAGGAGGCAGAGCAGAAGGAGAAGGAGCAGGAGGTGGAGAAGGAGCAGGAGGTGGAGAAGGAGCAGGAGCAGGAGAAGGCGTAGGAGAAGGAGAAGGAGAACGAGCAGGAGGAGGAGAAGGAGCAGGAGGAGGAGAAGGAGCAGGAGGAGGAGAAGGAACAGGAGCAGGAAAGCAGGGGGAGCAGGTTGTGGTGAACAAGCTGGAGGAGAACGTTCTTGAGGAGGAGAAGGAGCAGGAGGAGGAGAAAGAGCAGGAGGAGGAGGAGAAGGAGCAGGAGGAGGAGAAGGAGCAGGGTGTCTAGAAGTAGCAGGAGGAGGAGGCAGAGCAGAATAAGAAGGAGCGGGAGGTGGAGAAGGAGCAGGAGGTGGAGAAGGAGCAGGAGCAGCAGAAGGCGTAGGAGGAGAAGGAGAAGGAGCAGGAGGAGGAGAAGGAGCAGGAGGAGGAGAAGGAACAGGATGAGGAGAAGGAGCAGGAGGAGGAGAAGGAACAGGAGGAGGAGAAGGAGCAGGAGGTGGAGAAGCAGCAGGAAGTGGAGAAGGAGCAGGAGGAAGAGAGGGAGCAGACGGAGAAGGAGCAGGAGGTGAAGAAGGAGCAGGAGGAGGAGAAGGAGCAGGAGGTGGTGATGGAGCAGGAGGAGGAGAAGTAGCCGGAGGTGGAGAAGGAGTTAGAGATGGAGAAGGAGCAGGTTGTGGAGAAGGAGCTGCAGGAGGAGAAGGAGCAGGAGGTGGAGAAGGAGCAGGAGATGGAGAAGGAGCAGGAGATGGAGCGGAAGGGGTAGCAGGAGCAGGTGATAGATAGGCAGCAGGATGAGGAGAAGGAGCAGGAAATGGAGAAGATGTAGGATGAGGAGGAGCAGGAGTAGGAGAAGGAGCAGGAGGAAGAGAAGAGGCAGGACGATTAGAAGAAGCAGGAGATGGAGAAGGAGGTGGAAAAGGAGCAGGAGTAGGAGGTTGAGAAGGAGCAGGTTGTGGAGAACGAGATGGAGGACGAGAAGGAGCAGCAGACGGAGCAGGTGGAGGAGATGGAGCAGGAGAAGGAGTACGAGCAGCAGGAGGAGAATAAGCAGGAGGAGGAAATGGAGCAGTAGGTGGAGAAGGAGCAGTAGGTGGAGCAAGAGCAGGTGGTGGAGAAGGAGCAGGAGGTGGAGAAGCAGTAGGTGGAGGAGGAGGGGCAGCAAGTTGTGGAGAACGAGCTGGAGGAGGAGAACGTGCTGGAGGAGGAGAAGGAGAAGGAGGAGGAGAAGGAGCATAAGGCGGATTAGGAGCCAGAGGAGGAGAATGAGCAGGAGGAGGAGAAGGACCAGGAGGTTGAGAAGGAGCAGGAGATCGAGAAGGAGCTGGATGAGGAGAAGTAGCAGGAGCAGGAGAATGAGCAGGAGGAGGAGAAGGAGAAGGAGCAGGAGGAGGAGAAGGAGCAGGAGGAGGAGAAGGAGCAGGAGGTGGAGAATGAGCAGCAGGTGGAGATGGAGCAGGAGGAGGAGGAAGAGAAGGAGGAGTAGAAGGAGCAGGAGGAGGAGAAGGAGCAGGAGGAGGAGGGGGAGCAGAAGGCGAAGGACCAGGAGGTGGAGAAGGAGCAGGAGGAGGAGAAGGAGCAGGAGGAGGAGACGGAGCAGGAGGAGGAGACGGAGCAGGAGGTGGAGAAGGAGCAGGAGGTGGAGGGGAGCAGGAGATGGAGGGCATGGGGGAGAAGGAACAGGAGATGGAGAGGGAGCAGGATTTGGAGAAGGAGCAGGAGATGGAGAAGAAGCAGGAGGAGGAGAAGGAGCCGGAGGAGGAGAAGAAGCAGGGGGAGTAGAAGGAGCAGGAGGTGGAGAAGGAGCAGAAGTTGGAGAAGGAGAAGGAGGAGTAGGGGGATCAGAAGGAGGAAAAGGAGCTGGAGGAGAAGTCGCATGAGGAGGGGAAGGAGCAGGAGGAGGAGAAGGAGCAGAATCTGGAGAAGGGGCAGTAGGTTGAGAAGGAGCACGATGTGCGGACGGAGCAGGAGTAGGAGGGGGAGCAGGAGATGAAGCGGAAGGCAGAGAAGGAACAGGAGATGGAGAGGGAGCAGGATGTGGAGAAGGAGCATGAGATGGAGAAGGAGCAGGAGATGGAGAAGGAGCAGGAGGTGGAGAAGGAGCCGGAGGTGGAGAAGGAGCCGGAGGTGGAGAAGGAGCCGGAGGTGGAGAAGAAGTAGGCGGTTGAGTAGGAGCAGGTTGTGGATAAGGAGTAGGAGGTTGAGAAGGAGCAGTTTGTGGAGAACGAGATGGAGGAGGAGAAGGAGCAGGAGGAGGAGAAGGAGCAGGAGGTGGAGCAGCAGCAGTATGTTGAGAAGAAGCAGGAGGTGGAGAAGGAGCAGGAGGAGGAGAAGGAGCAGGAGGAGGAGAAGAAGAAGTAAGAGGTGGAGAAGGAGCAGGAGTAGGAGGTTGGAGCAGGAGGAGGAGAAGAAGCAGGAGAAGGAGAAGAAGCAGGAGGTGGAGAAGCAGGTGGAGAAGGAGAAGGAGTAGCAGGGGGAGCAGGAGATGGAGCGGAAGGGGGTGAAGGAACAGGAGATGGAGAGGGAGCAGGATGTGGAGAAGGAGCATGAGATGAAGAAGGAGCAGGAGATGGAGAAGGAGCAGGAGGTGGAGAAGGAGCAGGAGGAGGAGAAGGAGTAGGAGGAGGAACATGAGCAGGAGGAGGAGAAGGAGATGGAGGTGGAGAAGGAGCCGGAGTTGGAGAAGGAGTAGGAAGTTGAGAAGGAGCAAGAGGTGGAGAAGGAGCAGGAGGAGGAGGAGGGGCAGCAGGAGGTGGAGACGGAGCAGGATATGGAGAAGGAGCAGGATGAGGAGAAGGAGCAGGAGGAGAAGAAGGAGCAGGAGGAGGAAAGGAGCAGGAGAAGGAGAAGGAGAAGGAGCAGGAGGAGGAGAAGGAACAGGAGGAGGCGAAGGAGCATGAGTAGGAGGGGGAGCAGGAGATGGAGCGGAACGGGGAAAAGGAGCATGAATAGGAGAATGATCAGGAGGGGGAGAAGGAGCAGGATGAGTTGGTGGAACAGAAGGAGAAGAAGCAGGAGGTGGAGAAGGTGCAGGAGGAAGAGATGGAGCTGGAGGAGGAGGTGGAGCAGAAGGAGAAGGAGCAGGAGGTGTAGAAGGAGCAGCAGGTGGAGAAGGAGCAGGAACAGGAGGTGGAAGATGAGAAGGAGGAGTAGGATGAGCACGACGAGGAGAAGGAGCAGGTGGAGGTGGAGCAGAAGGAGAAGGAGCAGGAGTTTGAGAATGAGAAGGAGGAGAAGAAGGAGCAGGAGGTGGAGAAGGAGCTGGAGTAGGAGGGGGAGCAGGAGATGGAGCGGAAGGGTGAGAAGTAACAGGAGATGGAGAGGGAGCAGGATTTGGAGAAGGAGCAGGAGATGGAGAAGGAAAAGCAGGTGGAGAAGGAGCAGGAGCAGGAGGAGGAGGAGGAGTAGGAGGAGTAGAAGCATCAGGAGGAGGAGAAGGAGCAGGAGGAGGAGAAGGAGCAGGAGGTGGAGAAGGAGCAGGAGGAGGAAAGTGAGCAGGAGGAGGAGAAGGATCCGGAGGTGGAGATTCGTAGTAGGTTGAGAAGGAGCAGGTTGTGGAGAACGTGATTTAGGAGGAGAAGGAGCAGGAGGAGGAGAAGGATCAAGAGGTGGAGCAGGAGCAGGAGGTGGAGAAGGAGCAGAAAGTGGAGAAGGAGTAGGAGGAGGAGGGGGAGCAGAAGAAGAAGGAGCAGGAGGTGGAGAAGGAGCAGGAGGAGGAAAAGGAGCTGGAGGAGGAAAAGGAGCGGGAGGAGGAGAAGGAGAAGTCGGTGGAGGTGGAGCAGTAGATGGAGATGGAGCAGTAGGTGGAGAAGGAGCAGGATGTGGAGACGGAGCAGGAGGAGGAAGAGTGGCAGCAAGTTGTGGAGAACGAGCTGCAGGAGGAGAAGGTGCTGGAGGAGGAGATGGAGCCGGATGAGGAGAAGGAGCAGGAGGAGGAGAAGGAGCAGCAGGAGCACAAGTAGCAGGAGGAGGAGAAGGAGCAGGAGGTGGAGAAGGTGGTGGAGAAGGATCAGGAGTAGGAAGGGGAGCAGGAGATGGAGCGGAAGGGGGACAAGGAACAGGAGATAGAGAAGGAGCAGGAGGTGGAGAAGGAGCAGGAGGAGGAAAAGGAGCAGGAGGAGGAAAAGGAGCAGTAGGTGGAGAAGGTGAAGGAGGTGGAGAAGGAGCAGGAGGAGGAGAAGGAGCAGGAGGAGGAGAAGAAGCAAGAGGTGGAGAAAGGGCAGGAGTAGGAGGGGGAGCAGGAGGAGGAGACGAAGCAGGAGAAGGAGAAGAAGTAGGAGGTGGAGAAGGAGGTGGAGAAGGAGAAGGAGCAGGAGTAGGAGGGGGAGCACGAGCAGGAGGATGAGAACGAGCAGGATGAGTAGTAGGAGCAGGAGGAGGAGCAGTAGCAGGAGGTGTAGAAGGAGCCGGAGGTGGAGATGTAGCAGGAGGAGTTGAAGGAGCAGGAGGAGGTGTAGGAGCAGGAGGAGAAGGTGTAGGAGTAGGAGGGGGAGCAGGAGATGGAGCAGGAGGGGGAGCAGGAGATGTAGATGGAGAAAGAGGAGGAGAAGACGCAGGAGTTGGAGATGGAGCAGGAGGTGGAGATGGAACAGGAGGAGGAGAAGGAGCAGGAGGAGGAACATGAGCAGGAGGAGGAGAAGGAGCAGTCGGTGGAGATGGAGCAGTAGGTGCAGATGGAGCAGGAGGTGGAGAAGGAGACGGAGGAGGGGAAGGAGCAGGAGGAGGAGAAGGAGGCGGAGTAGGAGAAGGAGCAGGAGGAGGACAAGGAGCAGGAGTAGAAGGAGCAGGAGGAGGAGAAGGAGAAGGAGCAGGAGGACAAGAAGGAGCCGGAGGAGGAGAAGGAGCAGGAGTAGGAGGGGGAGCAGGAGCAGGAGGATGAGAAGGAGCAGGAGGTGTAGAAGGAGCCGGAGGTGGAGATGTAGCAGGAGGAGGTGAAGGAGCAGGAGGAGGTGTAGGAGCAGGAGGAGAAGGTGCTGGAGTAGGAGGGGGAGAAGGAGGGGGAGCAGGAGATGTAGAGGGAGAAGGAGGAGGTGAAGAAGCAGGAGTTGGAGATGGAGCAGGAGGTGGAGATGGAAGAGGAGGAGGAGAAGGAGCAGGAGGAGGAGAAGGAGCAGCAGGAGGAGGAGGAGATGGAGGTGGAGAAGGAGCAGGAGTTGGAGATGGATCAGGAGGTGGAGATGGAACAGGTGGAGGAGAAGGAGCAGGAGGAGGAGGTGGAGATGGAGGTGGAGAAGCAGCAGGAGTTTGAGAAGGAACAGGAAGTGGAAAACGAGCAGGAGGAGGAGAAGGAGCAGGAGGAGGAGAAGGAGCAGGAGGAGGAGAAGAAGCAAGAGGTGGAGAAAGAGCAGGAGTAGGAGGGGGAGCAGGAGGAGGACAAGAAGCAGGAGAAGGAGAATAATCAGGAGGTGGAGAAGGAGCAGGAGAAGCAGGCGGAGCAGGAGATGGAGCGGAAGGGGGTGATGGAACAGGAGATGGAGAGGGAGCAGGATGTGGAGAAGGAGCATGAGATGGAGAAGGAGCAGGAGATGTAGAAGGAGCAGGAGGAGGAGAAGGAGCAGGAGGAGGAACATGAGCAGGAGGAGGAGATGGACCAGTAGGTGGAGATGGAGCAGTAGGTGCAGATGGAGCAGGAGGTGGAGAAGGAGAAGGAGGAGGAGAAGGAGCAGGAGGAGGAGAAGAAGAAGTAAGAGGTGGAGAAGGAGCAGGAGTAGGAGGTTGGAGCAGGAGGAGGAGAAGAAGCAGGAGAAGGAGAAGGAGTTGGAGGTGGAGAAGGAGCAGGAGGAGGAGAAGAAGCAGCAGGAGAAGAAGGAGCGGAGGTGGAGACGGAGCAGGATATGGAGAAGGAGCAAGTTGAGGAGAAGGAGCAGGAGGAGAAGAAGGAGCAGGAGGAAGAGATGGAGCAGGAGGAGGAGAAGGAACAGGAGGAGGCGAAGGAGCATGAGTAGGAGGGGGAGCAGGAGATGGAGCGGAACGGGGAGAAGGAGCAGGAGGAGGAGAAGGAGCAGGAGGTGGAGAAAGAGCAGGATCAGGACGGGGAACAGAAGGAGAAGGAGCAGGAGGTGGAGATGGTGCACAAGGAGGAGAAGGAGCTGGAGGAGGTGGGGGAGCAGAAGGAGAAGGAGCAGGAGGTGTAGAGTGAGCAGCAGGTGGAGATGGAGCAGGAACAGGAGGAGGAGGATGAGAAGAAGGAGTAGGATGAGCACGACGAGGAGAAGGAGCAGGTGGAGGGGGAGCAGAAGGAGAAGGAGCAGGTGTTAGAGAAGGAGCAGGAGGAGGTGCTGGAGCAGGAGGTGGAGAAGGAGCAGGAGTAGGAGGGGGAGCAGGAGATGGAGCGGAAGGGGGAGAAGTAACAGGAGATGGAGAGGGAGCAGAATTTGGAGAAGGAGCAGGAGGTGGAGAAGGATCAGGAGGTGGAGAAGGAGCAGGAGGTGGTGATGGAGCAGGAGGAGGAGAAGTATCAGGAGGAGGAAAGTGAGCAGGAGGAGGAGAGGGATCCGGAGGTGGAGATTAGTAGCAGGTTGAGAAGGAGCAGGTTGTGGAGATCGAGATAGTGGAGAAGGAGCAGGAGGAGGAGAAGGAGCAGGAGAAGCAGGCGGAGCAGGAGATGGAGCGGAAGGGGGTGATGGAACAGGAGATGGAGAGGGAGCAGGATGTGGAGAAGGAGCATGAGATGGAGAAGGAGCAGGAGATGTAGAAGGAGCAGGAGGAGGAGAAGGAGCAGGAGGAGGAACATGAGCAGGAGGAGGAGATGGACCAGTAGGTGGAGATGGAGCAGTAGGTGCAGATGGAGCAGGAGGTGGAGAAGGAGAAGGAGGAGGAGAAGGAGCAGGAGGAGGAGAAGAAGAAGTAAGAGGTGGAGAAGGAGCAGGAGTAGGAGGTTGGAGCAGGAGGAGGAGAAGAAGCAGGAGAAGGAGAAGGAGTTGGAGGTGGAGAAGGAGCAGGAGGAGGAGAAGAAGCAGCAGGAGAAGAAGGAGCGGAGGTGGAGACGGAGCAGGATATGGAGAAGGAGCAGGTTGAGGAGAAGGAGCAGGAGGAGAAGAAGGAGCAGGAGGAAGAGATGGAGCAGGAGGAGGAGAAGGAACAGGAGGAGGCGAAGGAGCATGAGTAGGAGGGGGAGCAGGAGATGGAGCGGAACGGGGAGAAGGAGCAGGAGGAGGAGAAGGAGCAGGAGGTGGAGAAAGAGCAGGATCAGGACGGGGAACAGAAGGAGAAGGAGCAGGAGGTGGAGATGGTGCACAAGGAGGAGAAGGAGCTGGAGGAGGTGGGGGAGCAAAAGGAGAAGGAGCAGGAGGTGTAGAGTGAGCAGCAGGTGGAGATGGAGCAGGAACAGGAGGAGGAGGATGAGAAGAAGGAGTAGGATGAGCACGACGAGGAGAAGGAGCAGGTGGAGGGGGAGCAGAAGGAGAAGGAGCAGGTGTTAGAGAAGGAGCAGGAGGAGGTGCTGGAGCAGGAGGTGGAGAAGGAGCAGGAGTAGGAGGGGGAGCAGGAGATGGAGCGGAAGGGGGAGAAGTAACAGGAGATGGAGAGGGAGCAGAATTTGGAGAAGGAGCAGGAGGTGGAGAAGGATCAGGAGGTGGAGAAGGAGCAGGAGGTGGTGATGGAGCAGGAGGAGGAGAAGTATCAGGAGGAGGAAAGTGAGCAGGAGGAGGAGAGGGATCCGGAGGTGGAGATTAGTAGCAGGTTGAGAAGGAGCAGGTTGTGGAGATCGAGATAGTGGAGAAGGAGCAGGAGGAGGAGAAGGATCAAGAGACGGAGCAGGAGCAGGAGGTGGAGAAGGAGCAGAAGGTGGAGAAGGAGGAGGATGAGGAGGGGGAGCAGAAGAAGAAGGAGCAGGAGGTGGAGAAGGAGCACAAGGCGGATATGGAGGCAGAGGAGGAGAAGGTGCTGGAGGAGGAGAAGGAGCCGGACGAGGAGAAGGAGTAGTAGGAGGAGAAGGAGCAGGAGCAGAAGGAGTAGGACGAGGAGAAGGAGCAGAAGGTGGAGAGGGAGGTGGAGAAGGAGCAGGAGTAGGAGGGTGAGCAGGAGATTGAGCGGAAGGGGGAGAAGGAACAGGAGATGGAGAATGAGCAGGAGATGGAGAAGAAGCAGGAGGTGGAGAAGGAGCAGGAGGTGGAGAAGTAGCAGGAGAAGGAGATGGAGCAGGAGGAGGAAAATGATCAGGAGGTGGAGCAGGAGCAGGATGTGCAGGTGTAGCAGAAGGTGGAGAAGGAGCATGAGGATGAGAAGAATCAGCAGGAGGAGAAGGAGCAGGAGGAGGAAAAGGAGCAGGAGGAGGAAAAGGAGCAGCAGGTGGAGAAGGAGAAGGAGGTGGATAAGGAGCAGGAGGTGGAGATGGAACAGGAGGAGGAGGAGGGGCAGCAGGTTGTGGAGAACGAGCTGGAGGAGGAGAACGTGCTGGAGGAGGAGAAGGAGCAGGAGGAGGAGAAGGAGCAGCAGGTGGAGAAGGAGCAGGAAGTGGAGAAAGAGCAGGAGATGGAGAAGGAGCAGGATGAGGAGACGGAGCAGGAGGAGGAGAAGGAGCAGGAGGAGGAGAAGGATCAGGAGGTGGAGAAGGAGCAGGAGGTGGTGATGGAGCAGGAGGAGGAGAAGTATCAGGAGGAGGAAAGTGAGCAGAAGGAGGAGAGGGATCCGGATGTGGAGATTAGTAGCAGGTTGAGAAGGAGCAGGTTGTGGAGAACGAGATGGAGGAGGAGAAGGAGCAGGAGGAGGAGAAGGATTAAGAGGTGGAGCAGGAGTGGGAGGTGGAGAAGGAGCAGAAGGTGGAGAAGGAGTAGGAGGAGGAGGAAGAGGGGGAGCAGAAGAAGAAGGAGCAGGAGGAGGAGAAGGAGCATGATGCGGATATGGAGCAAAAGGAGGAGAAGGAGCAGGAGGAGGAGAAGGAGCAGGAGGAGGAGAAGGAGCAGCAGGTGGAGAAGGAGCAGGATGTGGAGAATGAGCAGGAGATGGAGAAGGAGCAGGATGAGGAGACGGAGCAGGAGGAGGAGAAGGAGCAGGAGGAGGAGAAGGAGAAGGAGCAGGAGGAGGAGAAGGAGCAGGAGGAGGAGAAGGAGCATGATGCGGATATGGAGCCAAAGGAGTAAATGGAGCAGGAGGAGGAGAAGGAGCAGGAGGAGGAGAAGGAGCAGCAGGTGGAGAAGGAGCAGGAAGTGGAGAAAGAGCAGGAGATGGAGAAGGAGCAGGATGAGGAGACGGAGCAGGAGGAGGAAAGGAGCAGGAGAAGGAGAAGGAGAAGGAGCAGGAGGAGGAGAAGGAACAGGAGGAGGCGAAGGAGCATGAGTAGGAGGGGGAGCAGGAGATGGAGCGGAACGGGGAGAAGGAGCATGAATAGGAGAATGATCAGGAGGGGGAGAAGGAGCAGGATGAGTTGGTGGAACAGAAGGAGAAGAAGCAGGAGGTGGAGAAGGTGCAGGAGGAAGAGATGGAGCTGGAGGAGGAGGTGGAGCAGAAGGAGAAGGAGCAGGAGGTGTAGAAGGAGCAGCAGGTGGAGAAGGAGCAGGAACAGGAGGTGGAAGATGAGAAGGAGGAGTAGGATGAGCACGACGAGGAGAAGGAGCAGGTGGAGGTGGAGCAGAAGGAGAAGGAGCAGGAGTTTGAGAAGGAGAAGGAGGAGGAGAAGGAGCAGGAGGTGGAGAAGGAGCTGGAGTAGGAGGGGGAGCAGGAGATGGAGCGGAAGGGGGAGAAGTAACAGGAGATGGAGAGGGAGCAGGATTTGGAGAAGGAGCAGGAGATGGAGAAGGAAAAGCAGGTGGAGAAGGAGCAGGAGCAGGAGGAGGAGGAGGAGTAGGAGGAGTAGAAGCATCAGGAGGAGGAGAAGGAGCAGGAGGAGGAGAAGGAGCAGGAGGTGGAGAAGGAGCAGGAGGAGGAAAGTGAGCAGGAGGAGGAGAAGGATCCGGAGGTGGAGATTCGTAGTAGGTTGAGAAGGAGCAGGTTGTGGAGAACGTGATTTAGGAGGAGAAGGAGCAGGAGGAGGAGAAGGATCAAGAGGTGGAGCAGGAGCAGGAGGTGGAGAAGGAGCAGAAAGTGGAGAAGGAGTAGGAGGAGGAGGGGGAGCAGAAGAAGAAGGAGCAGGAGGTGGAGAAGGAGCAGGAGGAGGAAAAGGAGCTGGAGGAGGAAAAGGAGCGGGAGGAGGAGAAGGAGAAGTCGGTGGAGGTGGAGCAGTAGATGGAGATGGAGCAGTAGGTGGAGAAGGAGCAGGATGTGGAGACGGAGCAGGAGGAGGAAGAGTGGCAGCAAGTTGTGGAGAACGAGCTGCAGGAGGAGAAGGTGCTGGAGGAGGAGATGGAGCCGGATGAGGAGAAGGAGCAGGAGGAGGAGAAGGAGCAGCAGGAGCACAATTGGCAGGAGGAGGAGAAGGAGCAGGAGGTGGAGAAGGAGTTGGAGAAGGATCAGGAGTAGGAAGGGGAGCAGGAGATGGAGCGGAAGGGGGACAAGGAGATAGAGAAGGAGCAGGAGGTGGAGAAGGAGCAGGAGGAGGAAAAGGAGCAGGAGGAGGAAAAGGAGCAGTAGGTGGAGAAGGTGAAGGAGGTGGAGAAGGAGCAGGAGGAGGAGAAGGAGCAGGAGGAGGAGAAGAAGCAAGAGGTGGAGAAAGGGCAGGAGTAGGAGGGGGAGCAGGAGGAGGAGAAGAAGCAGGAGAAGGAGAAGAAGTAGGAGGTGGAGAAGGAGGTGGAGAAGGAGAAGGAGCAGGAGTAGGAGGGGGAGCACGAGCAGGAGGATGAGAACGAGCAGGATGAGTAGTAGGAGCAGGAGGAGGAGCAGTAGCAGGAGGTGTAGAAGGAGCCGGAGGTGGAGATGTAGCAGGAGGAGTTGAAGGAGCAGGAGGAGGTGTAGGAGCAGGAGGAGAAGGTGTAGGAGTAGGAGGGGGAGCAGGAGGGGGAGCAGGAGATGTAGAGGGAGAAAGAGGAGGAGAAGACGCAGGAGTTGGAGATGGAGCAGGAGGTGGAGATGGAACAGGAGGAGGAGAAGGAGCAGGAGGAGGAACATGAGCAGGAGGAGGAGAAGGAGCAGTCGGTGGAGATGGAGCAGTAGGTGCAGATGGAGCAGGAGGTGGAGAAGGAGACGGAGGAGGGGAAGGAGCAGGAGGAGGACAAGGAGCAGGAGTAGAAGGAGCAGGAGGAGGAGAAGGAGAAGGAGCAGGAGGACAAGAAGGAGCCAGAGGAGGAGAAGGAGCAGGAGTAGGAGGGGGAGCAGGAGCAGGAGGATGAGAAGGAGCAGGAGGTGTAGAAGGAGCCGGAGGTGGAGATGTAGCAGGAGGAGGTGAAGGAGCAGGAGGAGGTGTAGGAGCAGGAGGAGAAGGTGCTGGAGTAGGAGGGGGAGAAGGAGGGGGAGCAGGAGATGTAGAGGGAGAAGGAGGAGGTGAAGAAGCAGGAGTTGGAGATGGAGCAGGAGGTGGAGATGGAAGAGGAGGAGGAGAAGGAGCAGGAGGAGGAGAAGGAGCAGGAGGAGGAGGAGGAGATGGAGGTGGAGAAGGAGCAGGAGTTGGAGATGGATCAGGAGGTGGAGATGGAACAGGTGGAGGAGAAGGAGCAGGAGGAGCAGGTGGAGATGGAGGTGGAGAAGCAGCAGGAGTTTGAGAAGGAACAGGAAGTGGAAAACGAGCAGGAGGAGGAGAAGGAGCAGGAGGAGGAGAAGGAGCAGGAGGAGGAGAAGAAGCAAGAGGTGGAGAAAGAGCAGGAGTAGGAGGGGGAGCAGGAGGAGGACAAGAAGCAGGAGAAGGAGAATAATCAGGAGGTGGAGAAGGAGCAGGAGAAGCAGGCGGAGCAGGAGATGGAGCGGAAGGGGGTGATGGAACAGGAGATGGAGAGGGAGCAGGATGTGGAGAAGGAGCATGAGATGGAGAAGGAGCAGGAGATGTAGAAGGAGCAGGAGGAGGAGAAGGAGCAGGAGGAGGAACATGAGCAGGAGGAGGAGATGGACCAGTAGGTGGAGATGGAGCAGTAGGTGCAGATGGAGCAGGAGGTGGAGAAGGAGAAGGAGGAGGAGAAGGAGCAGGAGGAGGAGAAGAAAAAGTAAGAGGTGGAGTAGGAGCAGGAGTAGGAGGTTGGAGCAGGAGGAGGAGAAGAAGCAGGAGAAGGAGAAAGAGTTGGAGGTGGAGAAGGAGCAGGAGGAGGAGAAGAAGCAGCAGGAGAAGAAGGAGCGGAGGTGGAGACGGAGCAGGATATGGAGAAGGAGCAAGTTGAGGAGAAGGAGCAGGAGGAGAAGAAGGAGCAGGAGGAGGAGATGGAGCAGGAGGAGGAGAAGGAACAGGAGGAGGCGAAGGAGCATGAGTAGGAGGGGGAGCAGGAGATGGAGCGGAACGGGGAGAAGGAGCAGGAGGAGGAGAAGGAGCAGGAGGTGGAGAAAGAGCAGGATCAGGACGGGGAACAGAAGGAGAAGGAGCAGGAGGTGGAGATGGTGCACAAGGAGGAGAAGGAGCTGGAGGAGGTGGGGGAGCAAAAGGAGAAGGAGCAGGAGGTGTAGAGTGAGCAGCAGGTGGAGATGGAGCAGGAACAGGAGGAGGAGGATGAGAAGAAGGAGTAGGATGAGCACGACGAGGAGAAGGAGCAGGTGGAGGGGGAGCAGAAGGAGAAGGAGCAGGTGTTAGAGAAGGAGCAGGAGGAGGAGCTGGAGCAGGAGGTGGAGAAGGAGCAGGAGTAGGAGGGGGAGCAGGAGATGGAGCGGAAGGGGGAGAAGTAACAGGAGATGGAGAGGGAGCAGAATTTGGAGAAGGAGCAGGAGGTGGAGAAGGATCAGGAGGTGGAGAAGGAGCAGGAGGTGGTGATGGAGCAGGAGGAGGAGAAGTATCAGGAGGAGGAAAGTGAGCAGGAGGAGGAGAGGGATCCGGAGGTGGAGATTAGTAGCAGGTTGAGAAGGAGCAGGTTGTGGAGATCGAGATAGTGGAGAAGGAGCAGGAGGAGGAGAAGGATCAAGAGATGGAGCAGGAGCAGGAGGTGGATAAGGAGCAGAAGGTGGAGAAGGAGGAGGATGAGGAGGGGGAGCAGAAGAAGAAGGAGCAGGAGGTGGAGAAGGAGCACAAGGCGGATATGGAGGCAGAGGAGGAGAAGGTGCTGGAGGAGGAGAAGGAGCCGGACGAGGAGAAGGAGTAGTAGGAGGAGAAGGAGCAGGAGCAGAAGGAGTAGGACGAGGAGAAGGAGCAGAAGGTGGAGAGGGAGGTGGAGAAGGAGCAGGAGTAGGAGGGTGAGCAGGAGATTGAGCGGAAGGGGGAGAAGGAACAGGAGATGGAGAATGAGCAGGAGATGGAGAAGAAGCAGGAGGTGGAGAAGGAGCAGGAGGTGGAGAAGTAGCAGGAGAAGGAGATGGAGCAGGAGGAGGAAAATGATCAGGAGGTGGAGCAGGAGCAGGATGTGCAGGTGTAGCAGAAGGTGGAGAAGGAGCATGAGGATGAGAAGAATCAGCAGGAGGAGAAGGAGCAGGAGGAGGAAAAGGAGCAGGAGGAGGAAAAGGAGCAGCAGGTGGAGAAGGAGAAGGAGGTGGATAAGGAGCAGGAGGTGGAGATGGAACAGGAGGAGGAGGAGGGGCAGCAGGTTGTGGAGAACGAGCTGGAGGAGGAGAACGTGCTGGAGGAGGAGAAGGAGCAGGAGGAGGAGAAGGAGCAGCAGGTGGAGAAGGAGCAGGAAGTGGAGAAAGAGCAGGAGATGGAGAAGGAGCAGGATGAGGAGACGGAGCAGGAGGAGGAGAAGGAGCAGGAGGAGGAGAAGGATCAGGAGGTGGAGAAGGAGCAGGAGGTGGTGATGGAGCAGGAGGAGGAGAAGTATCAGGAGGAGGAAAGTGAGCAGAAGGAGGAGAGGGATCCGGATGTGGAGATTAGTAGCAGGTTGAGAAGGAGCAGGTTGTGGAGAACGAGATGGAGGAGGAGAAGGAGCAGGAGGAGGAGAAGGAGCAGGAGGAGGAGAAGGAGCAGCAGGTGGAGAAGGAGCAGGATGTGGAGAATGAGCAGGAGATGGAGAAGGAGCAGGATGAGGAGACGGAGCAGGAGGAGGAGAAGGAGCAGGAGGAGGAGAAGGAGAAGGAGCAGGAGGAGGAGAAGGAGCAGGAGGAGGAGAAGGAGCATGATGCGGATATGGAGCCAAAGGAGTAAATGGAGCAGGAGGAGGAGAAGGAGCAGGAGGAGGAGAAGGAGCAGCAGGTGGAGAAGGAGCAGGAAGTGGAGAAAGAGCAGGAGATGGAGAAGGAGCAGGATGAGGAGACGGAGCAGGAGGAGGAGGAGGAGAAGGAGGAGGAGAAGGAGCCGGAGGAGGAGAATGAACAGGGTGAGGAGAAGAAGCATAAGTAGGAGGGAGAGCAGGCGATGGAGCGGAAGGTGTAGAAGCAGCAGGAGGAGGAGAAGGAGCCGGAGGCTGAGAAGGAGCAGCAGGTGGAGAAGGAGCAGGAAGTGGAGAAGGAGCAGGAGATGGAAAGGGAGCAGGAGGAGGAGAAGGAGCAGGAGGAGGAGAAGGAGCAGGAGGAGTAGAAGGCGGAGGAGCAGGAAAAGGAGAAGGAACAGGAGGAGGAAAAGGAGCAGGAGGAGGAAAAAGAGCAGGAGGAGGAAAAGGAGCGGGAGGAGGAAATGGATCAGTAGTTGGGGATGGAGCAGTAGATGGAGATGGAGCAGTAGGTGGAGAAGGAGCAGGATGTGGAGACGGAGCAGGAGGAGGAAGAGGCGCAGCAGGTTGTGGAGAACGAGCTGGAGGAGGAGAAGGTGCTGGAGGAGGAGAAGGAGCCGGACGAGGAGAAGGAGTAGGAGGAGGAGAAGGAGCAGCAGGAGCAGAAGGAGCAGGACGAGGAGAAGGAGCAGAAGGTGGAGAGGGAGGTGGAGAAGGAGCAGGAGTAGAGGGTGAGCAGGAGATTGAGCGGAAGGGGGAGAAGGAACAGGAGATGGAGAATGAGCAGGAGATGGAGAAGAAGCAGGAGGTGGAGAAGGAGCAGGAGGTGGAGAAGGAGCAGGAGAAGGAGATGGAGCAGGAGGAGGAAAATGATCAGGAGTTGGAGCAGGAGCAGGATGTGGAGGTGTAGCAGAAGGTGGAGAAGGAGCATGAGGAGGAGAAGAATCAGCAGGAGGAGAAGGAGCAGGTGGAGGAAAAGTAGCAGGAGGAGGAAAAGGAGCAGCAGGTGGAGAAGGAGAAGGAGGTGGATAAGGAGCAGGAGGTGGAGATGGAGCAGGAGGAGGAGGAGGGACAGCAGGTTGTGGAGAACGAGCTGGAGGAGGAGAACGTTCTGGAGGAGGAGAAGGAGCAGGAGGAGGAGAAGGAGCAGCAGGTGGAGAAAGAGCAGGAGATGGAGAAGGAGGAGGATGAGGAGACGGAGCAGCAGGAGGAGAAGGAGCAGGAGGAGGAGAAGGAGCAGCAGGTGGAGAAGGAGCAGGAGGAGTAGAAGGAGCATGAGGCGGATATGGAGCCAGAGGAGGAAATGGAGCAGGAGGAGGAGAAGGAGCAGGAGGAGGAGAAGGAGCAGCAGGTGGAGAAGGAGCAGGAGGAGGAGAGCGAGCAGAAGGAGATGGAGCAGGAGATGGAGAAGGTGCAGGAGGAGGGGAAGGAGCAGGAGGTGGAGAAGGAGCAGGAGGAGGAGAAGGAGCAGGGGGAGGAGAAGGATCAGGAGGAGGAGAAGGAGCAGCAGGAGCAGAATTAGCAGGAGGAGGAGAAGGAGCAGGAGGTGGAGAAGGAGGTGGAGAAGGATCAGGAGTAGGAGGGGGAGCAGGAGATGGAGCGGAAGGGGGAGAAGTAACAGGAGATGGAGAGGGAGCAGGATTTGGAGAAGGAGCAGGAGGTGGAGAAGGAGCAGGAGGTGGAGAAGGAGCAGGAGGAGGAGAAGGAGCAGGAGGAGGAAAATGATCAGGAGGTGGAGCAGCAGAACGATGTGGAGGTGGAGCAGAAGGTGGAGAAGGAGCATGAGGATGAGGGGGAGCAGAAGAAGAAGGAGCAGATGGAGGAGAAGGAGCAGGAGGAGGAGAAGAATCAGCAGGAGGTGAAGCAGCAGGAGGATGAGAAGGAGCAGGAAGAGGAGAAGAATCAGCAGGAGGTGAAGCAGCAGGAGGATGAGAAGGAGCAGGAAGAGGAGTAGGAGCAGGAGGAGGAGCAGTAGCAGGAGGAGAAGGTGCAGGAGTAGGACGGGGAGCAGGAGCAGGAGGAGGAGCAGTAGCAGGAGGAGAAGGTGCAGGAGTAGGACGGGGAGCAGGAGATGGAGCAGGAGGGGGAGCAGGAGATGTAGAAGTAGAAGGAGGAGGTGAAGAAGCAGGAGTTGGAGATGGAGCAGGAGGTGGAGATGGAACAGGAGGAGGAGAAGGAGCAGGAGGAGGAGGATGAGATGGAGGTGGAGAAGGAGCAGGAGGAGGAGAAGGAGCAGGAGGAGGAGAAGAAGCAAGAGGTGGAGAAAGAGCAGGAGTAGGAGGGGGAGCAGGAGGAGAAGAAGGAGCAGGACGAGGAGAAGGAGCAGGAGAAGGAGAAGGAGAAGGAACAGGAGGAGGAGAAGGAACAGGAGGAGGCGAAGGAGCATGAGTAGGAGGGGGAGCAGGAGATGGAGCGGAACGGGGAGAAGGAGCAGGAGGAGGAGAAGGAGCAGGAGGTGGAGAAGGAGCAGGATGAGGAGGGGGAACAGAAGGAGAAGGAGCAGGAGGTGGAGAAGGTGCAGGAGGAGGAGAAGGAGCAGGAGGAGGAGGGGGTGCAGAAGGAGCAGGAGGTGTAGAAGGAGCAGCAGGTGGAGAAGGAGCAGGATCAGGAGGAGGAGGATGAGAAGGAGGAGTAGGAGGAGCACGACGAGGAGAAGGAGCAGGAGGAGGGGGAACAGAAGGAGCAGGAGTTAGAGAAGGAGCAGGAGGAGGAGAAGGAGCAGGAGGTGGAGAAGGAGCAGGAGTAGGAGGGGGGGCAGGAGATGGAGCGGAAGGGGGAGAAGTAACAGGAGATGGAGAGGGTGCAGGAGGTGGAGAAGGAGCAGGAGAAGGAGATGGAGCAGGAGGAGGAAAATGATCAGGAGTTGGAGCAGGAGCAGGATGTGGAGGTGTAGCAGAAGGTGGAGAAGGAGCATGAGGAGGAGAAGAATCAGCAGGAGGAGAAGGAGCAGGTGGAGGAAAAGTAGCAGGAGGAGGAAAAGGAGCAGCAGGTGGAGAAGGAGAAGGAGGTGGATAAGGAGCAGGAGGTGGAGATGGAGCAGGAGGAGGAGGAGGGGCAGCAGGTTGTGGAGAACGAGCTGGAGGAGGAGAACGTTCTGGAGGAGGAGAAGGAGCAGGAGGAGGAGAAGGAGCAGCAGGTGGAGAAAGAGCAGGAGATGGAGAAGGAGGAGGATGAGGAGACGGAGCAGCAGGAGGAGAAGGAGCAGGAGGAGGAGAAGGAGCAGCAGGTGGAGAAGGAGCAGGAGGAGTAGAAGGAGCATGAGGCGGATATGGAGCCAGAGGAGGAAATGGAGCAGGAGGAGGAGAAGGAGCAGGAGGAGGAGAAGGAGCAGCAGGTGGAGAAGGAGCAGGAGGAGGAGAGCGAGCAGAAGGAGATGGAGCAGGAGATGGAGAAGGTGCAGGAGGAGGGGAAGGAGCAGGAGGTGGAGAAGGAGCAGGAGGAGGAGAAGGAGCAGGGGGAGGAGAAGGATCAGGAGGAGGAGAAGGAGCAGCAGGAGCAGAATTAGCAGGAGGAGGAGAAGGAGCAGGAGGTGGAGAAGGAGGTGGAGAAGGATCAGGAGTAGGAGGGGGAGCAGGAGATGGAGCGGAAGGGGGAGAAGTAACAGGAGATGGAGAGGGAGCAGGATTTGGAGAAGGAGCAGGAGGTGGAGAAGGAGCAGGAGGAGGAGAAGGAGCAGGAGGAGGAAAATGATCAGGAGGTGGAGCAGCAGTACGATGTGGAGGTGGAGCAGAAGGTGGAGAAGGAGCATGAGGATGAGGGGGAGCAGAAGAAGAAGGAGCAGATGGAGGAGAAGGAGCAGGAGGAGGAGAAGAATCAGCAGGAGGTGAAGCAGCAGGAGGATGAGAAGGAGCAGGAAGAGGAGTAGGAGCAGGAGGAGGAGCAGTAGCAGGAGGAGAAGGTGCAGGAGTAGGACGGGGAGCAGGAGCAGGAGGAGGAGCAGTAGCAGGAGGAGAAGGTGCAGGAGTAGGACGGGGAGCAGGAGATGGAGCAGGAGGGGGAGCAGGAGATGTAGAAGTAGAAGGAGGAGGTGAAGAAGCAGGAGTTGGAGATGGAGCAGGAGGTGGAGATGCAACAGGAGGAGGAGAAGGAGCAGGAGGAGGAGGATGAGATGGAGGTGGAGAAGGAGCAGGAGGAGGAGAAGGAGCAGGAGGAGGAGAAGAAGCAAGAGGTGGAGAAAGAGCAGGAGTAGGAGGGGGAGCAGGAGGAGAAGAAGGAGCAGGACGAGGAGAAGGAGCAGGAGAAGGAGAAGGAGAAGGAACAGGAGGAGGAGAAGGAACAGGAGGAGGCGAAGGAGCATGAGTAGGAGGGGGAGCAGGAGATGGAGCGGAACGGGGAGAAGGAGCAGGAGGAGGAGAAGGAGCAGGAGGTGGAGAAGGAGCAGGATGAGGAGGGGGAACAGAAGGAGAAGGAGCAGGAGGTGGAGAAGGTGCAGGAGGAGGAGAAGGAGCAGTAGGAGCAGGGGGTGCAGAAGGAGCAGGAGGTGTAGAAGGAGCAGCAGGTGGAGAAGGAGCAGGATCAGGAGGAGGAGGATGAGAAGGAGGAGTAGGAGGAGCACGACGAGGAGAAGGAGCAGGAGGAGGGGGAACAGAAGGAGCAGGAGTTAGAGAAGGAGCAGGAGGAGGAGAAGGAGCAGGAGGTGGAGAAGGAGCAGGAGTAGGAGGGGGGGCAGGAGATGGAGCGGAAGGGGGAGAAGTAACAGGAGATGGAGAGGGTGCAGGATTTGGAGTAGGAGCAGGAGATGGAGAAGGATCAGGAGGTGGAGAAGGAGAAGGAGGTGGTGAAGGAGCAGGAGGAGGAGAAGGATCAGGAGGAGGAAAGTGAGCAGGAGGAGGAGAAGGATGCGGAGGTGGAGATTAGTAGTATGTTGAGACGGAGCATGCTGTAGGGAACGAGATGGAGGAGGAGAAGGAGCAGGAGGAGGAGAAGGAACAAGAGATGGAGCAGAAGCAGGAGGTGGAGAAGGAGCAGAAGGTGGAGAAGGAGTAGGAGGAGGAGGGGGAGCAGAAGAAGAAGGAGCAGGAGGTGGAGAAGGAGCAGGAGGAAGAGTAGGAGCTGGAAGAGGAAATGAGCGGGAGGAGGAGAAGGAGCAGTAGGTGGAGATGGAGCAGTAGATGGAGATGGAGCAGTAGGTGGAGAAGGAGCAGGATGTGGAGACGGAGCTGGAGGAGGAAGAGGTGCAGCAGGTTGTGGAGAACGAGCTGCAGGAGGAGAAGGTGCTGGAGGAGGAGATGGAGCCGGACGAGTAGAAGGAGCAGGAGGAGGAGAAGGGGCAGCAGGTTGTGGAGAACAAGCTGTAGGAGGAGTAGGAGGTTGAGCAGGAGCAGGTTGTGGAGAGCGAGATGGAGGAGGAGAAGGAGCAGGAGGAGGAGAAGGAGCAGGAGGAGGAGAAGGAGCAAGAGGTGGAGCAGGAGCAGAAGGTGGAGACGGAGCAGGAGGAGTGGGGAGCAGAAGAAGAAGGAGCAGGGGGTGGAGAAGGAGAAGGAGTTGAACTAGGATCTGGAGGAGGAGAAGGAGGAAGAGGAGGAAAAGGAGCAGGGGGTGGAGAAGGAGCAGTAGGTGGAGAAGGAGCAGGAGGAGGATAAGGAGAAGGCGCAGGAGTAGGAGAAGTTGCAGGAGGACGAGAAGGAGCAGGAGTCGGAGGGGGAGCAGGAGATGGAGTGGAAGGGGGAGAAGGAGCCGGGGGTGGAGACGGATGATGAGCAGAAGGAGGAGTAGGAGCAGGAGGAGGAGAATGAGCAGCAGGATGATAAGGATAAGAAGCAGGAGGAGTAGAAGGAGCAGGAGGACGAGAAGGAGCAGGATGACGAGAAGGAGCAGGAGTAGGAGGGGGAGCAGGAGATGGAGCGGAAGGGGTAGAAGGAGCAGGGGGTGGAGACGGAGGATGAGCAGGAGGAGGAGAAGGAGCAGGAGGAGGAGAAGCAGCAGGAGATGGAGAAGGAGCAGGAGGTGGAGAAGGAGCAGGAGGAGGAGAGGGAGCAGAAGGAGATGGAGCAGGAGATGGAGAAGGTGCAGGAGGAGGAGAAGGAGCAGGAGGAGGAGAAGCAGCAGGAGATGGAGAAGGAGCAGGAGGTGGAGAAGGAGCAGGAGGAGGAGAGGGAGCAGAAGGAGATGGAGCAGGAGATGGAGAAGGTGCAGGAGGAGGAGAAGGAGCAGGAGTAGGAGAAGGAGAAGGAGCAGGAGGAGTAGATGGAGCAGGAGGACGAGAAGGAGCAGGTGTAGGAGGGGGAGCAGGAGGACGAGAAGAAGCAGGATGAGGAGAAGGAGCAGGAGGAGGAGAAGGAGCGGTTGGAGGAGAAGGAGCAGGATGAGGGGGGGGGGAGCAGAAGGAAAAGGAGCAGGAGGAGTAGAAGGAGCAGCAGGTGTAGAAGGAGCTTGAACAGGAGGAGGAGGATGAGAAGGAGGAGTAGGAGGAGCACGACGAGGACAAGGAGCAGGAGGAGGGGGAGCAGAAGGAGAAGGAGCAGGAGTTAGAGAAGGAGCAGGACGAGGAGAAGGAGCAGGAGCAGGAGGAGGTGTAGCAGCAGGAGGAGGAGATGGAGCCGGAGGTGGAGAAGGTGCAGGAGGAGGAGAAGGGGCAGCAGGTTGTGGAGAACAAGCTGGAGGAGGAGTAGGAGGTTGAGCAGGAGCAGGTTGTGGAGAGCGAGATGGAGGAGGAGAAGGAGCAGGAGGAGGAGAAGGAGCAGGAGGAGGAGAAGGAACAGGAGGTGGAGCAGGAGCAGAAGGTGGAGACGGAGCAGGAGGAGTGGGGAGCAGAAGAAGAAGGAGCATGGGGTGGAGAAGGAGCAGGAGTTGAACAAGGAGCTGGAGGAGAAGAAGGAGGAAGTGGAGGAAAAGGAGCAGGAGGTGGAGAAGGAGCAGTAGGTGGAGAAGGAGCAGGAGGAGGATAAGGAGAAGGCGCAGCAGTAGGAGAAGTTGCAGGAGGACGAGAAGGAGCAGGAGTAGGAGGGGGAGCAGGAGATGGAGTGGAAGGGGGAGAAGGAGCCGGGGGTGGAGACGGATGATGAGCAGAAGGAGGAGAAGGAGCAGGAGGAGGAGAATGAGCAGCAGGAGGATAAGGATAAGAAGCAGGAGGAGTAGAAGGAGCAGGAGGACGAGAAGGAGCAGGAGGACGAGAAGGAGCAGGAGTAGGAGGGGGAGCAGGAGATGGAGCGGAAGGGGTAGAAGGAGCAGGGGGTGGAGACGGAGGATGAGCAGGAGGAGGATAAGGAGCAGGAGGAGGAGAGGGAGCAGAAGGAGATGGAGCAGGAGATGGAGAAGGTGCAGGAGGAGGAGAGGGAGCAGAAGGAGATGGAGCAGGAGATGGAGAAGGTGCAGGAGGAGGAGAAGGAGCAGGAGTAGGAGAAGATGAACAAGGAGCAGGAGGTGGAGAAGCAGCAGCATGAGTAGAAGGAGCAGGAGCAGGAGGAGGAGGAGGAGAAGGAGGAGTAGAAGGAGCAGGAGGAGGAGAAGGAGCAGGAGATGGAGAAGGAGCAGGAGGAGGAGAAGGAGCAGGAGATGGAGAAGGAGCAGGAGGTGGAGAAGGAGCAGGAGGAGGAGAGGGAGCAGGAGGAGGAGAGGGAGCAGAAGGAGATGGAGCAGGAGATGGAGAATGTGCAGGAGGAGGAGAAGGAGCAGGAGGAGGAGAAGGAGCAGGAGATGGAGAAGGAGCAGGAGGTGGAGAAGGAGCAGGAGGAGGAGAGGGAGCAGAAGGAGATGGACAGGAGATGGAGAAGGTGCAGGAGGAGGAGAAGGAGCAGGAGGATGAGAAGGAGTAGAATGTGGAGAAGGATCAGGAGTAGAAGGTTGAGTAGAAGAAGAAGGAGCAAGAAGTGGAGAAAGAGCAGGGGGTCGAGAAGTAGCAGGAGGAGGAGCGGGAGCAGATGGAGAAGAAGCAGTAGGTGGAGAAGGAGCAGGAGGAGGAGAGGGAGCAGAAGGAGATGGAGCAGCAGGTGGAGAAGGAGCAGGAGGAGGAGAGAGAGCAGGAGGAGATGGAGAAGGTGCAGGAGGAGGAGAAGGAGCAGGAGGAGGAGAATGAGCAGGAGGAGGATAAGGAGAAGGAGCAGGAGGAGTAGATGGAGCAGGATGAGGAGAAGGAGCAGGAGGAGGAGAAGGAGCAGGTGCAGGAGGGGGAGCAGGAGATGGAGCGTAAGGGGGACAAGGAGCAGGAGGAGGAGAAGGAGCAGGATGAGGAGAAAGAGCAGGAGGAGGAGAAGGAGCGGTTGGAGGAGAAGGAGCAGGATGAGCGGGGGGGGGGAGCAGAAGGAAAAGGAGCAGGAGGAGTAGAAGGAGCAGCAGGTGTAGAAGGAGCTTGAACAGGAGGAGGAGGATGAGAAGGAGGAGTAGGAGGAGCACGACGAAGAGAAGGAGCAGGAGGAGGTGGGAGCAGAAGGAGAAGGAGCAGGAGTTAGAGAAGGAGCAGGAGGAGTAGAAGCATCAGGAGGAGGAGAAGGAGCAGGAGGAGGAGAAGGAGCAGGAGGTGGAGAAGGAGCAGGAGGAGGAAAGTGAGCAGGAGGAGGAGAAGGATCCGGAGGTGGAGATTAGTAGTAGGTTGAGAAGGAGCAGGTAGTGGAGAACGAGATGGAGGAGGAGAAGGAGCAGGAGGAGGAGAAGGATCAAGAGGTGGAGCAGAAGCAGGAGGTGGAGAAGGAGCAGAAGGTGGAGAAGGAGTAGGAGGAGGAGGAGGAGGGGGAGCAGAACTAGAAGGAGCAGGAGGTGGAGAAGGAGCAGGAGGAGGAAAAGGAGCTGGAGGAGGAAAAGTAGCGGGAGGAGGAGAAGGAGCAGTATTTGGAGATGGAGCAGTAGGTGGGGAAGGAGCAGTAGGTGGAGAAGGAGCAGGAGGTGGAGACAGAGCAGGAGGAGGAGAAGGAGCAGGAGTAGGAGGGGGAGCAGGAGATGGAGCGGAAGGAGCAGAAGGAGCAGGGGGTGGAGAAGGAGCAGGAGAAGGAGAAGGAACAGGATGAGGAGAAGGAGCATGAGTTGCAGAGGGAGCAGGCGCTGGAGCGGATGGTGGAGAAGGAGCAGGAGGAGGCGAAGGAGCCGGAGGTTGAGAAGGAGCAAGGGGTCGTGAAGCAGCTGGAGGACGTGGGGGAGCAGAAGGAGAAGGAGCAGGAGGTGGAGAAGAAGCAAGAGGTGGAGAAAGAGCAGGAGTAGGAGGGGGAGCAGGAGGAGGAGAAGAAGCAGGTGAAGGAGAAGGAGCAGGAGGTGGAGAAGGAGCAGGAGGAGGAGAAGGAGCAGGAGGAGGAACATGAGCAGGAGGAGGAGAAGGAGCAGTAGGTGGAGAAGGAGCAGGATGTGGAGAAGGAGAAGGAGCAGGAGGAGGAGAAGAAGCAAGAGGTGGAGAAGGAGCAGGAGGAGGAGAAGGAGCAGGAGGAGGAGAAGAAGCAAGAGGTGGAGAAGGAGCAGGAGGAGGAGGGTGGAGCAGGCGGAGGAGAAGAAGCAGGAGAAGGAGAAGGAGGTGGAGAAGGATCAGGAGTAGCAGGGGGAGCAGGAGATGGAGCGGAAGGGGGTGAAAGAACAGGAGATGGAGAGGGAGCAGGATGTGGAGAAGGAGCATGAGATGGAGAAGGAGCAGGAGGTGGAGAAGCAGCAGGCGGTGGAGAAGGAGCAGGAGGAGGAGAAGGAGCAGGAGGAGGAACATGAGCAGGAGGAGGAGAAGGAGCAGTAGGTGGAGATGGAGCAGTAGGTGCAGATGGAGCAGGATGTGGAGAAGGAGGATGAGGAGGAGAAGAAGCAAGAGGTGGAGAAGGAGCAGGAGGAGGAGTGTGGAGCAGGCGGAGGAGAAGAAGCAGGAGAAGGAGAAGAAGCAGGAGGTGGAGAAGGAGGTGGAGAAGGAGCAGGAGTAGCAGGGGGAGCAGGAGATGGAGCGGAAGGGGGTGAAAGAACAGGAGATGGAGAGGGAGCAGGAGGTGGAGAAGGAGCATGAGATGGAGAAGGAGCAGGAGGTGGAGAAGGGGCAGGAGGAGGAGAAGGAGCAGGAGGAGGAACATGAGCAGGAGGAGTTGAATGAGACGGAGGTGGAGAAGGAGCCGGATGTCGAGAAGGAGTAGGAGGAGGAGGAGGGGAAGCAGGATGTGGAGAAGGAGCAGGAGGAAGAGAAGGAGCAGGAGGAGGAGAAGGAGCAGTAGGAGTAGAAGGAGCAGGAGGAGGAGAATGAGTCGGAGGTGGAGAAGGAGCAGGAGGAGGAGAAGGAGCAGGAGGAGGAGAAGGAGCAGGACGAGGAGGGGGAGCAGAAGTTGAAGGAGCAGGAGGTGTAGAAGGAGCAGCAGGTGTAGAAGGAGCAGGAACAGAAGGAGGAGGATGAGAATGAGGATTAGGAGGAGCACGACGAGGAGAAGGAGCAGGAGAAGGGGGAGCAGAAGGAGAAGGAGCAGGAGTTAGAGAATGAGCAGGAGGAGAAGGAGCAGGAGGTGGAGAAGGAGCAGGAGCAGGAGGGGGAGCAGGAGATGGAGCGGAAGGGGGAGAACTAACAGGAGATGGAGAGGGAGCAGCATTTGGAGAAGGAGCAGGAGATGGAGAAGGATCAGGAGGTGGAGAAGGAGCAGGAGGTGGTGAAGGAGCAGGAGGAGAAGTATCAGGAGGAGGAAAGTGAGCAGGAGGAGAAGAAGGATCCGGAGGTGGAGATTAGTAGTAGGTTGAGAAGGAGCAGGTTGTGGAGAACGAGATGGAGGAGGAGAAGGAGCAGGAGGAGGAGAAGGATTAAGAGGTGGAGCAGGAGCGGGAGGTGGAGAAGGAGCAGAAGGTGGAGAAGGAGTAGGAGGAGGAGGAGGAGGGGGAGCAGAAGAAGAAGGAGCAGGAGGTGCAGAAGAGCAGGAGGAGGAAAAGGAGCAGGAGGAGGAGATGGAGCATTAGTTGGAGATGGAGCAGTAGGTGGAGAAGGAGCTGGATGTGGAGACGGAGCAGGAGGAGGAAGAGGCGTAGCAGGTTGTGGAGAACGAGCTGGAGGAGGAGAAGGAGCAGGAGGAGGAGGAGGAGCTGCAGGAGCAGAAGGAGCAGGACGAGGAGAAGGAGCAGAAGGTGGAGAGGGACGTGGAGAAGGAGCAGGAGTAAGAGGGTGAGCAGGAGATTGAGCGGAATGGGGAGAAGGAACAGGAGATGTAGATGGAGCAGGAGATGGAGAAGAAGCAGGAGGTGGTGAAGGAGCAGGAGGAGGAGAAGGATCAAGAGGTGGAGCAGGAGCAGGAGGTGGAGAAGGAGCAGAAGGTGGAGAAGGAGTAGGAGGAGGAGGAGGAGGGGGAGCAGAAGTAGAAGGAGCAGGAGGTGGAGAAGGAGCAGGAGGAGGAAAAGGAGCTGGAGGAGGAAAAGTAGCGGGAGGAGGAGAAGGAGCAGGAGGTGGAGACAGAGCAGGAGGAGGAGAAGGGGAAGGAGGACGAGAAGGAGCAGGAGTAGGAGGGGGAGCAGGAGATGGAGCGGAAGGGGTAGAAGGAACAGGGGGGTGAAAGGAGCAGGAGAAGGTGAAGGAACAGGATGAGGAGAAGGAGCATGAGTAGGAGAGGGAGCAGGCGATGGAGCGGAAGGTGGAGAAGGAGCAGGAGGAGGAGAAGGAGCCGGAGGTTGAGAAGGAGCAAGGGGTCGAGAAGCAGCTGGAGGACGTGGGGGAGCGGAAGGAGAAGGAGCAGGAGGAGGAAAAGGAGCTGGAGGAGGAAAAGTAGCGGATGGAGGAGAAGGAGCAGTATTTGGAATTGGAGCAGTAGGTGGGGAAGGAGCAGTAGGTGGAGAAGGAGCAGGAGGTGGAGACAGAGCAGGAGGAGGAGAAGGAGAAGGAGTAGGAGTGGGAACAGGAGATGGAGCGGAAGGGGTAGAAGGAGCAGGGGGTGGAGAAGGAGCAGTAGAAGGAGTAGGAGCAGGAGGTGGAGAAGGAGCAGGAGTAGGAGGGGGAGCAGGAGATGGAGAGGAAGGGGGAGAAGTAACAGGAGATGGAGAGGGAGCAGGATTTGGAGAAGGAGCAGGAGATGGAGAATGATCAGGAGGTGGAGAAGGAGCAGGAGGTGGTGAAGGAGCAGGAGGAAGAAAGTGAGCAGGAGGAGGAGAAGGATCCGGAGGTGGAGATTAGTAGTAGGTTGAGAAGGAGCACGTTGTGGAGAACGAGATGGAGGAGGAGAAGGAGCAGGAGTAGGAGAGGGAGCTGGCGATGGAGCGGAAGGTGGAGAAGGAGCAGGAGGAGGAGAAGGAGACGGAGGTTGAGAAGGAGCAAGGAGTCGAGAAGCAGCTGGAGGACGTGGGGGAGCGGAAGGAGAAGGAGCAGGAGGTGGAGAAGAAGCAAGAGGTGGAGAAAGAGCAGGAGTAGGAGGGGGAGCAGGAGGAGGAGAAGAAACAGGAGAAGGAGAAGAAGCAGGAGGTGGAGAAGGAGGTGGAGATGGGGCAGGAGAATCAGGGGGAGCAGGAAATGGAGCGGAAGGGGTTGAAGGAACAGGAGATGGAGAGGGAGCAGGAGGTGGAGAAGGAGCAGGAGGAGGAGAAGCAGGAGATGGAGAAGGAGCAGGAGGTAGAGAAGGAGCAGGAGGAGGAGAAGGAGCAGGTGGAGGAACATGAGCAGGAGGAGGAGATGGAGCAGTAGGTGGAGATGGAGCAGTAGGTGCAGATGGAGCAGGATGTGGAGAAGGAGAAGGAGGAGGAGAAGGAGCAGGAGGAGGAGAAGAAGGAAGATGTGGAGAAGGAGCAGGAGGAGGAGGGTGGATCAGGCGGAGGAGAAGAAGCAGGAGAAGGAGAAGAAGCAGTAGTTGGAGAAGGAGGTGGAGATGGAGCAGGAGTAGCAGGGGGAGCAGGAGATGGAGCGGAAGGGGGTGAAAGAACAGGAGATGGAGAGGGAGCAGGAGGTGGAGAAGGAGCATGAGATGGAGAAGGAGCAGGAGGTAGAGAAGGAGCAGGCGGTGGAGAAGGAGCAGGAGGAGGAGAAGGAGCAGGTGGAAGAACATGAGCAGGAGGAGGAGAAGGAGCCGGAGGTGGAGAAGGAGCCGGAGGTGGAGTAGGAGTAGGAGGTTGAGAAGGAGCAGGAGTTGGAGAAGGAGCAGGAGGAGGAGGAGGGGAAGCAGGAGGTGGAGAAGGAGCAGGAGGAAGAGATGGAGCAGGAGGAGGAGAAGGAGCAGGAGGAGGAGAAGGAGCAGGACGAGATGGGGGAGCAGAAGGTGAAGGAGCAGGAGGTGTAGAAGGAGCAGCAGGTGTAGAAGGAGCAGGAACAGAAGGAGGAGGATGAGAAGGAGGATTAGGAGGAGCACGACGAGGAGAAGGAGCAGGAGGAGGGGGGAGCAGAAGGAGAAGGAGCAGGAGTTGTCGAAGGAGCAGGAGGAGAAGGAGCAGGAGGTGGAGAAGGAGCAGGAGGAGGAGAAGTATCAGGAGGAGGAAAGTGAGCAGGAGGAGGAGAAGGATCCGGAGGTGGAGATTAGTAGTAGGTTGAGAAGGAGCAGGTTGTGGAGAACGAGATGGAGGAGGAGAAGGAGCATGAGGAGGAGAAGGATTAAGAGGTGGAGCAGGAGCGAGAGGTGGAGAAGGAGCAGAAGGTGGAGAAGGAGTAGGAGGAGGAGGAGGAGGGGGAGCAGAAGAAGAAGGAGCAGGCGGTGGAGAAGGAGCAGGAGGAGGAAAAGGAGCAGTAGGAGGAAAAGGAGCGGGAGGAGGAGATGGAGCAGTACTTGGGGATGGAGCAGTAGGTGGAGAAGGAGCTGGATGTGGAGACGGAGCAGGAGGAGGAAGAGGCGTAGCAGGTTGTGGAGAACGAGCTGGAGGAGGAGAAGGTGCTGGAGGAGAAGGAGCCGGACGAGGAGAAGGAGCAGGAGGAGGAGAAGGAGCAGCAGGAGCAGAAGGAGCAGTACGAGGAGAAGCAGCAGAAGGTGAAGAGGGAGGTGGAGAAGGAGCAGGAGTAGGAGGGTGAGCAGGAGATTGAGCGGAAGGGGGAGAAGGAACAGGAGATTGAGATGGAGCAGGAGATGGAGAAGAAGCAGGACGTGGAGAAGGAGCAGGAGGTGGAGAAGGAGCAGGAGGAGGAGATAGAGCAGGAGGAGGATAATGATCAGGAGGTGGAGCAGGAGCAGGATGTGGAGGTGGAGCAGAAGGTGGAGAAGGAGCATGAGGAGGAGAAGAATCAGCAGGAGGAGAAGGAGCAGGAGGAGGAGAAGGAGCAGGAGGAGGAAAAGGAGCTGTAGTTGGAGAAGGAGAAGGAGGTGGAGAAGGAGCAGGATGAGGAGACGGAGCAGGAGGAGGAGAAGGAGCAGGAGGAGGAGAAGGAGAAGGAGGCGGAGGAGGAGAAGGAGCAGGAGGAGGAGAAGGAGCATGATGCGGATATGGAGCCAAAGGAGTAAATGGAGCAGGAGGAGGAGAAGGAGCAGGAGGAGAAGGAGCAGGAGGTGGAGATGGAGCAGGAGGAGGAGAAGGAGCATGATGCGGATATGGAGCAAAAGGAGGAGAAGGAGCAGGAGGAGGAGAAGAAGCAGGAGGAGGAGAAGGAGCAGCAGGTGGAGAAGTAGCAGGATGTCGAGAATGAGCAGGAGATGGAGAAGGAGCAGGATGAGGAGACGGAGCAGGAGGAGGAGAAGGAGCAGGAGGAGGAGAAGGAGAAGGAGCCGGAGGAGGAGAAGGAGCAGGAGGAGGAGAAGGAGCATGATGCGGATATGGAGCCAAAGGAGTAAATGGAGCAGGAGGAGGAGAAGGAGCAGGAGGAGGAGAAGGAGCAGCAGGTGGAGAAGGAGCAAGAAGTGGAGAATGAGCAGGAGATGGAGAAGGAGCAGGATGAGGAGACGGAGCAGGAGGAGGAGAAGGAGCAGGAGGAGGAGAAGGAGAAGGAGCCGGAGGAGGAGAAGGAACAGGGTGAGGAGAAGGAGCATAAGTAGGAGGGGGAGCAGGCGATGGAGCGGAAGGTGTCGTAGCAGCAGGAGGAGGAGAAGGAGCCGGAGGCTGAGAAGGAGCAAGGGGTCGAGAAGCAGCACGAGGAGGAGGTTGAGCAGAAGGAGAAGGAGCAGGAGGTGGAGAAGGAGCAGCAGGTGGAGAAGGAGCAGGAGCAGGAGGAGGAGGAGGAGGAGGAGGAGTAGAAGCAGCAGGAGGAGGAGAAGGAGCAGGAGGAGGAGAAGGAGCAGGAGGTGGAGAAGGAGCAGGATGAGGAGGGGGAACAGAAGGAGAAGGAGCAGGAGGTGGAGAAGGAGCAGGAGAAGGAGAAGGAGCAGGGGGAGGAGAAGGAGCAGGAGGTGGAGCAGGAGCAGAAGGTGGAGATGGAGCAGGAGGAGTGGGGAGCAGAAGAAGAAAGAGCAGGGGGTGGAGAAGGAGCAGAAGGAGAACAAGGAGCTGGAGGAGGAGAATGAGCAGGAGGAGGTGAAGGAGGAAGAGGAGGAAAAGGAGCAGGAGGTGGAGAAGGAGAAGGAGGAGGATAAGGAGAAGGAGCAGGAGGAGGAGAAGGAGCAGGAGGACGAGAAGGAGCAAGAGTAGGAGGGGGATCAGGAGATGGTGCGGAAGGAGGAGAAGGAGCAGGGGATGGAGACCGAGGATGAGCAGGAGAGGAGAAGGAGCAGGAGTAGCAGAATGAGCAGGAGGAGGATAAGGAGAAGGAGCATGAGGAGTAGATGGAGCAGGATGACGAAAAGGAGCAGGAGGAGGAGAAGGAGCAGGAGCAGGAGGAGGAGGAGGCGGAGGAGAAGGAGCAGTGGGACGAGAAGTGGCAGGAGGAGGAGGGGGAGCAGAAGGAGATGGAGCAGGAGGTTGAGAAGGAGCAGCAGGTGGAGAAGGAGCAGGAACAGGAGGAGGTGGATGAGAAGCAGGAGTAGAAGGAGCACGAAGAGGAGAAGGAGCAGGAGGTGGAGGGGGAGCAGAAGGAGAAGGAGCAGGAGGTATAGAAGCAGCAGGACGAGTAGAAGGAGCAGGAGGAGGAGAAGAAGCAGGAGGTGGAGAAGGAGCAGTCGTAGGAGTTTGATCAGGAGATGGAGCGGAAGGGAGAGAAGGAACAGGAGATGGAGAGGGAGCAGGATTTGGAAAAGGAGCAGGTGATGGAGAAGGAGCAGGAGTTGGAGAAGGAGAAGGAGGTGGAGAAGGAGCAGGAGGTGGTGAAAGAGCAGCAGGAGGAGAAGGAGCAGGAGGAGGAAAACGAGCAGGAGGAGAAGGAGCCGGAGTTGGAGAAGGAGTAGGAGGTTGAGAAGGAGCAATTTGTGGAGAGGGAGTTGGAGGAGGAGAAGGAGCAGGAGGAGGAGAAGGAGCAGGGGGAGGAGAAGGAGCAAGAGGTGGAGCAGGAGCAGAAGGTGGAGATGGAGCAGGAGGAGTGGGGAGCAGAAGAAGAAGGAGCAGGGGGTGGAGAAGGAGCAGAAGGAGAACAAGGAACTGGAGGAGGAGAATGAGCAGGAGGAGGAGAAGGAGGAAGAGGAGGAAAAGGAGCAGGAGGTGGAGAAGGAGCAGTAGGTGGAGAAGGAGAAGCTGGAGGATAAGGAGAAGGAGCAGGAGGAGGAGAAGGAGCAGGAGGACGAGAAGGAGCAAGAGTAAGAGGGGGAGCAGGAGATGGTGCAGAAGGGGGAGAAGGAGCAGGGGGTGGAGACGGAGGATGAGCAGGATGAGGAGAAGGAGCAGGAGGAGGAGAAGGAGCGGTTGGAGGAGAAGGAGCAGGATGAGGGGGTGGGAGCAGAAGGAAAATGAGCAGGAGGAGTAGAAGGAACAGCAGGTGTAGAAGGAGCTTGAACAGGAGGAGGAGGATGAGAAGGAGGAGTAGGAGGAGCACGACGAGGAGAAGGAGCAGGAGGAGGGGGGAGCAGAAGGAGAAGGAGCAGGAGTTAGAGAAGGAGCAGGACGAGGAGAAGGAGCAGGAGCAGGAGGAGGAGTAGCAGCAGGAGGAGGAGATGGAGCCGTAGGTGGAGAAGGTGCAGGAGGAGGAGAAGGGGCAGCAGGTTGTGGAGAACAAGCTGGAGGAGGAGTAGGAGGTTGAGCAGGAGCAGGTTGTGGAGAGCGAGATGGAGGAGGAGAAGGAGCAGGAGGAGGAGAAGGAGCAGGAGGAGGAGAAGGAGCAGGTGGTGGAGCAGGAGCAGAAGGTGGAGACGGAGCAGGAGGAGTGGGGAGCAGAAGAAGAAGAAGCAGGGGGTGGAGAAGGAGCAGGAGTTGAACAAGGAGCTGGAGGAGGAGAAGGAGGAAGTGGAGGAAAAGGAGCAGGAGGTGGAGAAGGAGCAGTAGGTGGAGAAGGAGCAGGAGGAGGATAAGGAGAAGGCGCAGGAGTAGGAGAAGTTGCAGGAGGACGAGAAGGAGCAGGAGTAGGAGGGGGAGCAGGAGATGGAGTGGAAGGGGGAGAAGGAGCCGGGGGTGGAGACGGATGATGAGCAGAAGGCGGAGAAGGAGCAGGAGGAGGAGAATGAGCAGCAGGAGGATAAGGATAAGAAGCAGGAGGAGTAGAAGGAGCAGGAGGACGAGAAGGAGCAGGAGGACGAGAAGGAGCAGGAGTAGGAGGGGGAGCAGGAGATGGAGCGGAAGGGGTAGAAGGAGCAGGGGGTGGAGACGGAGGATGAGCAGGAGGAGGAGGAGGAGAAGGAGGAGTAGAAGGAGCAGGAGATGGAGAAGGAGCAGGAGGTGGAGAAGGAGCAGGAGGAGGAGAGGGAGCATAAGGAGATGGAGCAGGAGATGGAGAAGGTGCAGGAGGAGGAGAAGGAGCAGGAGTAGGAGAAGATGCAGGAGGTGGAGCAGGAGCAGAAGGTGGAGAAGGATCAGGAGTAGGAGGTTGAGTAGAAGAAGAAGGAGCAAGAGGTGGAGAAAGAGCAGGGGGTCGAGAAGTAGCAGGAGGAGGAGCGGGAGCAGATGGAGAAGAAGCAGGAGGTGGAGAAGGAGCAGGAGGAGGAGAGGGAGCAGATGGAGAAGAAGCAGGAGGTGGAGAAGGAGCAGGAGGAGGAGAGAGAGCAGGAGGAGATGGAGAAGGTGCAGGAGGAGGAGAAGGAGCAGGAGGAGGAGAATGAGCAGGAGGAGGATAAGGAGAAGGAGCAGGAGGAGTAGATGGAGCAGGAGGACGAGAAGGAGCAGGATGAGGAGAAGGAGCAGGAGGAGGAGAAGGAGCGGTTGGAGGAGAAGGAGCAGGATGAGGGGGGGGGGGCAGAAGGAAAAGGAGCAGGAGGAGTCGAAGGAGCAGCAGGTGTAGAAGGAGCTTGAACAGGAGGAGGAGGATGAGAAGGAGGAGTAGGAGGAGCACGACGAGGAGAAGGAGCAGGAGGAGGGGGAGCAGAAGGAGAAGGAGCAGGAGTTAGAGAAGGAGCAGGACGAGGAGAAGGAGCAGGAGCAGGAGGAGGAGTGGCAGCAGGAGGAGGAGATGGAGCCGGAGGTGGAGAAGGTGCAGGAGGAGGAGAAGGGGCAGCAGGTTGTGGAGAACAAGCTGGAGGAGGAGTAGGAGGTTGAGCAGGAGCAGGTTGTGGAGAGCGAGATGGAGGAGGAGAAGGAGCAGGAGGAGGAGAAGGAGCAGGAGGAGGAGAAGGAGCAGGAGGTGCAGCAGGAGCAGAAGGTGGAGACGGAGCAGGAGGAGTGGGGAGCAGAAGAAGAAGGAGCAGGGGGTGGAGAAGGAGCAGGAGTTGAACAAGGAGCTGGAGGAGGAGAAGGAGGAAGTGGAGGAAAAGGAGCAGGAGGTGGAGAAAGAGCAGTAGGTGGAGAAGGAGCAGGAGGAGGATAAGGAGAAGGCGCAGGAGTAGGAGAAGTTGCAGGAGGACGAGAAGGAACAGGAGTAGGAGGGGGAGCAGGAGATGGAGTGGAAGGGGGAGAAGGAGCCGGGGGTGGAGACGGATGATGAGCAGAAGGAGGAGAAGGAGCAGGAGGAGGAGAGGGAGCAGAAGGAGATGGAGCAGGAGATGGAGAAGGTGCAGGAGGAGGAGAGGGAGCAGAATGAGATGGAGCAGGAGATGGAGAAGGTGCAGGAGGAGGAGAAGATGAACAAGGAGCAGGAGGTGGAGAAGCAGCAGCATGAGTAGAAGGAGCAGGAGGAGGAGGAGGAGAAGGAGGAGTAGAAGGAGCAGGAGGAGGAGAAGGAGCAGGAGATGGAGAAGGAGCAGGAGGTGGAGAAGGAGCAGGAGGAGGAGAGGGAGCAGAAGGAGATGGAGCAGGAGATGGAGCAGGTGCAGGAGGAGGAGAAGGAGTAGAAGGTGGAGAAGGATCAGGAGTAGAAGGTTGAGTAGAAGAAGTAGGAGCAAGAGGTGGAGAAAGAGCAGGGGGTCGAGAAGTAGCAGGAGGAGGAGGGGGAGCAGATGGAGAAGAAGCAGGAGGTGGAGAAGGAGCAGAAGGTGGAGAAGGATCAGGAGTAGAAGGTTGAGTAGAAGAAGAAGGAGCAAGAGGTGGAGAAAGAGCAGGGGGTCGAGAAGTAGCAGGAGGAGGAGGGAGAGCAGATGGAGAAGAAGCAGGAGGTGGAGAAGGAGCAGGAGGAGGAGAGTGAGCAGAAGGAGATGGAGCAGCAGGTGGAGAAGGAGCAGGAGGAGGAGAGAGAGCAGGAGGAGATGGAGAAGGAGCAGGAGGAGGAGAAGGAGCAGGAGGTGGAGAAGGTGCAGGAGGAAGAGATGGAGCTGGAGGAGGAGGTGGAGCAGAAGGAGAAGGAGCAGGAGGTGTAGAAGGAGCAGCAGGTGGAGAAGGAGCAGGAACAGGAGGTGGAAGATGAGAAGGAGGAGTCGGATGAGCACGACGAGGAGAAGGAGCAGGTGGAGGTGGAGCAGAAGGAGAAGGAGCAGGAGTTTGAGAATGAGAAGGAGGAGAAGAAGGAGCAGGAGGTGGAGAAGGAGCTGGAGTAGGAGGGGGAGCAGGAGATGGAGCGGAAGGGGGAGAAGTAACAGGAGATGGAGAGGGAGCAGGATTTGGAGAAGGAGCAGGAGATGGAGAAGGATCAGGAGGTGGAGAAGGAGCAGGAGGTGGTGAAGGAGCAGGAGGAGGAAAGTGAGCAGGAGGAGGAGAAGGATCCGGAGGTGGAGATTAGTAGTAGTTTGAGAAGGAGCAGGTTGTGGAGAACGAGATGGAGGAGGAGAAGGAGCAGGAGGAGGAGAAGGATCAAGAGGTTGAGCAGGAGCAGGAGGTGGAGAAGGAGCAGAAGGTGGAGAAGGAGTAGGAGGAGGAGGAGGAGGGGGAGCAGAAGTAGAAGGAGCAGGAGGTGGAGAAGGAGCAGGAGGAGGAAAAGGAGCTGGAGGAGGAAATGTAGCGGATGGAGGAGAAGGAGCAGTATTTGGAATTGGAGCAGGAGGTGGGGAAGGAGCAGTAGGTGGAGAAGGAGCAGGAGGTGGAGACAGAGCAGGAGGAGGAGAAGGAGAAAGAGTAGGAGTGGGAACAGGAGATGGAGCGGAAGGGGTAGAAGGAGCAGGGGGTGGAGAAGGAGCAGTAGAAGGAGTAGGAGCAGGAGGTGGAGAAGGAGTAGGATTCGGAGGGGGAGCAGGAGATGGAGAGAGAGGGGGAGAAGTAACAGGAGATGGAGAGGGAGCAGGATTTGGAGAAGGAGCAGGAGATGGAGAAGGATCAGAAGGTGGAGAAGGAGAAGGAGGTGGTGAAGGAGCAGGAGGAAGAAAGTGAGCAGGAGGAGGAGAAGGATCCGGAGGTGGAGATAAGTAGTAGGTTGAGAAGGAGCAGGTTGTGGAGAACGAGATGTAGGAGGAGAAGGAGCAGGAGGAGGAGAAGGATCAAGAGGTGGAGCAGAAGCAGGAGGTGGAGAAGGAGCAGAAGGTGGAGAAGGAGTAGGAGGAGGAGGAGGAGGGGGAGCAGAAGTAGAAGGAGCAGGAGGTGGAGAAGGAGCAGGAGGAGGAAAAGGAGCTGGAGGAGGAAAAGTAACGGGAGGAGGAGAAGGAGCAGTATTTGGAGATGGAGCAGTCGGTGGGGAAGGAGCAGTAGGTGGAGAAGGAGCAGGAGGTGGAGACAGAGCAGGAGGAGGAGAAGGAGTAGGAGTAGGAGGGGGAGCAGGAGATGGAGCAGAAGGGGTAGAAGGAGCAGGGGGTGGAGAAGGAGCAGGAGAAGGAGAAGGAACAGGATGAGGAGAAGGAGCATGAGTAGGAGAGGGAGCAGGCGATGGAGCGGAAGGTGGAGAAGGAGCAGGAGGAGGAGAAGGAGCCGGAGGTTGAGAAGGAGCAAGGGGTCGAGAAGCAGCTGGAGGACGTGGGGGAGCAGAAGGAGAAGGAGCAGGAGGTGGAGAAGAAGCAAGAGGTGGAGAAAGAGCAGGAGTAGGAGGTGGAGCAGGAGGAGGAGAAGAAGCAGGTGAAGGAGAAGAAGCAGGAGGTGGAGAAGGAGGTGGAGAAGGGGCAGGAGAATAAGGGGGAGCAGGAGATGGAGCGGAAAGGGGTGAAGGAACAGGAGATGGAGAGGGAATAGAAGGTGGAGAAGGAGCAGGAGGAAGAGAAGAAGCAGGAGATGGAGAAGGAGCAGGAGGTGGAGAAGGAGCAGGAGGAGGAGAAGGAACAGGAGGAGGAACATGAGCAGGAGGAGGAGAAGGAGCAGTAGGTGGAGATGGAGCAGTAGGTGCAGATGTAGCAGTAGGTGCAGATGGAGCAGGGTGTGGAGAAGGAGAAGGAGGAGGAGAAGGTGCAGGAGGAGGAGAAGAAGCAAGAGGTGGAGAAGGAGCAGGAGGAGGAGGGTGGAGCAGGCGGAGGAGAAGAAGCAGGAGAAGGAGAAGAAGCAGGAGGTGGAGAAGGAGGTGGAGAAGGAGCAGGAGTAGCAGGGGGAGCAGGAGATGGAGCGGAAGGGGGTGAAAGAACAGGAGATGGAGAGGGAGCAGGATGTGGAGAAGGAGCATGAGATGGAGAAGGAGCAGGAGGTGGAGAAGCAGCAGGCGGTGGAGAAGGAGTAGGAGGTTGAGAAGGAGCAGGAGGAGGAACATGAGCAGGAGGAGGTGAAGGAGCGGAGGTGGAGAAGCAGCCGGGTGTGGAGAAGGAGTAGGAGGTTGAGAAGGAGCAGGAGGTGGAGAAGGAGCAGGAGGAGGAGGAGGGGAAGCAGGAGGTGGAGAAGGAGCAGGAGGAAGAGAAGGAGCAGGAGGAGGAGAAGGAGCAGTAGGAGTAGAAGGAGCAGGAGGAGGAGAATGAGCCGGAGGTGGAAAAGGAGCAGGAGGAGGAGAAGGAGCAGGAGGAGGAGAAGGAGCAGGATGAGGAGGGGGAGCAGAAGGTGAAGGAGCAGGAGGTGTAGAAGGAGCAGCAGGTGTAGAAGGAGCAGGAACAGAAGGAGGAGGATGAGAATGAGGATTAGGAGGAGCACGACGAGGAGAAGGAGCAGGAGAAGGGGGGAGCAGAAGGAGAAGGAGCAGGAGTTAGAGAAGGAGCAGGAGGAGAAGGAGCAGGAGGTGGAGAAGGAGCAGGAGGTGGTGAAGGAGCAGGAGGAATAAAGTGAGCAGGAGGAGGAGAAGGATCTGGAGGTGGAGATTAGTAGTAGGTTGAGAAGGAGCAGGTTGTGGAGAACGAGATGGAGGAGGAGAAGTAGCAGGAGGTGGAGCAGAAGCAGGAGGTGGAGAAGGAGCAGAAGGTGGAGAAGGAGTAGGAGGAGGAGGAGGAGGGGGAGCAGAAGTAGAAGGAGCAGGAGGTGGAGAAGGAGCAGGAGGAGGAAAAGGAGCTGGGGGAGGAAAAGTAGCGGGAGGAGGAGAAGGAGCAGTATTTGGAGATGGAGCAGTAGGTGGGGAAGGAGCAGTAGGTGGAGAAGGAGCAGGAGGTGGAGACAGAGCAGGAGGAGGAGAAGGAGTAGGAGTAGGAGGTGGAGCAGGAGATGGAGCGGTAGTGGTAGAAGGAGCAGTGGGTGGAGAAGGAGCAGGAGAAGGAGAAGGAACAGGATGCGGAGAAGGAGCATGAGTAGGAGAGGCAGCAGGCGATGGAGCGGAAGGTGAGAAGGAGCAGGAGGAGGAGAAGGAGCCGGAGGTTGAGAAGGAGCAAGGGGTCGAGAAGCAGCTGCAGGACGTGGGGGAGCATAAGGAGAAGAAGCAGGAGGTGGAGAAGAAGCAAGAGGTGGAGAAAGAGCAGGAGTAGGAGGGGGAGCAGGAGGAGGTGAAGAAGCAGGAGATGGAGAAGGAGGTGGAGAAGGGGCAGGAGAATAAGGGGGAGCACGAGATGGAGCGGAAAGGGGTGAAGGAACAGGAGATGGAGAGGGAATAGGAGGTGGAGAAGGAGCAGGAGGAGGAGAAGAAGCAGGAGATGGAGAAGGAGCAGGAGGTGGAGAAGGAGCAGGAGGAGGAGAAGGAGCAGGAGGAGGAACATGAGCAGGAGGAGGAGAAGTAGCAGTAGGTGGAGATGGAGCAGTAGGTGCAGATGGAGCAGGATGTGGAGAAGGAGAAGGAGGAGGAGAAGGAGCAGGAGGAGGAGAAGAAGCAAGAGGTGGAGAAGGAGCAGGAGGAGAAGGGTGGAGCAGGCGGAGGAGAAGAAGCAGGAGAAGGAGAAGAAGCAGGAGGTGGAGAAGGAGGTGGAGAAGGAGCAGGAGTAGCAGGGGGAGCAGGAGATGGAGCGGAAGGGGGTGAAAGAACAGGAGATGGAGAGGGAGCAGGATGTGGAGAAGGAGCATGAGATGGAGAAGGAGCTGGAGGTGGAGAAGCAGCAGGCGGTGGAGAAGGAGCAGGAGGAGGAGAAGGAGCAGGAGGAGGAACATGAGCAGGAGGAGTTGAAGGAGCCGGAGGTGGAGAAGCAGCCGGATGTGGAGAAGGAGTAGGAGGTTGAGAAGGAGCAGGAGGTGGAGAAGGAGCAGGAGGTGGTGAAGGAGCAGGAGGAGAAGTATCAGGAGGAGGAAAGTGAGCAGGAGGAGGAGAAGGATCCGGAGGTGGAGATTCGTAGTAGGTTGAGAAGGGGCAGGTTGTGGAGAACGAGATGGAGGAGGAGAAGGAGCAGGAGGAGGAGAAGGATTAAGAGGTGGAGCAGGAGCGGGAGGTGGAGAAGGAGCAGAAGGTGGAGAAGGAGCAGGAGGAGGAGGAGGAGGGGGAGCAGAAGAAGAAGGAGCAGGAGGTGGAGAAGACAACAGGAGGAGGAAAAGGAGCAGGAGGAGGAGATGGAGCATTAGTTGGAGATGGAGCAGTAGGTGGAGAAGGAGCTGGATGTGGAGACGGAGCAGGAGGAGGAAGAGGCGTAGCAGGTTGTGGAGAACGAGCTGGAGGAGGAGAAGGTGCTGGAGGAGGAGAAGGAGCAGGAGGAGGAGGAGCTGCAGGAGCAGAAGGAGCAGGACGAGGAGAAGGAGCAGAAGGTGGAGAAGGAGCAGGAGGAGGAGAAGGAGCCGGAGGTTGAGAAGGAGCAAGTGGTCGAGAAGCAGCTGGAGGAGGAGAAGGAGCAGGACGAGAAGGGGGAGCAGAAGGTGAAGGAGCAGGAGGTGTAGAAGGAGCAGGAGGAAGAGAAGGAGCAGGAGGAGGAGAAGGAGCAGTCGGAGTGGAAGGATCAGGAGGAGGAGAATGAGCCGGAGGTGGAGAAGGAGCAGGAGGAGGAGAAGGAGCAGGAGGAGGAGAAGGAGCAGGACGAGAAGGGGGAGCAGAAGGTGAAGGAGCAGGAGGTGTAGAAGGAGCAGCAGGTGTAGAAGGAGCAGGAACAGAAGGAGGAGGATGAGAAGGAGGATTAGGAGGAGCACGACGAGGAGAAGGAGCAGGAGGAGGGGGGAGCAGAAGGAGAAGGAGCAGGAGTTGTCGAAGGAGCAGGAGGAGAAGGAGCAGGAGGTGGAGAAGGAGCAGGAGCAGGAGGGGGAGCAGGAGATGGAGCGGAAGGGGGAGAAATAACAGGAGATGGAGAGGGAGCAGGATTTGGAAAAGGAGCAGGAGATGGAGAAGGATCAGGAGGTGGAGAAGGAGCAGGAGGTGGTGAAGGAGCAGGAGGAGGAGAAGTATCAGGAGGAGGAAAGTGAGCAGGAGGAGGAAAAGGATCCGGAGGTGGAGATTAGTAGTAGGTTGAGAAGGAGCAGGTAGTGGAGAACGAGATGGAGGAGGAGAAGAAGCAGGAGGAGGAGAAGGATTAAGAGGTGGAGCAGGAGCGGGAGGTGGAGAAGGAGCAGAAGGTGGAGAAGGAGTAGGAGGAGGAGGAGTAGGGGGAGCAGAAGAAGAAGGAGCAGGAGGTGGAGAAGGAGCAGAAGGAGGAAAGGGAGCAGTAGGAGGAAAAGGAGCGGGAGGAGGAGATGGAGCAGTAGTTGGGGATGGAGCAGTAGGTGGAGAAGGAGCTGGATGTGGAGACGGAGCAGGAGGAGGAAGATGCGTAGCAGGTTGTGGAGAACGAGCTGGAGGAGGAGAAGGTGCTGGAGGAGGAGAAGCACTAGGACGAGGAGAAGGAGCAGGAGGAGGAGAAGGAGCAGCAGGTGCAGAAGGAGCAGTACGAGGAGAAGGAGCAGAAGGTGGAGAGGGAGGTGGAGAAGGAGCAGGTGTAGGAGGGTGAGCAGGAGATTGAGCGGAAGGGGGAGAAGGAACAGGAGATGGAGAATGAGCAGGAGATGGAGAAGAAGCAGGAGGTGGAGAAGGAGCAGGAGGTGGAGAAGGAGCAGGAGGAGGAGAAGAATCAGCAGGAGGAGAAGGAGCAGGAGGAGGAAAAGGAGCAGGAGGACGAAAAGGAGCTGTAGTTGGAGAAGGAGAAGGAGATGGATAAGGAGCAGGAGGTGGAGATGGAGCAGGAGGAGGAGAAGGAGCATGATGCGGATATGGAGCAAAAGGAGGAAATGGAGCAGGAGGAGGAGAAGGAGGAGGAGGAGGAGAAGGAGCAGCAGGTGGAGAAGGAGCAGGAAGTGGAGAATGAGCAGGAGATGGAGAAGGAGCAGGATGAGGAGATGGAGCAGGAGGTGGAGAAGGAGCAGGAGGAGGAGAAGGAGAAGGAGCCGGAGGAGGAGAAGGAGCAGGAGGAGGAGAAGGAGCACGATGCGGATATGGAGCCAAAGGAGTAAATGGAGGAGGAGGAGGAGAAGGAGCAGGAGGAGGAGAAGGAGCAGCAGGTGGAGAAGGAGCAGGAAGTGGAGAATGAGCAGGAGATGGAGAAGGAGCAGGATGAAGAGACAGAGCAGGAGGAGGAGAAGGAGCAGGAGGAGGAGAAGGAGAAGGAGCCGGAAGAGGAGAAGGAACAGGGTGAGGAGAAGGAGCATAAGTAGGAGGGGGAGCAGGCGATGGAGCGGAAGGTGTAGTAGCAGCAGGAGGAGGATAAGGAGCCGGAGGCTGAGAAGGAGCAAGGCGTTGAGAAGCAGCACGAGGAGGAGGTTGAGCAGAAGGAGAAGGAGCAGGAGGTGGAGAATGAGCAGCAGGTGGAGAAGGAGCAGGAGCAGGAGGAGGAGGAGGAGTAGGAGGAGTAGAAGCAGCAGGAGGAGGAGAAGGAGCAGGAGGAGGAGAAGGAGGAGGAGGTGGAGAAGGAGCAGGATGAGGAGGGGGAGCAGAAGGAGAAGGAGCAGGAGGTGGAGAAGGAGCAGGAGAAGGAGAAGCAGCAGGGGGAGGAGAAGGAGCAGGAGGTGGAGCAGGAGCAGAAGGTGGAGATGGAGCAGGAGGAGTGGGGATCAGAAGAAGAAGGAGCAGGGGGTGGAGAAGGAGCAGAAGGAGAACAAGGAGCTGGAGGAGGAGAATGAGCAGGAGGAGGAGAAGGAGGAAGAGGAGGAAAAGGAGCAGGAGGTGGAGAAGGAGCAGTAGGTGGAGAAGGAGAAGGAGGAGGATAAGGAGAAGGAGCAGGAGGAGGAGAAGGAGCAGGAGGACGAGAAGGAGCAAGAGTAGGAGTGGGGTCAGGAGATGGTGCGGAAGGGGGATAAGGAGCAGGGGGTGGAGACCGAGGATGAGCAGGAGGAGGAGAAGGAGCAGGAGGAGGAGAATGAGCAGGAGGAGGATAAGGAGAAGGAGCAGGAGGAGGAGAAGGAGCAGGATGACGAAAAGGAGCAGGAGGAGGAGAAGGAGCAGGAGCAGGAGGAGGAGGAGGCGGAGGAGAAGGAGCAGTGGGACGAGAAGTAGCAGGAGGAGGAGGGTGAGCAGAAGGAGATGGAGCAGGAGGTTGAGAAGGAGCAGCAGGTGGAGAAGGAGCAGGAACAGGAGGAGGTGGATGAGAAGCAGGAGTAGAAGGAGCACGAAGAGGAGAAGGAGCAGGAGGTGGAGGGGGAGCAGAAGGAGAAGGAGCAGGAGGTATAGAAGCAGCAGGACGAGTAGAAGGAGCAGGAGGAGGAGAAGAAGCAGGAGGTGGAGAAGGAGCAGTAGTAGGCGTTTGAGCAGGAGATGGAGCGGAAGGGAGAGAAGGATCAGGAGATGCAGAGGGAGCAGGATTTGGAAAAGGAGCAGGTGATGGAGAAGGAGCAGGAGTTGGAGAAGGAGAAGGAGGTGGAGAAGGAGCAGGAGGTGGTGAAAGAGCAGCAGGAGGAGAAGGAGCAGGAGGAAGAAAACGAGCAGGAGGAGAAGGAGCCGGAATTGGAGAAGGAGTAGGAGGTTGAGAAGGAGCAAGTTGTGGATAGTGAGTTGGAGGAGGAGAAGGAGCAGGAGGAGGAGAAGGAGCAGGGGGAGGAGAAGGAGCAAGAGGTGGAGCAGGAGCAGAAGGTGGAGATGGAGCAGGAGGAGTGGGGAGCAGAAGAAGAAGGAGCAGGGGGTGGAGAAGGAGCAGAAGGAGAACAAGGAACTGGAGGAGGAGAATGAGCAGGAGGAGGAGAAGGAGGAAGAAGAGGAAAAGGAGCAGGAGGTGGAGAAGGAGCAGTAGGTGGAGAAGGAGAAGGTGGAGGATAAGGAGAAGGAGCAGGAGGAGGAGAGGGAGCAGGAGGACGAGAAGGAGCAAGAGTAGGAGGGGGAGCAGGAGATGGTGCAGAAGTGGGAGAAGGAGCAGGAGGAGGAGAATGAGCAGGAGGATGATAAGGAGAAGGAGCAGGAGGAGTAGAAGGAGCAGGAGGACGAAAAGGAGCAGGAGGACGAGAAGGAGCAGGAGTAGGAGGGGGAGCACGAGATGGAACGGAAGGGGTAGAAGGAGCAGGGGGTGGAGGCGGAGGATGAGCAGGAGGAGGAGAAGGAGCAGGAGGAGTTGGGGGAGCAGATGAAGAAGGAGCAGGAGGTTTAGAAGCAGCAGCAGGTGTAGACGGAGCAGGAGCAGGAGGAGGAGGAGGAGAAGGAGGTGGAGAAGGAGCAGGAGGTGGAGAGGGAGCAGAAGGAGATGGAGAAGGTGCAGGAGGAGGATAAGGAGCAGGAGTAGGAGAAGATGAAGGAGGTGGAGCAGGAGCAGAAGGTGGAGAAGGAGCAGAAGGTGGAGAAGGATCAGAAGTAGAAGGTTGAGCAGAAGAAGAAGGAGGAAGAGGTGGAAAAAGAGCAGGGGGTCGAGAAGTAGCAGGAGGAGGAGGGGGAGCAGATGGAGAAGGAGAAGGAGGTGGAGAAGGAGCAGGAGGAGGAAAGGGAGCAGAAGGAGATGGAGCAAGAGGTGGAGAAGGAGCAGGAGGAGGAGAGAGAGCAGGAGGAGATGGAGAAATTGCAGGAGGAGCAGAAGGAGCAGGAGGAGGAGAATGAGCAGGAGGAGGATGAGGAGAACGAACAGGAGGAGTAGAAGGAGCGGAGGACGAGAAGGAGCAGGAGTAGGAGGGGGAGCAGGAGATGGAGCGGAAGGGGGAGAAGGAGCAGGAGGAGGAGAAGGAGCAGAATGAGGAGAAGGAGCAGGAGGAGGAGAAGGAGCAGGAGGAGGAGAAGGAGCAGGAGGAGGTGGGGGAGCAGAAGGAGAAGGAGCAGGAGGAGTAGAAGGAGCAGCAGGTGTAGAAGGAGCTAGAACAGGAGGAGGAGGATGAGAAGGAGGAGTTGGAGGAGCACGACGAGGAGAAGGAGCAGGAGGGGGGAGCAGAAGGAGAAGGAGCAGGAGGGGGGAGCAGAAGGAGAAGGAGCAGGAGTAGCAGGAGGAGGAGAAGGAGCAGGAGGTGTAGAAGGAGCCGGAGTAGGAGGGGGAGCAGGAGATGGAGCGGAAGGGGGAGAAGTAACAGGAGATGGAGGGGGAGCAGGATTTGGAGAAGGATCAGGAGCTTGAAAAGGATCAGGAGGTGGAGAAGGGGCAGGAGGTGGTGAAGTAGCAGGAGGAGGAGAAGGATCAGAAGGAGGAAAGTGAGCAGGAGGAGGAGAAGGATCCGGAGGTGGAGATTAGTAGTAGGTTGAGAAGGAGCAGGTTGTGAAGAACGAGATGGAGGAGGAGAAGGAGCAGGATGAGGAGAGGGATCAAGAGGTGGAGCAGGATCAGGAGGTGGTGAAGGAGCAGAAGGTGGAGAAGGAGTAGGAGGAGGAGGAGGAGGGGGAGCAGAAGAAGAAGGAGCAGGAGGTGGAGAAGGAGCAGTAGGAGGAAAAGGAGCTGGAGGAGGAAATGGAGCGGGTGGAGGAGAAGGAGCAGTAGTTGGAGATGGAGCAGTAGGTGGGGAAGGAGCAGCAGGTGGAGAAGGAGCAGGAGGTGGAGACCGAGCAGGAGGAGGAGAAGGAGAAGGAGCAGGAGAAGGAGAAGGAACAGGATGAGGAGAAGGAGCATGAGTAGGAGGGGGAGCAGGCGATGGAGCGGAAGGTGGAGAAGGAGCAGGAGGAGGAGAAGGAGCCATAGGTTAAGACGGAGCAGGAGCAGAAGGAGGAGGAGGAGAAGGAGGAGTAGAAGCAGCAGGAGGAGGAGAAGGAGCAGGAGGAGGAGGGGAAGCAGAAGGAGAAGGAGCAGGATGTGGAGAAGGAGCAGCAGGTGGAGACGGAGCAGCAGGTGGAGAAGGACAAGGAGCAAGAGGTGGAGAAGGAGCAGGAGGAGGAGAAGGAGCAGGAGGAGGAGAAGGAGCAGGAGCAGGAGGAGGCGCAGGCGGAGGAGAAGGAGCAGTGGGACGAGAAGTAGCAGGAGGAGGAGGGGGATCAGAAGGAGATGGAGCAGGAGGTGGAGCAGGAGCAGCAGGTGGAGAAGGAGCAGGAACAGGAGGAGGTGGATGAGAAGGAGGAGTAGAAGGAGCACGAAGAGGAGAAGGAGCAGGAGGTGGAAGGGGAGCAGAAGGAGAAGGAGCAGGATATATAGAAGGAGCAGGACGAGTCGAAGGAGCAGGAGGAGGAGAAGAAGCAGGAGGTGGAGAAGAAGCAGTAGTAGGAGTGGGGGCAGGAGATGTAGCGGAAGGGAGAGAAGGAACAGGAGATGGAGAGGGAGCAGGAGTTGGAGAAGGAGTAGGAGGTTGAGAAGGAGCAGGTTGTGGAGAGCGAGATGGAGGAGGAGAAGGAGCAGGAGGTGGAGCAGGAGCAGGAGGTGGAGAAGGAGTAGGAGGTTGAGAAGGAGCAGGTTGTGGAGGGCGAGATGGAGGAGGAGAAGGAGCAGTAGGTGGAGCAGGAGCAGGAGGTGGAGAAGGAGCAGTAGGTGGAGATGGAGCAGGAGGAGGATAAGGAGAAGGAGCAGGAGGAGGAGAAGGAGCAGGAGGTGGAGATGGAGCTGGAGCATGAGAAGGAGCAGCTGGAGGAAAATGAGCAAGAGGAGGAGAAGGAGCAGGAGGTGGAGAAGGAGCAGGAGGAGGAGAAGGAGAAGGAGCAGGAGGTGGGGAAGGAGGCGGAGGTGGAGAAGGATCAGGAGGTGTGAAAGGAGCAGATTGTAGTGATCGAGCTGGAAGAGGAGAACGAGCTGGAGGAGGGGAAGGAGCAGGAGGAGGATAAGGAGCAGGAGGAGGAAAAGGAGCAGGAGGAGGAGAAAGAGCAGGAGGAGGAGAAGGAGCAGGAGTTGGAGAGGGAGCAGGAGGTGCAGAAGGAGCAGGAGCAGGAGAAGGAGCAGGAGGAGGAGAAGGAGCCGGAGGAGGAGAAGGAGCCCGAGGAGGAGAAGGGGCAGAACGAGCAGGAGGTGGAGGTGGAGCAGGACGTGGGGAAGTAGCAGGAGGAGGAGAAGGCGAAGGATCCTGAGTTGGAGAAGGAGCCGGAGGTGGAGAAGGAGCAGGATGTGGAGAACGAGCTGGAGGAGGACAAGGAGCAGCAGGAGGAGAATGAGCAGGAGTTGGATAAGGAGCAGGAGGTGGAAGTGGAGCACGAGGTGGAGAAGGAGCAGGAAGTGGAGAAGGAGCAGGAGGAGCAGACGGAGCAGAAGGAGAAGGAGCAGGCGCTGGAGAAGGACTAGGAGGAGGAAAACGAGCAGGAGGAGGGGATGGAGCAGGAGGTGGAGAAGGAGCAGGAGGTGGAGAAGGAGCAGGAGCAGGAGAAGAAGCAGGAGGAGGAGAACGAGCAGGAGGATGAGAAGAAGCTGGAGGAGGAGAAGGAGTCGGAGGAGGAGATGGAGCCGGAGGAGGAGAAGGGGCAGAAGGAGCAGGAGGTGGAGATGGAGCAGGACGTGGGGAAGTAGCAGGAGGAGGAGAAGGCGAAGGATCCTGAGTTGGAGAAGGAGACGGAGATGGAGAAGGAGCAGGATGTGGAGAACGAGCTGGAGGAGGAGAACGAGCTGGAGGAGGAGAAGGAGCAGCAGGAGGAGAAGGAGCAGGAGGTGGAGAAGGAGCAGGAGGTAGAGAAGGAGCACGAGGTGGAGAAGGAGCAGGAAGTGGAGAAGGAGCAGGAGGAGCAGACGGAGCAGAAGGAGAAGGAGCAGGCACTGGAGGACTAGGAGGAGGAAAACGAGCAGGAGGAGGGGATGGAGCATTAGGTGGAGAAGGAGCAGGAGGTGGAGAAGGAGCTGGAGCAGGAGAAGAAGCAGGAGGAGGAGAACGAGCAGCAGGAGCAGAAGGAGCAGGAGGTGGAGATGGAGCAGGACGTGGAGAAGGAGCAGGAGGAGGTGATGGAGTAGGACTTGGAGAAGGTGCAGGAGGAGGAGAGGAGCAGGAGGATGAGAAGGAGCAGGAGGAGGTGATGGATCAGGAGGAGGTGAAGGAGCAGGAGGAGGAGAAGGTGCAGGAGTAGGTGGCCGAGCAGGGGATGGAGAGGGAGCAGGAGGAGGAGAAGGTGGAGAGGGAGCAGGAGGTGGAGAAGGAGCAGGAGGAGGAAAAGGAGCAGGAGGAGGAGAAGGATCAGGAGGTGGAGAAGCAGCAGGAGCAGGAGCAGGAGGAGGAGACGGAGTCGGAGGTGGAGAAGGAGCAGGAGGAGGTGAAGGAGCATGAGGAGGAGAAGGTGCAGGAGAAGAAGGGGGTGCAGGAGATAGAGCGGGCGGGGGAGCAGGAGATGGAGAGGGAACAGATGGAGTAGGGTGAGCCGGTGGTGGATAACTAGCACGTGGTGGAGAAGGAGCAGGATGAGGTGAAGGAGCAGGACGAGGAGAAGGAGCAGGAGGAGGAGGAGGAGCAGAAACAGAAGGAGCAGGAGGTTCAGAACGAGCAGGTGGAGGAGAAGAAACAGGGAGTGGAGAAAGAGAAGGAGATGGAGAAGCAACAGGGGGAGGAGAAGGAGCAGGAGTACGAGGGTAGTAGGAGATGGAGAAGGGGCAGGAAGAGTAGTTGCAGAAGGGACAGGAGGAGGAGAAGGAGCAGCAGGAAGTAAATTGAGCGAGGAGGAGGAGAAGGAGCCGGAGGTGGAGAAGCAGCCGGAGGTGGGGAAGAAGTAGGAGGTGGAGAAGGAGCAGGAGCAGGAGGAGGAGAAGGAGCAGGAGGAGGAGATGGAGCAGGAGGAGGAGAAGGAGCCGGAAGTGGAGAAGGAACAGGAGCAGCAGAAGGAGCAGTAGGAGGAGAAGGAGTAGGGGTTCGAGAAGTAGCAGGAGGAGGAGGGGGAGCAGAAGGAGGAGGAGCAGGAGGTGGAGAAGGAGCAGGAGGTGGAGCAGGAGAAGGAGCAGGAGGAGCAGATGGAGCAAAAGATGGAGAAGGAGCAGGAGGAGGAGAAGGAGCAGGATGTGGAGAAGGAGCAGGATGTGGAGACGGAGAAGGAGCAGGAGGAGGAGAAGGAGCAGGAGGAGGAGAAGGAGCAGGAGCATGAGATGGAGCAGGAGGTGGAGAAGGTGAAGGAGGAGGTGAAGGAGCAGGAGGAGCAGAATGAGACGGAGGTGGAGAAGGATCCGGAGGTGGAGAAGGAGCAGGAGGATCAGAAGGAGCAGGAGGTGGAGAGCGAGCAGGAGGAGGAGAGTGAGCCGGGTGGATTGGAGCACGAGGTGAAGAAGGAGCAGTATGTGGAGAAGGAGCAGGAGGAGGAAAAGGAGCAGGAGGAGGAGAAGGACCAGGAGGAGGAGAAGGATCGGGAGGAGGTGAAGGAGCAGGAGGAGGAGAACGAGCAGGAGGGGGAGAAGGAGCAGGAGCCGAAGGGGGAGCAGAAGGAGAAGGAGCACGCGGTTGAGAAGAAGCAGGGGGAGGAGATGGAGCAGGAGGAGGTGACGGAGCAGGAGGAGGAGAAGGTGCAGGAGAAGAAGGGGGAGCAGGAGATGGAGCGGGAGGGGGAGCAGGAGATGGAAAGGGAGCAGGAGGAGAAGAGTGAGCCGGAGGTGGATAAGGAGCACGAGGTGGAGAAGGAGCAGGAGGTGGAGAAGGAGCAGGAGGAGGAGAAGGAGAAGGAGGAGGAGAAGGAAAAGGAGGAGGAGAACGAACAGGACGGGGAGGAGGAGCAGGAGGAGGAGGGGGAGCAGATGGAGAAGGAGCAGGAGTTTGAGAAGGAGCAGGAGGAGGAGAAGAAACAGAAGGTGGAGAAGGAACAGGAGGTGGAGAAGGAGCAGGGGGAGGAGAAGGAGCAGGAGTACGAGGGGGAGCAGGAGATGGAGAAGGAGCAGGAGTAGGAGGAGCAGAAGGAGCAGGAGGAGGAGAAGGAGCAGGAGGAGGAAAATGAGCAGGAGGAGAAGGAGCCGGAGGTGGGGATGGAGCAGGAGGAGGAGAAGGAGCAGGAGGAGGAGGAGATGGAGCAGGAGATGGAGAAGGAGGCGGAGGTGGAGAAGGAGTTGGAGGTGGGAATGGAGCAGGAGGAGGAGAAGAAGCAGGAGATGGAGAAGAAGCAGGATTCGGAGGGGGAGCAGGAGATGGAGCAGAAGGGGGAGAAGGAATAGTAGATGGAGAGGGAACAGGATTTGGAGAAGGAGCAGGAGATGGAGAAGGAGCAGGAGATGGAGAAGGAGACGGAGGTGGAGAAGGAGTTGAAGGTTCAGATGCAGCAAGTTGTGGAGAACGAGATGGAGGAGGAGAAGGAGCAGCAGGAGGTGAAGCAACAGGAGGTGGAGCAGGAGCAGGAGGTGGAGAAGGAGCAGGAGGTGGAGAAGGAGCAGGAGTTGGAGAAGGAGACGGAGGTGGAGAAGGAGTTGGAGGTTCAGATGGAGCAAGTTGTGGAGAACGAGATGGAGGAGGAGAAGGAGCAGCAGGAGGTGAAGCAACAGGAGGTGGAGCAGGAGCAGGAGGTGGAGAAGGAGCAGGAGATGGAGAAGGAGCAGGAGATGGAGAAGGAGACGGAGGTGGAGAAGGAGTTGGAGGTTCAGATGGAGCAAGTTGTGGAGAACGAGATGGAGGAGGAGAAGGAGCAGCAGGAGGTGAAGCAACAGGAGGTGGAGCAGGAGCAGGAGGTGGAGAAGGAGCAGGAGGTGGAGAAGGAGCAGAAGGTGGAGAAGGAGCAGGAGGAGGCGGGAGAGCAGATGAAGAAGGAGCAGGAGGTGGAGAAGGAGCGGGAGGATGAGGAGGGGCAGCAGGTTGTGGAGAACGAGCTGGAGGAGGAGAATGTGCTGGAGGAGGAGAAGGAGCCGGAGGAGGAGAAGGAGCAGTAGGAGGAGGAGGAGCAGGAGGAGGATAGGGACAAGGAGCAGCATAAGGAGATGGAGCAGGAGGAGGAGAAGGAGCAGGAGTAGGAGGGGATGCTGCAGATGGAGCGGAAGGGGGAGAAGGAGCAGGACGTGGAGCAGGAGGAGGAGCAAGACGAGGAGAAGGAGCAGGAACAGGAGTAGGAGCAGGAGCAGGAGGTCGAGAAGGAGCCGGAGGTGGAGAAGGAGCAGTAGGTTGAGAAGAGGCAGGATGTGGAGAAGGAGCAGGATGAGGCGGGGGAGCAGAAGAAGAAGTAGCAGGAGGTGGAGAAGGAGCAGGAGGCGGAAAAGGAGCAGGAGGAGGAGAAGGAACAGGAGGAGAAGGAGCAGGAGGAGGAAATGGAGCAGGAGGAGGAGAAGGAGCAGTTGGTGGAGAAGGAGCAGTAGTTGGCGAAGGAGCAGTAGGTGGAGAAGGAGCAGGATGTGGAGAAGGAGCAGGAGGAGGAAAAGTAGCAAGAGGTCGAGAAGTAGCAGGAGGAGGAGGGGGAGCAGAAGGAGAAGAAGCAGTAGGTGGAGAATGAGCTGGAGCAGTAGGAGGAGGTGGAGCAGGAGGAGGAGAATGAGCAGGAGGAGGAGGAGTAGGAGGAGGAGAAGGAGCAGGAGGAGGAGATGGAGCAGGAGGAGGAGAAGGAGCCGGAAGTGGAGAAGGAACAGGAGCAGCAGAAGGAGCAGTAGGAGGAGAAGGAGTAGGGGTTCGAGAAGTAGCAGGAGGAGGAGGGGGAGCAGAAGGAGGAGGAGCAGGAGGTGGAGAAGGAGCAGGAGGAGGAGAGAGAGCAGGAGGAGATGGAGAAATTGCAGGAGGAGCAGAAGGAGCAGGAGGAGGAGAATGAGCAGGAGGAGGATGAGGAGAACGAACAGGAGGAGTAGAAGGAGCGGAGGACGAGAAGGAGCAGGAGTAGGAGGGGGAGCAGGAGATGGAGCGGAAGGGGGAGAAGGAGCAGGAGGAGGAGAAGGAGCAGAATGAGGAGAAGGAGCAGGAGGAGGAGAAGGAGCAGGAGGAGGAGAAGGAGCAGGAGGAGGTGGGGGAGCAGAAGGAGAAGGAGCAGGAGGAGTAGAAGGAGCAGCAGGTGTAGAAGGAGCTAGAACAGGAGGAGGAGGATGAGAAGGAGGAGTTGGAGGATCACGACGAGGAGAAGGAGCAGGAGGGGGGAGCAGAAGGAGAAGGAGCAGGAGGGGGGAGCAGAAGGAGAAGGAGCAGGAGTAGCAGGAGGAGGAGAAGGAGCAGGAGGTGGAGAAGGAGCCGGAGTAGGAGGGGGAGCAGGAGATGGAGCGGAAGGGGGAGAAGTAACAGGAGATGGAGGGGGAGCAGGATTTGGAGAAGGATCAGGAGCTTGAGAAGGATCAGGAGGTGGAGAAGGGGCAGGAGGTGGTGAAGTAGCAGGAGGAGGAGAAGGATCAGGAGGAGGAAAGTGAGCAGGAGGAGGAGAAGGATCCGGAGGTGGAGATTAGTAGTAGGTTGAGAAGGAGCAGGTTGTGGAGAACGAGATGGAGGAGGAGAAGGAGCAGGAGGAGGAGAGGGATCAAGAGGTGGAGCAGGATCAGGAGGTGGTGAAGGAGCAGAAGTTGGAGAAGGAGTAGGAGGAGGAGGAGGAGGGGGAGCAGAAGAAGAAGGAGCAGGAGGTGGAGAAGGAGCAGTAGGAGGAAAAGGAGCTGGAGGAGGAAATGGAGCGGGTGGAGGAGAAGGAGCAGTAGTTGGAGATGGAGCAGTAGTTGGGGAAGGAGCAGCAGGTGGAGAAGGAGCAGGAGGTGGAGACCGAGCAGGAGGAGGAGAAGGAGAAGGAGCAGGAGAAGGAGAAGGAACAGGATGAGGAGAAGGAGCATGAGTAGGAGGGGGAGCAGGCGATGGAGCGGAAGGTGGAGAAGGAGCAGGAGGAGGAGAAGGAGCCATAGGTTAAGACGGAGCAGGAGCAGGAGGAGGAGGAGAAGGAGGAGTAGAAGCAGCAGGAGGAGGAGAAGGAGCAGGAGGAGGAGGGGAAGCAGAAGGACAAGGAGCAGGAGGTGGAGAAGGAGCAGGAGGAGGAGAAGGAGCAGGAGGAGGAGAAGGAGCAGGAGCAGGAGGAGGCGCAGGCGGAGGAGAAGGAGCAGTGGGACGAGAAGTAGCAGGAGGAGGAGGGGGATCAGAAGGAGATGAAGCAGGAGGTGGAGCAGGAGCAGCAGGTGGAGAAGGAGCAGGAACAGGAGGAGGTGGATGAGAAGGAGGAGTAGAAGGAGCACGAAGAGGAGAAGGAGCAGGAGGTGGAGGGGGAGCAGAAGGAGAAGGAGCAGGATATATAGAAGGAGCAGGACGAGTCGAAGGAGCAGGAGGAGGAGAAGAAGCAGGAGGTGGAGAAGAAGCAGTAGTAGGAGTGGGGGCAGGAGATGTAGCGGAAGGGAGAGAAGGAACAGGAGATGGAGAGGGAGCAGGAGTTGGAGAAGGAGTAGGAGGTTGAGAAGGAGCAGGTTGTGGAGAGCGAGATGGAGGAGGAGAAGGAGCAGGAGGTGGAGCAGGAGCAGGAGGTGGAGAAGGAGTAGGAGGTTGAGAAGGAGCAGGTTGTGGAGGGCGAGATGGAGGAGGAGAAGGAGCAGTAGGTGGAGCAGGAGCAGGAGGTGGAGAAGGAGCAGTAGGTGGAGATGGAGCAGGAGGAGGATAAGGAGAAGGAGCAGGAGGAGGAGAAGGAGCAGGAGGTGGAGATGGAGCTGGAGCATGAGAAGGAGCAGCTGGAGGAAAATGAGCAAGAGGAGGAGAAGGAGCAGGAGGTGGAGAAGGAGCAGGAGGAGGAGAAGGAGAAGGAGCAGGAGGTGGGGAAGGAGGCGGAGGTGGAGAAGGATCAGGAGGTGTGAAAGGAGCAGATTGTAGTGATCGAGCTGGAAGAGGAGAACGAGCTGGAGGAGGGGAAGGAGCAGGAGGAGGATAAGGAGCAGGAGGAGGAAAAGGAGCAGGAGGAGGAGAAAGAGCAGGAGGAGGAGAAGGAGCAGGAGTTGGAGAGGGAGCAGGAGGTGCAGAAGGAGCAGGAGAAGGAGCAGGAGGAGGAGAAGGAGCCGGAGGAGGAGAAGGAGCCCGAGGAGGAGAAGGGGCAGAACGAGCAGGAGGTGGAGATGGAGCAGGACGTGGGGAAGTAGCAGGAGGAGGAGAAGGCGAAGGATCCTGAGTTGGAGAAGGAGCCGGAGGTGGAGAAGGAGCAGGATGTGGAGAACGAGCTGGAGGAGGACAAGGAGCAGCAGGAGGAGAATGAGCAGGAGTTGGATAAGGAGCAGGAGGTGGAAGTGGAGCACGAGGTGGAGAAGGAGCAGGAAGTGGAGAAGGAGCAGGAGGAGCAGACGGAGCAGAAGGAGAAGGAGCAGGCGCTGGAGAAGGACTAGGAGGAGGAAAACGAGCAGGAGGAGGGGATGGAGCAGGAGGTGGAGAAGGAGCAGGAGGTGGAGAAGGAGCAGGAGCAGGAGAAGAAGCAGGAGGAGGAGAACGAGCAGGAGGATGAGAAGAAGCTGGAGGAGGAGAAGGAGTCGGAGGAGGAGATAGAGCCGGAGGAGGAGAAGGGGCAGAAGGAGCAGGAGGTGGAGATGGAGCAGGACGTGGGGAAGTAGCAGGAGGAGGAGAAGGCGAAGGATCCTGAGTTGGAGAAGGAGACGGAGATGGAGAAGGAGCAGGATGTGGAGAACGAGCTGGAGGAGGAGAACGAGCTGGAGGAGGAGAAGGAGCAGCAGGAGGAGAAGGAGCAGGAGGTGGAGAAGGAGCAGGAGGTAGAGAAGGAGCACGAGGTGGAGAAGGAGCAGGAAGTGGAGAAGGAGCAGGAGGAGCAGACGGAGCAGAAGGAGAAGGAGCAGGCACTGGAGGACTAGGAGGAGGAAAACGAGCAGGAGGAGGGGATGGAGCATTAGGTGGAGAAGGAGCAGGAGGTGGAGAAGGAGCTGGAGCAGGAGAAGAAGCAGGAGGAGGAGAACGAGCAGCAGGAGCAGAAGGAGCAGGAGGTGGAGATGGAGCAGGACGTGGAGAAGGAGCAGGAGGAGGTGATGGAGTAGGACTTGGAGAAGGTGCAGGAGGAGGAGAGGAGCAGGAGGATGAGAAGGAGCAGGAGGAGGTGATGGATCAGGAGGAGGTGAAGGAGCAGGAGGAGGAGAAGGTGCAGGAGTAGGTGGCCGAGCAGGGGATGGAGAGGGAGCAGGAGGAGGAGAAGGTGGAGAGGGAGCAGGAGGTGGAGAAGGAGCAGGAGGAGGAAAAGGAGCAGGAGGAGGAGAAGGATCAGGAGGTGGAGAAGCAGCAGGAGCAGGAGCAGGAGGAGGAGACGGAGTCGGAGGTGGAGAAGGAGCAGGAGGAGGTGAAGGAGCATGAGGAGGAGAAGGTGCAGGAGAAGAAGGGGGTGCAGGAGATGGAGCGGGCGGGGGAGCAGGAGATGGAGAGGGAACAGATGGAGTAGAGTGAACCGGTGGTGGATAAGTAGCACGTGGTGGAGAAGGAGCAGGATGAGGTGAAGGAGCAGGACGAGGAGAAGGAGCAGGAGGAGGAGGGGGAGCAGAAACAGAAGGAGCAGGAGGTTCAGAACGAGCAGGTGGAGGAGAAGAAACAGGGAGTGGAGAAAGAGAAGGAGATGGAGAAGCAACAGGGGGAGGAGAAGGAGCAGGAGTACGAGGGTAGTAGGAGATGGAGAAGGGGCAGGAAGAGTAGTTGCAGAAGGGACAGGAGGAGGAGAAGGAGCAGCAGGAAGTAAATTGAGCGAGGAGGAGGAGAAGGAGCCGGAGGTGGAGAAGCAGCCGGAGGTGGGGAAGAAGTAGGAGGTGGAGAAGGAGCAGGAGCAGGAGGAGGAGAAGGAGCAGGAGGAGGAGATGGAGCAGGAGGAGGAGAAGGAGCCGGAAGTGGAGAAGGAACAGGAGCAGCAGAAGGAGCAGTAGGAGGAGAAGGAGTAGGGGTTCGAGAAGTAGCAGGAGGAGGAGGGGGAGCAGAAGGAGGAGGAGCAGGAGGTGTAGAAGGAGCAGGAGGTGGAGCAGGAGAAGGAGCAGGAGGAGCAGATGGAGCAAAAGATGGAGAAGGAGCAGGAGGAGGAGAAGGAGCAGGATGTGGAGAAGGAGCAGGATGTGGAGACGGAGAAGGAGCAGGAGGAGGAGAAGGAGCAGGAGGAGGAGAAGGAGCAGGAGCATGAGATGGAGCAGGAGGTGGAGAAGGTGAAGGAGGAGGTGAAGGAGCAGGAGGAGCAGAATGAGCCGGAGGTGGAGAAGGATCCGGAGGTGGAGAAGGAGCAGGAGGATCAGAAGGAGCAGGAGGTGGAGAGCGAGCAGGAGGAGGAGAGTGAGCCGGGTGGATTGGAGCACGAGGTGAAGAAGGAGCAGTATGTGGAGAAGGAGCAGGAGGAGGAAAAGGAGCAGGAGGAGGAGAAGGACCAGGAGGAGGAGAAGGATCGGGAGGAGGTGAAGGAGCAGGAGGAGGAGAACGAGCAGGAGGGGGAGAAGGAGCAGGAGCCGAAGGGGGAGCAGAAGGAGAAGGAGCACGCGGTTGAGAAGAAGCAGGGGGAGGAGATGGAGCAGGAGGAGGTGACGGAGCAGGAGGAGGAGAAGGTGCAGGAGAAGAAGGGGGAGCAGGAGATGGAGCGGGAGGGGGAGCAGGAGATGGAAAGGGAGCAGGAGGAGAAGAGTGAGCCGGAGGTGGATAAGGAGCACGAGGTGGAGAAGGAGCAGGAGGTGGAGAAGGAGCAGGAGGAGGAGAAGGAGAAGGAGGAGGAGAAGGAAAAGGAGGAGGAGAACGAACAGGACGGGGAGGAGGAGCAGGAGGAGGAGGGGGAGCAGATGGAGAAGGAGCAGGAGTTTGAGAAGGAGCAGGAGGAGGAGAAGAAACAGAAGGTGGAGAAGGAACAGGAGGTGGAGAAGGAGCAGGGGGAGGAGAAGGAGCAGGAGTACGAGGGGGAGCAGGAGATGGAGAAGGAGCAGGAGTAGGAGGAGCAGAAGGAGCAGGAGGAGGAGAAGGAGCAGGAGGAGGAAAATGAGCAGGAGGAGAAGGAGCCGGTGGTGGGGATGGAGCAGGAGGAGGAGAAGGAGCAGGAGGAGGAGGAGATGGAGCAGGAGATGGAGAAGGAGGCGGAGGTGGAGAAGGAGTTGGAGGTGGGAATGGAGCAGGAGGAGGAGAAGAAGCAGGAGATGGAGAAGAAGCAGGATTCGGAGGGGGAGCAGGAGATGGAGCAGAAGGGGGAGAAGGAATAGTAGATGGAGAGGGAACAGGATTTGGAGAAGGAGCAGGAGATGGAGAAGGAGCAGGAGATGGAGAAGGAGACGGAGGTGGAGAAGGAGTTGAAGGTTCAGATGCAGCAAGTTGTGGAGAACGAGATGGAGGAGGAGAAGGAGCAGCAGGAGGTGAAGCAACAGGAGGTGGAGCAGGAGCAGGAGGTGGAGAAGGAGCAGGAGGTGGAGAAGGAGCAGGAGTTGGAGAAGGAGACGGAGGTGGAGAAGGAGTTGGAGGTTCAGATGGAGCAAGTTGTGGAGAACGAGATGGAGGAGGAGAAGGAGCAGCAGGAGGTGAAGCAACAGGAGGTGGAGCAGGAGCAGGAGGTGGAGAAGGAGCAGGAGATGGAGAAGGAGCAGGAGATGGAGAAGGAGACGGAGGTGGAGAAGGAGTTGGAGGTTCAGATGGAGCAAGTTGTGGAGAACGAGATGGAGGAGGAGAAGGAGCAGCAGGAGGTGAAGCAACAGGAGGTGGAGCAGGAGCAGGAGGTGGAGAAGGAGCAGGAGGTGGAGAAGGAGCAGAAGGTGGAGAAGGAGCAGGAGGAGGCGGGAGAGCAGATGAAGAAGGAGCAGGAGGTGGAGAAGGAGCGGGAGGATGAGGAGGGGCAGCAGGTTGTGGAGAACGAGCTGGAGGAGGAGAATGTGCTGGAGGAGGAGAAGGAGCCGGAGGAGGAGAAGGAGCAGTAGGAGGAGGAGGAGCAGGAGGAGGATAGGGACAAGGAGCAGCATAAGGAGATGGAGCAGGAGGAGGAGAAGGAGCAGGAGTAGGAGGGGATGCTGCAGATGGAGCGGAAGGGGGAGAAGGAGCAGGACGTGGAGCAGGAGGAGGAGCAAGACGAGGAGAAGGAGCAGGAACAGGAGTAGGAGCAGGAGCAGGAGGTCGAGAAGGAGCCGGAGGTGGAGAAGGAGCAGTAGGTTGAGAAGAGGCAGGATGTGGAGAAGGAGCAGGATGAGGCGGGGGAGCAGAAGAAGAAGTAGCAGGAGGTGGAGAAGGAGCAGGAGGCGGAAAAGGAGCAGGAGGAGGAGAAGGAACAGGAGGAGAAGGAGCAGGAGGAGGAAATTGAGCAGGAGGAGGAGAAGGAGCAGTTGGTGGAGAAGGAGCAGTAGTTGGCGAAGGAGCAGTAGGTGGAGAAGGAGCAGGATGTGGAGAAGGAGCAGGAGGAGGAAAAGTAGCAAGAGGTCGAGAAGTAGCAGGAGGAGGAGGGGGAGCAGAAGGAGAAGAAGCAGTAGGTGGAGAATGAGCTGGAGCAGTAGGAGGAGGTGGAGCAGGAGGAGGAGAATGAGCAGGAGGAGGAGGAGTAGGAGGTGGCGAAGCAGCAGGAGCAGGAGCAGGAGCAGATGGAGCCGGAGGTGGAGAAGGAGCAGGAGGGGGAGACTGAGCCGGAGGTGGTTAAGGAGCACGAGGTGAAGACACAGCAGGAGGTTCAGAACGTGCTGGAGGAGGAGAAGGAGCAGGAGGAAGAGAAGGAGCAGGTGGAAGAGAACGAGCAGGAGGGGGAGAAGGAGCAGGAGGAGGAGGGGGAGCAGAAGGCGAAGGAGCAGGAGGTTGAGAAGGAGCAGGAGGTCGAGAATGAGCAGGAGCAGGAGTTGGAGTAGGAGGAGGAAAATGAGCAGGAGGAGGAGAAGGAGCCAGAGGAGGAGATGGAGCAGGACGTGGGGAAGTAGCAGGAGGAGGAGAAGGCGAAGGATCCTGAGTTGGAGAAGGAGCCGGAGGTGGAGAAGGAGCAGGATGTGGAGAACGAGCTGGAGGAGGAGAACGAGCTCGAGGAGGAGAAGGAGCAGCAGGAGGAGAAGGAGCAGGAGGTGGAGAATGAGCACGAGGTGGAGAAGGAGCAGGAAGTGGAGAAGGAGCATGAGGAGCAGACGGAGCAGAAGGAGAAGGAGCAGGCGCAGGAGAAGGACTAGGAGGAGGAAAACGAGCAGGAGGAGGGGATGGAGCAGGAGGTGGAGAAGGAGCAGGAGGTGGAGAAGGAGCAGGAGCAGGAGAAGAAGCAGGAGGAGGAGAACGAGCAGCAGGAGCAGAAGGAGCAGGAGGTGGAGATGGAGCAGGACGTGGAGAAGTAGCAGGAGGAGAAGGAGAAGGAGCAGGAGGTGGGGAAGGAGGCGGAGGTGGAGAAGGAGCAGGAGGTGTAGAAGGAGCAGATTGTGGTGATCGAGCTGGAAGAGGAGAACGAGCTGGAGGAGGAGAAGGAGGAGGAGGAGGATAAGGAGCAGGAGGAGCAGAAGGAAAAGAGGAGGAGAGGGAGCAGAAGGAGAAGGAGCAGGCGGTGGGGAAGGAGCAGTCGGAGGAGAAGAAGCAGGAGGAGGAGAAGGTGCAGGAGGAGGAGAAGGAGCAGGAGGTGGAGATGGAGCTGGAGCATGAGAAGGAGCAGCTGGAGGAAAATGAGCAAGAGGAGGAGAAGGAGCAGGAGGTGGAGAAGGAGCAGGAGGAGGAGAAGGAGAAGGAGCAGGAGGTGGGGAAGGAGGCGGAGGTGGAGAAGGATCAGGAGGTGTGAAAGGAGCAGATTGTAGTGATCGAGCTGGAAGAGGAGAACGAGCTGGAGGAGGGGAAGGAGCAGGAGGAGGATAAGGAGCAGGAGGAGGAAAAGGAGCAGGAGGAGGAGAAAGAGCAGGAGGAGGAGAAGGAGCAGGAGTTGGAGAGGGAGCAGGAGGTGCAGAAGGAGCAGGAGCAGGAGAAGGAGCAGGAGGAGGAGAAGGAGCCGGAGGAGGAGAAGGAGCCCGAGGAGGAGAAGGGGCAGAACGAGCAGGAGGTGGAGATGGAGCAGGACGTGGGGAAGTAGCAGGAGGAGGAGAAGGCGAAGGATCCTGAGTTGGAGAAGGAGCCGGAGGTGGAGAAGGAGCAGGATGTGGAGAACGAGCTGGAGGAGGACAAGGAGCAGCAGGAGGAGAATGAGCAGGAGTTGGATAAGGAGCAGGAGGTGGAAGTGGAGCACGAGGTGGAGAAGGAGCAGGAAGTGGAGAAGGAGCAGGAGGAGCAGACGGAGCAGAAGGAGAAGGAGCAGGCACTGGAGGACTAGGAGGAGGAAAACGAGCAGGAGGAGGGGATGGAGCAGGAGGTGGAGAAGGAGCAGGAGGTGGAGAAGGAGCAGGAGCAGGAGAAGAAGCAGGAGGAGGAGAACGAGCAGGAGGATGAGAAGAAGCTGGAGGAGGAGAAGGAGTCGGAGGAGGAGATGGAGCCGGAGGAGGAGAAGGGGCAGAAGGAGCAGGAGGTGGAGATGGAGCAGGACGTGGGGAAGTAGCAGGAGGAGGAGAAGGCGAAGGATCCTGAGTTGGAGAAGGAGACGGAGGTGGAGAAGGAGCAGGATGTGGAGAACGAGCTGGAGGAGGAGAACGAGCTGGAGGAGGAGAACGAGCTGGAGGAGGAGAAGGAGCAGCAGGAGGAGAAGGAGCAGCAGGAGGAGAAGGAGCAGGAGGTGGAGAAGGAGCACGAGGTGGAGAAGGAGCAGGAAGTGAAGAAGGAGCAGGAGGAGCAGACGGAGCAGAAGGAGAAGGAGCAGGCACTGGAGGACTAGGAGGAGGAAAACGAGCAGGAGGAGGGGATGGAGCATTAGGTGGAGAAGGAGCAGGAGGTGGAGAAGGAGCTGGAGCAGGAGAAGAAACAGGAGGAGGAGAACGAGCAGCAGGAGCAGAAGGAGCAGGAGGTGGAGATGGAGCAGGACGTGGAGAAGGAGCAGGAGGAGGTGATGGAGTAGGACTTGGAGAAGGTGCAGGAGGAGGAGAGGAGCAGGAGGATGAGAAGGAGCAGGAGGAGGTGATGGATCAGGAGGAGGTGAAGGAGCAGGAGGAGGAGAAGGTGCAGGAGTAGGTGGCCGAGCAGGGGATGGAGAGGGAGCAGGAGGAGGAGAAGGTGGAGTGGGAGCAGGAGGTGGAGAAGGAGCAGGAGGAGGAAAAGGAGCAGGAGGAGGAGAAGGATCAGGAGGTGGAGAAGCAGCAGGAGCAGGAGCAGGAGGAGGAGACGGAGTCGGAGGTGGAGAAGGAGCAGGAGGAGGTGAAGGAGCATGAGGAGGAGAAGGTGCAGGAGAAGAAGGGGGTGCAGGAGATGGAGCGGGCGGGGGAGCAGGAGATGGAGAGGGAACAGATGGAGTAGAGTGAGCCGGTGGTGGATAAGTAGCACGTGGTGGAGAAGGAGCAGGATGAGGTGAAGGAGCAGGAGGAGGAGAAGGAGCAGGAGGAGGAGAACGAGCAGGACGAGGAGAAGGAGCAGGAGGAGGAGGGGGAGCAGAAACAGAAGGAGCAGGAGGAGCAGATGGAGCAAGAGATGGAGAAGGAGCAGGAGGTGGAGAAGGAGGACGAGCAGGAGGAGGAGAAGGAGCAGGAGGAGGAGAAGGAGCAGGAGCAGGATAAGGAGCAGGAGGAGGAGAACGAGCAGGAGGTGGAGAAGCAGCAGGAGCAGTAGCAGGAGGAGGAGAAGGTGCAGGAGGAGGAGGAGGAGAAGGTGCAGTAGAAGGAGGGGGAGCAGGAGATGGAGCGTGCGGGGGAGCAGGAGATGGAGAGCGAGCAGGAGGAGGAGAGTGAGCCAGAGGTGGATTGGAGCACGAGGTGAAGAAGGAGCAGTATGTGGAGAAGGAGCAGGAGGAGAAAAAGGAGCAGGAGGATGAGAAGGACCAGGAGGAGGAGAAGGATCGGGAGGAGGTGAAGGAGCAGGAGGAGGAGAACGAGCAGGAGGGGGAGAAGGAGCAGGAGCCGAAGGGGGAGCAGAAGGAGAAGGAGCACGCGGTTGAGAAGAAGCAGGGGGAGGAGATGGAGCAGGAGGAGGTGACGGAGCAGGAGGAGGAGAAGGTGCAGGAGAAGAAGGGGGAGCAGGAGATGGAGCGGGAGGGGGAGCAGGAGATGGAAAGGGAGCAGGAGGAGAAGAGTGAGCCGGAGGTGGATAAGGAGCACGAGGTGGAGAAGGAGCAGGAGGTGGAGAAGGAGCAGGAGGAGGAGAAGGAGAAGGAGGAGGAGAAGGAAAAGGAGGAGGAGAACGAACAGGACGGGGAGGAGGAGCAGGAGGAGGAGGGGGAGCAGATGGAGAAGGAGCAGGAGTTTGAGAAGGAGCAGGAGGAGGAGAAGAAACAGAAGGTGGAGAAGGAACAGGAGGTGGAGAAGGAGCAGGGGGAGGAGAAGGAGCAGGAGTACGAGGGGGAGCAGGAGATGGAGAAGGAGCAGGAGTAGGAGGAGCAGAAGAGCAGGAGGAGGAGAAGGAGCAGGAGGAGGAAAATGAGCAGGAGGAGAAGGAGCCGGAGGTGGGGATGGAGCAGGAGGAGGAGGAGATGGAGCAGGAGATGGAGAAGGAGTTGGAGGTGGGAATGGAGCAGCAGGTGGAGAAGGATCAGGAGGAGGAGAAGAAGCAGGAGATGGAGAAGAAGCAGGATTCGGAGGGGGAGCAGGAGATGGAGCAGAAGGGGGAGAAGGAATAGTAGATGGAGAGGGAACAGGATTTGGAGAAGGAGCAAGAGATGGAGAAGGAGCAGGAGATGGAGAAGGAGACGGAGGTGGAGAAGGAGTTGAAGGTTCAGATGGTTCAAGTTGTGGAGAACGAGATGGAGGAGGAGAAGGAGCAGCAGGAGGTGAAGCAACAGGAGGTGGATCAGGAGCAGGAGGTGAAGAAGGAGCAGGAGTTGGAGAAGGAGCAGGAGATGGAGAAGGAGACGGAGGTGGAGAAGGAGTTGGAGGTTCAGATGGAGCAAGTTGTGGAGAACGAGATGGAGGAGGAGAAGGAGCAGCAGGAGGTGAAGCAACAGGAGGTGGAGCAGGAGCAGGAGGAGGAGAAGGAGCAGAAGATGGAGAAGGAGCAGGAGATGGAGAAGGAGAAGGAGGTGGAGAAGGAGTTGGAGGTTCAGATGGAGCAAGTTGTGGAGAACGAGATGGAGGAGGAGAAGGAGCAGCAGGAGGTGAAGCAACAGGAGGTGGAGCAGGAGCAGGAGGTGGAGAAGGAGCAGGAGGTGGAGAAGGAGCAGAAGGTGGAGAAGGAGCAGGAGGAGGCGGGAGAGCAGATGAAGAAGGAGCAGGAGGTGGAGAAGGAGCGGGAGGATGAGGAGGGGCAGCAGGTTGTGGAGAACGAGCTGGAGGAGGAGAACGTGCTGGAGGAGGAGAAGGAGCCGGAGGAGGAGAAGGAGCAGTAGGAGGAGGAGGAGCAGGAGGAGGATAGGGACAAGGAGCAGCATAAGGAGATGGAGCAGGAGGAGGAGAAGGAGCAGGAGTAGGAGGGGGAGCAGGAGGTGGAGAAGGAGCAGGAGGTGGAGAAGGAGCAGGAGGTGGAGAAGGATGACGAGCAGGAGGAGGAGAAGTAGCAGGAGGAGGAGAAGGAGCAGGAGCAGTAGCAGGAGGAGGAGAAGGTGCAGGAGGAGGAGGAGGAGAAGGTGCAGTAGAAGGAGGGGGAGCAGGAGATGGAGCGGGCGGGGGAGCAGGAGATGGAGAGCGAGCAGGAGGAGGAGAGTGAGCCAGAGGTGGATTGGAGCACGAGGTGAAGAAGGAGCAGTATGTGGAGAAGGAGCAGGAGGAGAAAAAGGAGCAGGAGGAGGAGAAGGACCAGGAGGAGGAGAAGGATCGGGAGGAGGTGAAGGAGCAGGAGGAGGAGAACGAGCAGGAGGGGGAGAAGGAGCAGGAGCCGAAGGGGGAGCAGAAGGAGAAGGAGCACGCGGTTGAGAAGAAGCAGGGGGAGGAGATGGAGCAGGAGGAGGTGACGGAGCAGGAGGAGGAGAAGGTGCAGGAGAAGAAGGGGGAGCAGGAGATGGAGCGGGAGGGGGAGCAGGAGATGGAGAGGGAGCAGCAGGAGAAGAGTGAGCCGGAGGTGGATAAGGAGCACGAGGTGGAGAAGGAGCAGGAGGTGGAGAAGGAGCAGGAGGAGGAGAAGGAGAAGGAGGAGGAGAAGGAAAAGGAGGAGGAGAACGAACAGGACGGGGAGGAGGAGCAGGAGGAGGAGGGGGAGCAGATGGAGAAGGAGCAGGAGTTTGAGAAGGAGCAGGAGGAGGAGAAGAAACAGAAGGTGGAGAAGGAGCAGGGGGAGGAGAAGGAGCAGGAGTACGAGGGGGAGCAGGAGATGGAGAAGGAGCAGGAGTAGGAGGAGCAGAAGGAGCTGGAGGAGGAGAAGGAGCAGGAGGAGGAAAATGAGCAGGAGGAGAAGGAGCCGGAGGTGGGGATGGAGCAGGAGGAGGAGAAGGAGCAGGAGGAGGAGGAGATGGAGCAGGAGATGGAGAAGGAGGCGGAGGTGGAGAAGGAGTTGGAGGTGGGAATGGAGCAGGAGGAGGAGAAGGAGCACGAGGAGGAGAAGGAGCAGGGTGTCGAGAAGTAGCATGCGGAGGAGGGAGAGCAGAAGGAGACGGAGCAGGAGTTGATGAAGTAGCAGCAGGTGGAGAAGGATCAGGAGGAGGAGAAGAAGCAGGAGATGGAGAAGAAGCAGGATTCGGAGGGGGAGCAGGAGATGGAGCAGAAGGGGGAGAAGGAATAGTAGATGGAGAGGGAACAGGATTTGGAGAAGGAGCAGGAGATGGAGAAGGAGCAGGAGATGGAGAAGGAGACGGAGGTGGAGAAGGAGTTGAAGGTTCAGATGGAGCAAGTTGTGGAGAACGAGATGGAGGAGGAGAAGGAGCAGCAGGAGGTGAAGCAACAGGAGGTGGAGCAGGAGCAGGAGGTGGAGAAGGAGCAGGAGGTGGAGAAGGAGCAGGAGTTGGAGAAGGAGACGGAGGTGGAGAAGGAGTTGGAGGTTCAGATGGAGCAAGTTGTGGAGAACGAGATGGAGGAGGAGAAGGAGCAGCAGGAGGTGAAGCAACAGGAGGTGGAGCAGGAGCAGGAGGTGGAGAAGGAGCAGGAGATGGAGAAGGAGCAGGAGATGGAGAAGGAGCAGGAGATGGAGAAGGAGCGGGAGGATGAGGAGGGGCAGCAGGTTGTGGAGAACGAGCTGGAGGAGGAGAACGTGCTGGAGGAGTAGAAGGAGCCGGAGGAGGAGAAGGAGCAGTAGGAGGAGGAGGAGCAGGAGGAGGATAGGGACAAGGAGCAGCATAAGGAGATGGAGCAGGAGGAGGAGAAGGAGCAGGAGTAGGAGGGGATGCTGCAGATGGAGCGGAAGGGGGAGAAGGAGCAGGACGTGGAGCAGGAGGAGGAGCAAGACGAGGAGAAGGAGCAGGAACAGGAGTAGGAGCAGGAGCAGGAGGTCGAGAAGGAGCCGGAGGTGGAGAAGGAGCAGTAGGTTGAGAAGAGGCAGGATGTGGAGAAGGAGCAGGATGAGGCGGGGGAGCAGAAGAAGAAGTAGCAGGAGGTGGAGAAGGAGCAGGAGGCGGAAAAGGAGCAGGAGGAGGAGAAGGAACAGGAGGAGAAGGAGCAGGAGGAGGAAATGGAGCAGGAGGAGGAGAAGGAGCAGTTGGTGGAGAAGGAGCAGGAGGAGGAAAAGTAGCAAGAGGTCGAGAAGTAGCAGGAGGAGGAGGGGGAGCAGAAGGAGAAGAAGCAGTAGGTGGAGAATGAGCTGGAGCAGTAGGAGGAGGTGGAGCAGGAGGAGGAGAATGAGCAGGAGGAGGAGGAGTAGGAGGTGGCGAAGCAGCAGGAGCAGGAGCAGGAGCAGATGGAGCCGGAGGTGGAGAAGGAGCAGGAGGGGGAGACTGAGCCGGAGGTGGTTAAGGAGCACGAGGTGAAGACACAGCAGGAGGTTCAGAACGTGCTGGAGGAGGAGAAGGAGCAGGAGGAAGAGAAGGAGCAGGTGGAAGAGAACGAGCAGGAGGGGGAGAAGGAGCAGGAGGAGGAGGGGGAGCAGAAGGCGAAGGAGCAGGAGGTTGAGAAGGAGCAGGAGGTCGAGAATGAGCAGGAGCAGGAGTTGGAGTAGGAGGAGGAAAATGAGCAGGAGGAGGAGAAGGAGCCAGAGGAGGAGATGGAGCAGGACGTGGGGAAGTAGCAGGAGGAGGAGAAGGCGAAGGATCCTGAGTTGGAGAAGGAGCCGGAGGTGGAGAAGGAGCAGGATGTGGAGAACGAGCTGGAGGAGGAGAACGAGCTCGAGGAGGAGAAGGAGCAGCAGGAGGAGAAGGAGCAGGAGGTGGAGAAGGAGCACGAGGTGGAGAAGGAGCAGGAAGTGGAGAAGGAGCATGAGGAGCAGACGGTGCAGAAGGAGAAGGAGCAGGCGCAGGAGAAGGACTAGGAGGAGGAAAACGAGCAGGAGGAGGGGATGGAGCAGGAGGTGGAGAAGGAGCAGGAGGTGGAGAAGGAGCAGGAGCAGGAGAAGAAGCAGGAGGAGGAGAACGAGCAGCAGGAGCAGAAGGAGCAGGAGGTGGAGATGGAGCAGGACGTGGAGAAGGAGCAGGAGGAGAAGGAGAAGGAGCAGGAGGTGGGGAAGGAGGCGGAGGTGGAGAAGGAGCAGGAGGTGTAGAAGGAGCAGATTGTGGTGATCGAGCTGGAAGAGGAGAACGAGCTGGAGGAGGAGAAGGAGGAGGAGGAGGATAAGGAGCAGGAGGAGCAGAAGGAAAAGAGGAGGAGAGGGAGCAGAAGGAGAAGGAGCAGGCGGTGGGGAAGGAGCAGTCGGAGGAGAAGAAGCAGGAGGAGGAGAAGGTGCAGGAGGAGGAGAAGGAGCAGGAGGTGGAGATGGAGCTGGAGCATGAGAAGGAGCAGCTGGAGGAAAATGAGCAAGAGGAGTAGAAGGAGCAGGAGGTGGAGAAGGAGCAGGAGGAGGAGAAGGAGAAGGAGCAGGAGGTGGGGAAGGAGGCGGAGGTGGAGAAGGATCAGGAGGTGTGAAAGGAGCAGATTGTAGTGATCGAGCTGGAAGAGGAGAACGAGCTGGAAGAGGGGAAGGAGCAGGAGGAGGATAAGGAGCAGGAGGAGGAAAAGGAGCAGGAGGAGGAGAAAGAGCAGGAGGAGGAGAAGGAGCAGGAGTTGGAGAGGGAGCAGGAGGTGCAGAAGTAGCAGGAGCAGGAGAAGGAGCAGGAGGAGGAGAAGGAGCCGGAGGAGGAGAAGGAGCCCGAGGAGGAGAAGGGGCAGAACGAGCAGGCGGTGGAGATGGAGCAGGACGTGGGGAAGTAGCAGGAGGAGGAGAAGGCGAAGGATCCTGAGTTGGAGAAGGAGCCGGAGGTGGAGAAGGAGCAGGATGTGGAGAACGAGCTGGAGGAGGACAAGGAGCAGCAGGAGGAGAATGAGCAGGAGTTGGATAAGGAGCAGGAGGTGGAAGTGGAGCACGAGGTGGAGAAGGAGCAGGAAGTGGAGAAGGAGCAGGAGGAGCAGACGGAGCAGAAGGAGAAGGAGCAGGCGCTGGAGAAGGACTAGGAGGAGGAAAACGAGCAGGAGGAGGGGATGGAGCAGGAGGTGGAGAAGGAGCAGGAGGTGGAGAAGGAGCAGGAGCAGGAGAAGAAGCAGGAGGAGGAGAACGAGCAGGAGGATGAGAAGAAGCTGGAGGAGGAGAAGGAGTCGGAGGAGGAGATGGAGCCGGAGGAGGAGAAGGGGCAGAAGGAGCAGGAGGTGGAGATGGAGCAGGACGTGGGGAAGTAGCAGGAGGAGGAGAAGGCGAAGGATCCTGAGTTGGAGAAGGAGACGGAGGTGGAGAAGGAGCAGGATGTGGAGAACGAGCTGGAGGAGGAGAACGAGCTGGAGGAGGAGAAGGAGCAGCAGGAGGAGAAGGAGCAGGAGGTGGAGAAGGAGCAGGAGGTAGAGAAGGAGCACGAGGTGGAGAAGGAGCAGGAAGTGGAGAAGGAGCAGGAGGAGCAGACGGAGCAGAAGGAGAAGGAGCAGGCACTGGAGGACTAGGAGGAGGAAAACGAGCAGGAGGAGGGGATGGAGCATTAGGTGGAGAAGGAGCAGAAGGTGGAGAAGGAGCTGGAGCAGGAGAAGAAACAGGAGGAGGAGAACGAGCAGCAGGAGCAGAAGGAGCAGGAGGTGGAGATGAAGCAGGACGTGGAGAAGGAGCAGGAGGAGGTGATGGAGTAGGACTTGGAGAAGGTGCAGGAGGAGGAGAGGAGCAGGAGGATGAGAAGGAGCAGGAGGAGGTGATGGATCAGGAGGAGGTGAAGGAGCAGGAGGAGGAGAAGGTGCAGGAGTAGGTGGCCGAGCAGGGGATAGAGAGGGAGCAGGAGGAGGAGAAGATGGAGAGGGAGCAGGAGGTGGAGAAGGAGCAGGAGGAGGAAAAGGAGCAGGAGGAGGAGAAGGATCAGGAGGTGGAGAAGCAGCAGGAGCAGGAGCAGGAGGAGGAGACGGAGTCGGAGGTGGAGAAGGAGCAGGAGGAGGTGAAGGAGCATGAGGAGGAGAAGGTGCAGGAGAAGAAGGGGGTGCAGGAGATGGAGCGGGCGGGGGAGCAGGAGATGGAGAGGGAACAGATGGAGTAGAGTGAGCCGGTGGTGGATAAGTAGCACGTGGTGGAGAAGGAGCAGGATGAGGTGAAGGAGCAGGAGGAGGAGAAGGAGCAGGAGGAGGAGAACGAGCAGGACGAGGAGAAGGAGCAGGAGGAGGAGGGGGAGCAGAAACAGAAGGAGCAGGAGGTTCAGAAGGAGCAGGTGGAGGAGAAGAAACAGGGAGTGGAGAAAGAGAAGGAGATGGAGAAGCAACAGGGGGAGGAGAAGGAGCAGGAGTACGAGGGTAGTAGGAGATGGAGAAGGGGCAGGAAGAGTAGTTGCAGAAGGGACAGGAGGAGGAGAAGGAGCAGCAGGAAGTAAATTGAGCGAGGAGGAGGAGAAGGAGCCGGAGGTGGAGAAGCAGCTGGAGGTGGGGAAGAAGTAGGAGGTGGAGAAGGAGCAGGAGCAGGAGGAGGAGAAGGAGCAGGAGGAGGAGATGGAGCAGGAGGAGGAGAAGGAGCCGGAAGTGGAGAAGGAACAGGAGCAGCAGAAGGAGCAGTAGGAGGAGAAGGAGTAGGGGTTCGAGAAGTAGCAGGAGGAGGAGGGGGAGCAGAAGGAGGAGGAGCAGGAGGTGTAGAAGGAGCAGGAGGTGGAGCAGGAGAAGGAGCAGGAGGAGCAGAAGGAGCAAGAGATGGAGAAGGAGCAGGAGGAGGAGAAGGAGCAGGATGTGGAGAAGGAGCAGGATGTGGAGACGGAGAAGGAGCAGGAGGAGGAGAAGGAGCAGGAGGAGGAAAAGGAGCAGGAGCATGAAATGGAGCAGGAGGTGGAGAAGGTGAAGGAGGAGGTGAAGGAGCAGGAGGAGCAGAATGAGCCGGAGGTGCAGAAGGATCCGGAGGTGGAGAAGGAGCAGGAGGAACAGAAGGAGCAGGAGGTCGTGAAGTAGCAGGAGGAGGAGGGGGAGCAGAAGTAGATGGAGCAGGAGAAGGAGCATGTTGTGGAGAACGAGCTGGACGAGGAGAACGAGGTGGAGGAGGAGGAGGAGCAGGAGGAGTCGACGCAGGAGGAGGACGAGAAGGAGCCGGAGGGGGAGATGGAGCAGGAGGAGGAGAAGGAGCTGTAGGAGGAGAACCTGATAGAGAAGGAGTACGAGCAGGAGGAGGAGAAGGAGCAGGAGTAGCTGAAGGAGCAGGAGGAGGAGAAGGAGCAGGAGGAGGAGAAGGAGCAGGAGGTTGAGAAGCAGCAGGAGGAGGAGAAGGAGCAGGATGAGGAGGGGGAGCAGAAGGAGAAGGAGCAGGAGGTTGAAAAGCAGCAGGAGGTGGAGAAGGAGGAGGAGCAGGAGCAGGAGGAAGAGATGGAGCAGGAGGAGGAGAAGGTGCAGGAGGAGGAGAAGGTGCAGGAGGAGTAGAAGGAGCATCAGGAGGAGAATGAGCAGGAGGAGGAGCAGGAGGAGGAGAAGGAGCAAGTTGTGGAGAACGAGCTTGAGGAGGAGAACGAGATGGAGGAGGAGAACGAGCTGGAGGAGGGGAACGAGCTGGAGGAGGAGAAGGAGCAGGAGGAGGTGAAGGAGCAGGAGGAGGAGAAGGAGCAGGAGGAGGAGAAGGAGCAGGTTGTGGAGAAGGAGCTGGAGGAGGAGATATAGCCGGAGGAGGAGAACGAGCAGGCGAAGGAGAAGGTGCAGGAGGAAGAGAAGGAGCAGGAGGAGGAGAAGGAGCTTGAGGAGGAGAACGAGCTGGAGGAGGAGAACGAGCTGGAGGATGAGAACGAGCACGAGGAGGAGAAGGAGCAGGAGGAGGAGAAGGAGCAGGAGGAGGAGAAGGAGCAGGTTGTGGAGAAGGAGCTGGAGGAGGAGATAGAGCAGGAGGAGGTGAAGGAGGAGGAGGAGGAGAAGGTGCAGGAGGAAGAGAAGGAGCAGGAGGAGGAGAAGGAGCTTGAGGAGGAGAACGAGCTGGAGGAGGAGAACGAGCTGGAGGATGAGAACGAGCACGAGGAGGAGAAGGAGCAGGAGGAGGTGATGGATTAGGACTAGGAGAAGGTGCAGGAGTAGGAGAAGGAGCAGCAGGATGAGAAGGAGCAGGAGGAGATGATGGAGCAGGAGGAGGAGAAGGTGCAGGAGTAGTTGGCCGAGCAGGGGATGGAGAGGGAGCAGGAGGAGGAGTAGGTGGAGAAGGAGCAGGAGGTGGAGAAGGAGATGGAGCTGGAGCAGAAGCAGGAGAAGCAGCAGGAGGACCAGGTTTTAGAGAACGAGCTGGTGGAGGAGAAGGAGCAGGAGGAGGAGAAGGAGCATGTGGAGATGGAGCAGGAAGAGTAGAAGAAACAGGAGGTGAAGACGGAGCAGGAGGTGGAGAAGTAGCAGGAGGAGGAGGGGGAGCAGAAGGACAAGGAGCAGGAGGTGGAGATTGAGCAGAATTTGGAGCAGGAGAAGGAGCAGGAGAAGGTGAAGGAGGGGAAGAAGGAGCAGGAGTAGGAGAAGGAGCACGTGTAGAAAAAGTAGCATGAGGAGGAGAAGGAGCAGACGAGGAAATGGAGCAGGAAACGGAGAAGGAGGTGGAGAAGGGGCATGACGTGGAGAAGGAGCATGTGTTGGAGAAGGAGCAGGAGGTGGAGAAGGAGCAGGAGGTGGAGAAGGAGCAGGAGGAGGAGGTGGAGCAGGAGGAGGAGAAGGAGCAGGTGGAGGAGAAGGAGCAGGACGAGGAGAAGGAGCAGGACGAGGAGAAGCAGCAGGACGAGGAGGAGGAGCCGGAGGTGGAGAAGGAGCAGGAGGAGGAGAAGGAGCAGGAGGTCGACAAGTAGCAGGATGAGGAGGGGGAGCAGAAGGAGAAGGAGCAGGAGGGCGAAAATGAGTAGGTGGTGGAGAACGAGGAGGAGTAGGGGCAGGAGGAGCAGATGGAGCAGGAGGATGAGGGGGAGCAGAAGGAGAAGGAGCAGGAGGTGGAAATGCAGCAGGAGGTGGAGAAGGAGGAGGAGCAGGAGCAGAAGGAGGAGAAGGAGCTTGAGGAGGAGAACGAGCTGGAGGATGAGAACGAGCACGAGGAGGAGAAGGAGCAGGAGGAAGTGATGGAGTAGGACTTGGAGAAGGTGCAGGAGGAGAAGGAGCAGGAGGATGAGAAGGAGCAGGAGGAGGTGAAGGAGCAGGAGGAGGAGAAGGTACAGGAGTAGGTGGCCGAGCAGGGGATGGAGAGGGAGCAGGAGGAGGAGAAGGTGGAGAAGGAGCAGGAGGTGGAGAAGGAGCAGGAGGAGGAAAAGGAGCAGGAGGAGGAGAAGGATCAGGAGGTGGAGAAGCAGCAGGAGCAGGAGCAGGAGGAGGAGACGGATTCGGAGGTGGAGAAGGAGCAGGAGGAGGAGAAGGAGCAGGTTGTGGAGAAGGAGCTGGAGGAGGAGATGGAGCCGGAGGAGGAGAACGAGCAGGCGAAGGAGAATTAGCAGGAGGAGGTGAAGGAGCAGGGGGAGGTGAAGGAGCTGGAGGAGGAGAAGGTGCAGGAGGAAGAGAATGATCAGGAGGAGGAGAAGGAGCAGGAGGAGTAGAACGAGCAGGCGAAGGAGAAGGAGCAGGAGGAGGAGAAGGAGCAGGTTGTGGAGAAGGAGCTGGAGGAGGAGATGGAGCCGGAGGAGGAGAACGAGCAGGCGAAGGAGAATTAGCAGGAGGAGGTGAAGGAGCAGGGGGAGGTGAAGGAGCTGGAGGAGGTGAAGGAGCAGGAGGAGGAGAAGGTGCAGGAGGAAGAGAAGGAGCAGGAGGAGTAGAAGGAGCTTGAGGAGGAGAACGAGCTGGAGGAGGAGAACGAGCTGGAGGATGAGAACGAGCACGAGGAGGAGAAGGAGCAGGAGGAGGTGATGGATTAGGACTAGGAGAAGGTGCAGGAGGAGGAGAAGGAGCAGGAGGATGAGAAGGAGCAGGAGGAGTTGATGGAGCAGGAGGAGGTGAAAGAGCAGGAGGAGGAGAAGGTGCAGGAGTAGTTGGCCGAGCAGGGGATGGAGAGGGAGCAGGAGGAGGAGAAGGTGGAGAAGGAGCAAGAGGTGGAGAAGGAGATGGAGCTGGAGCAGAAGCAGGAGAAGCAGCAGGGCGACCAGGTTGTAGAGAACGAGCTGGTGGAGGAGAAGGAGCAGGAGGAGGAGAAGGAGCATGTGGAGATGGAGCAGGAAGAGTAGAAGAAACAGGAGGTGAAGACGGAGCAGGAGGTGGAGAAGTAGCAGGAGGAGGAGGGGGAGCTGAAGGAGAAGGAGCAGGAGGTGGAGATTGAGCAGAAGTTGGAGCAGGAGAAGGAGCAGGAGAAGGTGAAGGAGGGGAAGAAGGAGCAGGAGTAGGAGAAGGAGCACGTGTAGAAAAAGTAGCATGAGGAGGAGAAGGAGCAGACGAGGAAATGGAGCAGGAAACGGAGAAGGAGGTGGAGAAGGGGCATGACGTGGAGAAGGAGCATGTGTTGGAGAAGGAGCAGGAGGTGGAGAAGGAGCAGGAGGAGGAGATGGAGCAGGAGGAGGAGAAGGAGCAGGTGGAGGAGAAGGAGCAGGACGAGGAGAAGGAGCAGGACGAGGAGAAGGAGCAGGACGAGGAGGAGGAGCCGGAGGTGGAGAAGGAGCAGGAGGAGGAGAAGGAGCAGGAGGTCGACAAGTAGCAGGATGAGGAGGGGGAGCAGAAGGAGAAGGAGCAGGAGGGCGAAAATGAGTAGGTGGTGTAGAAGGAGGAGGAGTAGGGGCAGGAGGAGCAGATGGAGCAGGAGGAGGAGGGGGAGCAGAAGGAGAAGGAGCAGGAGGTGGAAAACCAGCAGGAGGTGGAGAAGGAGGAGGAGCAGGAGCAGAAGGAGGAGAAGGAGCTTGAGGAGGAGAACGAGCTGGAGGATGAGAACGAGCACGAGGAGCAGAAGGAGCAGGAGGAAGTGATGGAGTAGGACTTGGAGAAGGTGCAGGAGGTGAAGGAGCAGGAGGATGAGAAGGAGCAGGAGGAGGTGAAGGAGCAGGAGGAGGAAAAGGAGCAGGAGGAGGTGAAGGAGCATGAGGAGGAGAAGGTGCAGGAGAAGAAGGGGGTGCAGGAGATGGAGTGGGCGGGGGAGCAGGAGATGGAGAGGGAACAGGTGGAGTCGAGTGAGCCGGTGGTGAATAAGTAGTACGAGGTGGAGAAGGAGCAGGATGAGGTGAAGGAGCAGGAGGAGGAGAAGGAGCAGGAGGAGGAGAACGAGCAGGACGAGGAGAAGGAGCACGAGGAGGAGGGGGAGCAGAAACAGAAGGAGCAGGAGGTTCAGAAGGAGCAGGTGGAGGAGCAGAAACAGGGAGTGAAGAAAGAGAAGTAGATGGAGAAGCAACAGGGGGAGGAGAAGGAGCAGGAGTACGAGGGTAGTAGGAGATGGAGAAGGGGCAGGAAGAGGAGGAGCAGAAGGGACAGGAGGAGGAGAAGGAGCAGCAGGAGGAAAATGAGCAGGAGGAGGAGAAGGAGACGGAGGTGGAGAAGCAGCCGGAGGTGGAGAAGGAGTAGGAGGTGGAGAAGGAGCAGGAGTAGGAGGAGGAGAAGGAGCAGGAGGAGGAGATGGAGCAGGAGGAGGAGAAGGAGCCGGAAGTGCAGAAGGAGCAGGAGCAGCAGAAGGAGCAGTAGGTGGAGAAGGAGTAGGGGGTCGAGAAGTAGCAGGAGGAGGAGGGGGAGCAGAAGGAGGAGGAGCAGGAGGTGTAGAAGGAGCAGGAGGTGGAGCAGGAGAAGGAGCAGGAGGAGCAGAAGGAGCAAGAGATGGAGAAGGAGCAGGAGGAGGAGAAGGAGCAGGATGTGGAGAAGGAGCAGGATGTGGAGACGGAGAAGGAGCAGGAGGAGGAGAAGGAGCAGGAGCATGAGATGGAGCAGGAGTTGGAGAAGGTGAAGGAGGAGGTGAAGGAGCAGGAGGAGGAGAATGAGCCGGAGGTGGAGAAGGAGCAGGAGGATCAGAAGGAGCAGGAGGTCGTGAAGTAGCAGGAGGAGGAGGGGGAGCAGATGTAGATGGAGCAGGAGAAGGAGCATGTTGTGGAGAACGAGCTGGACAAGGAGAACGAGGTGGAGGTGGAGAAGCAGCAGGAGGAGAAGAAGGAGCAGGAGCAGGAGACAGAGCATGTTGTGGAGAACGAGCTGGACGAGGAGAACGAGGTGGAGGAGGAGAAGGAGCAGGAGAAGTCGACGCAGGAGGAGGACGAGAAGGAGCCGGAGGGGGAGATGGAGCAGGAGGAGGAGAAGGAGCTGTAGGAGGAGAACCTGCTGGAGAAGGAGAACGAGCAGGAGGAGGAGAAGGAGCAGGAGTAGCTGAAGGAGCAGGAGGAGGAGAAGGTGCAGTCGGAGGAGAAGGAGCAGGAGGAGGAGAAGGAGCAGGAGGTTGAGAAGGAGCAGGAGGAGGAGAAGGAGCAGGATGAGGAGGGGGAGCAGAAGGAGAAGGAGCAGGAGGTGTAAAAGCAGCAGGAGGTGGAGAAGGAGGGGGAGCAGGAGCAGGAGGAGGAGATGTAGCAGGAGGAGGAGAAGGTGCAGGAGGAGGAGAAGGTGCAGGAGGAGGAGAAGGAGCATCAGGAGGATAATGAGCATGAGGAGGAGCAGAAGGAGAAGGAGCAAGTTGTGGAGAACGAGCTTGAGGAGGAGAAACAGATGCAGGAGGAGAACGAGCTTGAGGAGGGGAACGAGCTGGAGGAGGAGAAGGAGCATGAGGAGGAGAAGGAGCAGGAGGAGGTGATGGATTAGGACTAGGAGAAGGTGCACGAGGAGGAGAAGGAGCAGGAGGATGAGAAGGAGCAGGAGGAGGTGATGGAGCAGGAGGAGGTGAAAGAGCAGGAGGAGGAGAAGGTGCAGGAGTACTTGGCCGAGCAGGGGTTGGAGAGGGAGCAGGAGGAGGAGAAGGTGTAGAAGGAGCCGGAGGTGGAGAAGGAAATGGAGCTGGAGCAGGAGCAGGAGAAGCAGCAGGAGGACCAGGTTGTGGAGAACGAGCTGGTGGAGGAGAAGGAGCAGGAGGAGGAGAAGGAGCCGGAGGTGGAGATGGAGCAGGAAGAGTAGAAGAAACAGAAGGTGAAGAAGGAGCAGGAGTTGGAGAAGTAGCACGTGTAGAAAAAGTAGCATGAGGAGAAGGAGCAGACGAGGAAATGGAGCAGGAAACGGAGAAGGAGGTGGAGAAGGTGCATGACGTGGAGAAGGACCATGTGGTGGAGAAGGAGCAGGAGGTGGAGAAGGAGCAGGAGGAGGAGATGGAGCAGGAGGAGGAGAAGGAGCAGGAGGAGGAGAAGGAGCAGGAGGAGGAGAAGGAGCAGGAGGAGGAGATGGAGCAGGAGGTGGAGAAGGAGCAGGAGGAGGAGATGGAGCAGGAGGAGGAGATGGAGCAGGAGGAGGAGATGGAGCAGGAGGAGGAGAAGGAGCAGGAGGAGGAGAAGGAGCAGGAGGTCGACAAGTAGCAGGATGAGGAGGGGGAGCAGAAGGAGAAGGAGCAGGAGGGCGAAAATGAGTAGATGGTGGAGAAGGAGGAGGAGTAGGGGCAGGAGGAGCAGATGGAGCAGGAGGGGGAGCAGCAGGTTGAGAAGGAGCATGAGGTGGAGAAGGAGCAGGAGGCGGAGAATGACTAGGAGGCGGAGAGTGTAAAAAAGGAGGAGGAGGAGGAGGTGAAGGCGCAGGAGGAGGCGGAGGAGGAGGAGAAGGAGCAGGATGTCGAGAAGTTGCAGCAGGAGGAGGTGGAGCAGAAGAAGAAGGAGCAGGAGGTGGAGAAGGACCGGGAGTTGTAAAAAGGAGCAGCAGGTGGAGATGGAGCGGGAGGTGGAGCAGGAGAAGGAGCAGGAGGTGCAGATGAAGCAGGAGATGGAGAGGGAGCAGGAGGTGGAGAAGGAGCAGGAGGTGGATAAGCAGCAGGAGGGTGAGAAGGAGCAGGAGGGTGAGCAGGAGGGGGAGGGGGAGCAGGAGGGGTAGAAGGAGTCGAAGCTGGAGGAGGAGCACGAGGAGGAGGAGAAGAAAGAGCAGGAATTGGAGACGGAGCAGTTGGAGGAGAAGGACCGGGGGCGGGGGGGGGGGGGGAGCAGGACCTGGAGGGGGAGAAGGAGCAGGAGGAGTAGAAGGAGCAGGAAGTGGGGAAGGAGCAGGAGGAGGAGAAGGAGCAGGAGGTGGAGAAGGAGCAGTAGGTGGAGAAGCAGCAGGAGGGTGAGAAGGAGCAGGAGGTGGGGAAGGAGCAGGAGGTCGAGAAGCAGCAGGAGGGTGAGAAGGAGCAGGAGGGGGAGGGGGAGCAGGAGGGGTAGAAGGAGTAGGAGCTGGCGGAGGAGGAGAAGAAAGAGCAGGAATTGGAGACGGAGCAGTTGGAGGAGAAGGACCGGGGGCGGGGGGGGCGGGGGGGGGAACAGGACCTGGAGGGGGAGAAGGAGCAGGAGGAGTAGAAGGAGCAGGAAGTGGGGAAGGAGCAGGAGGTGGACGGTGAGCAGAAGGCAAAGGAGCAGGAGGAGGAGAAGGAGCAAGAGGTGGAGAAGGAGCAGGAGGTGGAGAAGGTGAAGGATGGGTAGAAGGAGCAGGAGTAGGAGAAGGAGCAGGTGTAGGAAAAGTAGCATGAGGAGGAGAAGGAGCAGACGAGGAAAAGGAGCAGGAAAAGGAGAAGGAGGTGGAGAACGAGCTGAAGAAGCGGGACAAGCTGGAGGAGGAGAAGGAGCAGGAGGAGGTGAAGGAGCAGGAGGAGGAGAAGGAGCCGGAGGAGGAGAAGGAGCCGGAGGAGGAGAAGGTGCAGGAGGAGGTGATCGAGCAGGAGGAGGAGAAGGAGCAGGACGAGGAGGAGGAGCCGGAGGTGGAGAAGGAGCAGGAGGCGGAGATGGAGCAGGAGGAGGAGAAGGGGCAGGAGGAGGAGAAGGAGCAAGACGAGGAGGAGGAGCCGGAGGTGGAGAAGGAGCAGGAGGAGGAGAAGGAGCAGGAGGTCGACAAGTAGCAGGATGAGGAGGGGGAGCAGAAGGAGAAGGAGCAGGAGGGCGAAAATGAGTCGGTGGTGGAGAAGGAGGAGGAGTAGGAGCAGGAGGAGGAGAAGGAGCAGGAGGAGGAGAAGGAGCAGGAACAGGAGATGGAGCAGGAGATGGAGCAGGAGGGGGAGCAGCAGGTTGAGAAGGAGCATGAGGTGGAGAAGGAGCAGGAGGTTCAGAAGGAACAGGAGGTGGAGAAGGAGCAGGATGTGGAGTAGGAGCAGGAGCAGGAGAAGTAGAAGGAGGAGGAGAAGAAACTGGAGGTGAAGAAGGAGCAGGAGGTGGAGAATGACCAGGAGGCGGAGTGGGTACAGAAGGAGGAGGAGGAGGTGAAGGCGCAGGAGGAGGAGGAGAAGGAGCATGATGTCGAGAAGTTGCAGCAGGAGGAGGTGGAGCAGAAGAAGAAGGAGCATTAGGTGGAGAAGGACCGGGAGTTGGAGAAGGAGCGGCAGGTGGAGATGGAGAATGAGCAGGAGGAGGAGAAGGAGCAGGATGTGGAGAAGTAGCAGGAGTAGGAGGGGTAGCAGGAGATGGAGCGGAATGGGTAGAAGGAGCAGGAGATGGAGAGGGAGCTGGAGGTGGAGAAGGAGCAGGAGGTGGAGAAGGTGAAGGAGGGGAAGAAGGAGCATGAGGAGGAGAAGGAGCAGACGAGGAAAAGGAGCAGGAAAAGGAGAAGGAGGTGGAGAACGAGCTGGAGGAGGAGAACGAGCTGGAGGAGGAGAAGGAGCAGGAGGAGGTGAAGGAGCAAGAGGAGGAGATGGAGCCGGAGGAGGAGAAGGTGCAGGAGGAGGAGAAGGAGCAGGAGGAGGAGAAGGTGCAGGGCGATGAGGAGGAGCCGGAAGTGGAGAAGGAGCAGGAGGAGGAGAAGGAGCAGGAGGTCGACAAGTAGCAGGATGAGGAGGGGGAGCAGAAGGAGAAGGAGCAGGAGGGCGAAAATGAGTAGGTGGTGGAGAAGGAGGAGGAGTAGGAGCAGGAGGAGGAGAAGTAGCAGGAAGAGGAGAAGGAGCAGGAGGAGGAGAAGGAGCAGGAGGAGGAGAAGGAGCGGGCACAGGAGATGGAGCAGGAGGGGGAGCAGGAGGTTGAGAAGGAGCAGGAGGTGGAGAAGGAGCAGGATGTGGAGAAGGAGCAGGAGCAGAGAATGAGCAGGAGGAGAAGAAACTGGAGGTGAAGAAGGAGCAGGACGTGGAGAATGACCAGGAGGCGGAGAGGGCAACGAAGTAGGAGGAGGAGGTGAAGGCGCAGCAGGAGGAGGAGAAGGAGCAGGGTGTCCAGAAGTTGCAGCAGGAGGAGGTGGAGCAGAAGAAGAAGGAGCAGGAGGTGGAGAAGGACCGGGAGTTGGAGAAGGAGAGGCAGGTGGAGGTGGAGAGGGAGCAGGAGGTGGAGAAGCAGCAGGAGTATGAGAAGGAGCAGCAGGGGGAGCTGGAGGGGGAGAGGGAAGAGCAGCTGGAGGAGGAGCATGAGGAGGAGGAGAAGAAAGAGAAGGAATTGGAGACGGAGCAGTTGGAGGAGAAGGAGCGCGGCGGGGGGGGGGGGGGGGTGGGTGGGAGAACGAGCTGGAGGAGGAGAACGAGCTTGAGGAGGAGAAGGAGCAGGAGGAGGTGAAGGAGCAGGAGGAGGAGAAGGAGCCGGAGGAGGAGAAGGTGCAGGAGGAGGAGAAGGAGCAGGAGGAGGAGAAGTAGCAGGCGGAGTAGAAGGAGCAGGAGGTGGAGAAGTAGCAGGTTGTGGAGAAGGAACAGGAGGAGGAGATGGAGCCGGAGGATGAGAACGAGCAGGAGGAGGAGAAGGAGCAGGAGGAGGAGCTGGAGCAGGAGGAGGAGAAGGAGCCGGAGGTGGAGAAGGAGCAGGAGCAGCAGAAGGAGCAGTAGGAGGAGAAGGAGCAGGGGGTCGAGAAGTAGCAGGAGGAGGAGGGGGAGCAGAAGGAGGAGGAGCAGGAGGAGGTGAAGGAGCAAGAGATGGAGAATGAGCAGGAGGAGGAGAAGGAGCAGGAGGTGGAGAAGGAGCAGGAGCAGGAGGAGGAGCAGGAGCAGGAGCATGAGATGGAGCAGGAGGTTGAGAGGGTGAAGGAGGACGTGAAGGAGCAGGAAGAGGAGAATGAGCCGGAGGTGGAGAAGGATGCGGAGGTGGAGCAGGAGCAGGAGGATCAGAAGGAGCAGGAGGTCGAGAAGTAGAAGGGGGAGGAGGGGGAGCAGAAGTAGATGGAGCAGGAGAAGGAGCATGTTGTGGAGAACGAGCTGGACGAGGAGAACGAGGTGGAGGAGGAGAAGGAGCAGGAGGAGTAGACGCAGCAGGAGGACGAGAAGGAGCCCGAGGGGGAGAAGGAGCAGGAGCAGGGGAAGGAGCGGGAGTAGCTGAAGGAGCAGGAGGAGGAGAAGGTGCAGGAGGAGGAAAAGAAGCGGGAGGTTGAGAATGAGCATGAGGAGGAGAAGGAGCGGGATGAGGAAGGGCAGCAGAAGGAGAAGGAGCAGGAGGTGGAAAAGCAGGAGGAGGTGGAGAAGGAGGAGGAGTAGGAGCAGGAGGAGGAGATGGAGCAGGAGGAGGAGAAGGTGCAGGAGGAGGACAAGGAGCTGGAGGAGGAGAAGGAGCAGGAAGAGGAGAAGGAGCAGTAGGAGGAGAAGGAGCAAGTTGTGAAGAACGAGCTTGAGGAGGAGAACGAGATGGAGGAGGAGAACGAGCTGGAGGAGCAGGAGGAGGTGACGGAGCAGGAGGTGGAGAAGGAGCCGGAGGAGGAGAAGGTGCAGGAGGAGGAGAAGGAGCAGGAGGAGGTGAAGGAGAAGGAGGAGGAGAAGGAGCAGGTTGTGGAGAAGGAGCTGGAGGAGGAGATGGAGCCGGAGGAGGAGAACGAGCAGGAGGAGGAGAAGGAGCAGGAGGAGGTGAAGGAGCAGGAGGAGTTGAAGGAGCAGGAGTAGGAGAAGGCGCAGGAGGAGGTGAAGGAGCAGGAGGAGGAGAAGTTGCAGGAGTAGGAGGCCGAGCAGGGGATGGGGAGGGAGCAGGAGGAGGAGAAGGTGGTGAAGGAGCAGGAAGTGGAGAAGGAGCAGGAGGAGGAGATGGAGCTGGAGCAGCAGCAGGAGAACCAGCAGGAAGACCAGGTTGTGGAGAACGAGCTGGTGGAGGAGAAGGAACAGGAGGAGGAGAAGGAGCAGGAGCAGGAGCATGAGATGGAGCAGGTGGTGGAGAAGGTGAAGGAGGAGGTGAAGGAGCAGGAGGAGGAGAATGAGCCGGAGGTGGAGAAGGATCCGGAGGTGGAGAAGGAGCAGGTGGATCAGAAGGAGCAGGAGGTCGAGCAGTAGCAGGAGGAGGAGGGGGAGCAGAAGTAGATGGAGCAGGAGAAGGAGCATGTTGTGGAGAACGAGCTGGACGAGGATAACGAGGTGGAGGAGGAGAAGGAGCAGGAGGAGTAGACGCAGGAGGAGGACGAGAAGGAGCCGGAGGGGGAGAACCTGCTGGAGAAGGAGAACGAGCAGGAGGAGGAGAAGGAGCAGGAGTAGCTGAAGGAGCAGGAGGAGGAGAAGGTGCAGGAGGAGGAGAAGGAGCGGGAGGTTGAGAATGAGCATGAGGAGGAGAAGGTGCAGGAGGTGGAGAAGGAGCAGCAGGAGGAGAAGGAGCTGGAGGAGGAAAAGGAGCAGGAAGAGGAGAAGGAGCAGTAGGAGGAGAAGGAGCAAGTTGTGAAGAACGAGCTTGAGGAGGAGAACGAGATGGAGGAGGAGAACGAGCTGGAGGAGCAGGAGGAGGTGACGGAGCAGGAGGTGGAGAAGGAGCCGGAGGATGAGAAGGAGCTGGAGGAGGAGAAGGACCAGGAGGAGGTGAAGGAGCAGGAGGAGGAGAAGGAGCAGTAGGAGGAGAAGGAGCAAGTTGTGAAGAACGAGCTTGAGGAGGAAAACGAGATGGAGGAGGAGAACGAGCTGGAGGAGCAGGAGGAGGTGACGGAGCAGGAGGTGGAGAAGGAGCCGGAGGATGAGAAGGAGCTGGAGGAGGAGAAGGACCAGGAGGAGGTGAAGGAGCAGGAGGAGGAGAAGGCGCTTGAGGAGGAGAACGAACTGGAGGAGGAGAACGAGCTGGACAATGAGAACGCACGAGGAGGAGAAGGAGCAGGAGGAGGTGATGGAGTAGGACTAGGAGAAGGTGCAGGAGGAGGAGAAGAAGCAGGAGGAGGTGAAGGAGCAGGAGGAGTTGAAGGAGCAGGAGTAGGAGAAGGTGCAGGAGGAAGAGAAGGAGCAGGAGGATGAGAAGGAGCAGGAGGAGGAGAAGGACCAGGAGGATTTGACGGAGCAGGAGGAGGAGAATTTGCAGGAGGAGGAGAAGGAGCAGGAGGAGGAGAAGGCGCTTGAGGAGGAGAACGAGCTGGAGGAGGAGAACGAGCTGGACAATGAGAACGAGCACGAGGAGGAGAAGGAGCAGGAGGAGGTGATGGAGTAGGACTAGGAGAAGGTGCAGGAGGAGGAGAAGGAGCAGGAGGATGAGAAGGAGCAGGAGGAGGTGATGGAGCAGGAGGAGGTGAAGGAGCAGGAGGAGGAGAGGTTGCAGGAGAAGGAGGCCGAGCCGGGGATGGGGAGGGAGCAGGAGGAGGAGAAGGTGGTGAAGGAGCAGGAAGTGGAGAAGGAGCAGGAGGAGGAGATGGAGCTGGAGCAGCAGCAGGAGAACCAGCAGGAAGACCAGGTTGTGGAGAACGAGCTGGTGGAGGAGAAGGAACAGGAGGAGGAGAAGGAGCAGGAGCAGGAGCATGAGATGGAGCAGGAGGTGGAGAAGGTGAAGGAGGAGGTGAAGGAGCAGGAGGAGGAGAATGAGCCGGAGGTGGAGAAGGATCCAGAGGTGGAGAAGGAGCAGGTGGATCAGAAGGAGCAGGAGGTCGAGAAGTAGCAGGAGGAGGAGGGGGAGCAGAAGTAGATGGAGCAGGAGAAGGAGCATGTTGTGGAGAACGAGCTGGACGAGGAGAACGAGGTGGAGGAGGAGAAGGAGCAGGAGGAGTAGACGCAGGAGGAGGACGAGAAGGAGCCGGAGGGGGAGAAGGAGCAGGAGGAGGAGAAGGAGCTGGAGGAGGAGAACCTGCTGGAGAAGGAGAACGAGCAGGAGGAGGAGAAGGAGCAGGAGTAGCTGAAGGAGCAGGAGGAGGAAAAGGTGCAGGAGGAGGAGAAGGAGCGGGAGGTTGAGAATGAGCATGAGGAGGAGAAGGAGCGGGATGAGGAAGGGGAGCAGAAGGAGAAGGAGCAGGAGGAGGAGAAGGTGCAGGAGGTGGAGAAGGATCAGCAGGAGGAGAAGGAGCTGGAGGAGGAGAAGAAGCAGGAAGAGGAGAAGGAGCAGTAGGAGGAGAAGGAGCAAGTTGTGAAGAACGAGCTTGAGGAGGAGAACGAAATGGAGGAGGAGAACGAGCTGGAGGAGCAGGAGGAGGTGACGGAGCCGGAGGTGGAGAAGAAGCCGGAGGAGGAGAAGGTGCAGGAGGAGGAGAAGGAGCAGGAGGAGGTGAAGGAGAAGGAGGAGGAGAAGGAGCAGGTTGTGGAGAAGGAGCTGGAGGAGGAGATGGAGCCGGAGGAGGAGAACGAGCAGGAGGAGGAGAAGGACCAGGAGGAGTTGAAGGAGCAGGAGGAGTTGAAGGAGCAGGAGTAGGAGAATGTGCAGGAGGAAGAGAAGGAGCAGGAGGATGAGAAGGAGCTGGAGGAGGAGAAGGACCAATAGAAGGTGAAGGAGCAGGAGGAGCAGAAGTTGCAGGAGGAGGAGAAGGAGCAGGAGGAGGAGAACGAGCTGGACAATGAGAACGAGCACGAGGAGGAGAAGGAGCAGGAGGAGGTGATGGAGTAGGACTAGGAGAAGGTGCAGGAGGAGGAGAAGGAGCAGGAGGATGAGAAGGAGCAGGAGGAGGTGATGGAGCAGGAGGAGGTGAAGGAGCAGGAGGAAGAGAAGTTGCAGGAGTAGGAGGCCGAGCAGGGGATGGAGAGGGAGCAGGAGGAGGAGAAGGTGGAGAAGGAGCAGGAAGTGGAGAAGGAGCAGGAGGAGGAGATGGAGCTGGAGCAGCAGCAGGAGAACCAGCAGGAAGACCAGGTTGTGGAGGACGAGGTGGTGGAGGAGAACGAGCAGGAGGAGGAGAAGGAGCTGCTGCAAGAGAAGGAGCATGTGGATATGGAGCAGGGTGAGTAGAAGAAACAGGAGGTGAAGAAGGAGCAGGAGGTGGAGAAGTAGCAGGAGGAGGAGGGGGAGCAGAAGGAGAAGGAGCAGGAGGTGGAGAAGGAGCAGAAGGTGGAGCAGGAGGAGCAGGAGAAGGAGAAGGAGCAGGAGGACGTGAAGGAGCAGGATGTGGAGAAGTAGCAGGAGTGGGAGGCGTAGCAGGAGATGGAGCGGAATGGGTAGAAGGAGCAGAAGATGGAGAGGGAGCTGGAGGTGGAGAAGGAGCAGGAGGTGGAGAAGGTGATGGATGGGAAGAAGGAGCAGGAGTAGGAGAAGGAGCAGGTGTAGGAAAAGTAGCATGAGGAGGAGAAGCAGCAGACGAGGAAAAGGAGCAGGAAAAGGAGAAGGAGGTGGAGAACGAGCTGGAGTAGGAGAACGAGCTGGAGGAGGAGAAGGAGCAGGAGTAGCTGAAGGAGCAGGAGGAGGAGAAGGTGCAGGAGGAGGAGAAGGAGCGGGAGGTTGAGAATGAGCATGAGGAGCAGAAGGAGCGGGATGAGGAAGGGGAGCGGAAGGAGAAGGAGCAGGAGGAGGAGAAGGTGCAGGAGGTGGAGAAGGAGCAGCAGGAGGAGAAGGAGCTGGAGGAGGAGAAGGAGCAAGTTGTGAAGAACGAGCTTGAGGAGGAGAACGAGATGGAGGAGGAGAACGAGCTGGAGGAGCAGGAGGAGGTGACGGAGCAGGAAGTGGAGGAGGAGCCGAAGGAGGAGAAGGTGCAGGAGGAGGAGAAGGAGCAGGAGGAGGTGAAGGAGCAGGAGGAGGAGAAGGAGCAGGTTGTGGAGAAGGAGCTGGAGGAGGAGATGGAGCCGGAGGAGGAGAACGAGCAGGAGGAGGAGAAGGAGCAGGAGGAGGTGAAGGAGCAGGAGGAGTTGAAGGAGCAGGAGTAGGAGAAGGTGCAGGAGGAAGAGAAGGAGCAGGAGGATGAGAAGGAGCTGGAGGAGGAGAAGGACCAGGAGGAGGTGAAGGAGCAGGAGGAGGAGAAGTTGCAGGAGGAGGAGAAGGAGCAGGAGGAGGAGAAGGCGCTTGAGGAGGAGAACGAGCTGGAGGAGGAGAACGTGCTGGACAATGAGAACGAGCACGAGGAGGAGAAGGAGCAGGAGGAGGTGATGGAGTAGGACTAGGAGAAGGTGCAGGAGGAGGAGAAGGAGCAGGAGGATGAGAAGGAGAAGGAGGAGGAGAAGGAGCAGGTTGTGGAGAAGGAGCTGGAGGAGGAGATGGAGCCGGAGGAGGAGAACGAGCAGGAGGAGGTGAAGGACCAGGAGGAGTTGACGGAGCAGGAGGAGTTGAAGGAGCAGGAGTAGGAGAATGTGCAGGAGGAAGAGAAGGAGCAGGAGGATGAGAAGGAGCTGGAGGAGGAGAAGGACCAAGAGAAGGTGAAGGAGCAGGAGGAGGAGAAGTTGCAGGAGGAGGAGAAGGAGCAGGAGGAGGAGAACGAGCTGGACAATGAGAACGAGCACGAGGAGGAGAAGGAGCAGGAGGAGGTGATGGAGTAGGACTAGGAGAAGGTGCAGGAGGAGGAGAAGGAGCAGGAGGATGAGAAGGAGCAGGAGGAGGTGATGGAGCAGGAGGAGGTGAAGGAGCAGGAGGAGGAGAAGTTGCAGGAGTAGGAGGCCGAGCAGGGGATGGAGAGGGAGCAGGAGGAGGAGAAGGTGGAGAAGGAGCAGGAAGTGGAGAAGGAGCAGGAGGAGGAGATGGAGCTGGAGCAGCAGCAGGAGAACCAGCAGGAAGACCAGGTTGTGGAGAACGAGGTGGTGGAGGAGAAGGAGCAGGAGGAGGAGAAGGAGCTGCTGCAAGAGAAGGAGCATGTGGATATGGAGCAGGGTGAGTAGAAGAAACAGGAGGTGAAGAAGGAGCAGGAGGTGGAGAAGTAGCAGGAGGAGGAGGGGGAGCAGAAGGAGAAGGAGCAGGAGGTGGAGAAGGAGCAGAAGGTGGAGCAGGAGGAGCAGGAGAAGGAGAAGGAGCAGGAGGACGTGAAGGAGCAGGATGTGGAGAAGTAGCAGGAGTGGGAGGCGTAGCAGGAGATGGAGCGGAATGGGTAGAAGGAGCAGAAGATGGAGAGGGAGCTGGAGGTGGAGAAGGAGCAGGAGGTGGAGAAGGTGATGGATGGGAAGAAGGAGCAGGAGTAGGAGAAGGAGCAGGTGTAGGAAAAGTAGCATGAGGAGGAGAAGGAGCAGACGAGGAAAAGGAGCAGGAAAAGGAGAAAGAGGTGGAGAACGAGCTGGAGTAGGAGAACGAGCTGGAGGAGGAGAAGGAGCAGGAGTAGCTGAAGGAGCAGGAGGAGGAGAAGGTGCAGGAGGAGGAGAAGGAGCGGGAGGTTGAGAATGAGCATGAGGAGCAGAAGGAGCGGGATGAGGAAGGGGAGCGGAAGGAGAAGGAGCAGGAGGAGGAGAAGGTGCAGGAGGTGGAGAAGGAGCAGCAGGAGGAGAAGGAGCTGGAGGAGGAGAAGGAGCAAGTTGTGAAGAACGAGCTTGAGGAGGAGAACGAGATGGAGGAGGAGAACGAGCTGGAGGAGCAGGAGGAGGTGACGGAGCAGGAAGTGGAGGAGGAGTCGAAGGAGGAGAAGGTGCAGGAGGAGGAGAAGGAGCAGGAGGAGGTGAAGGAGCAGGAGGAGGAGAAGGAGCAGGTTGTGGAGAAGGAGCTGGAGGAGGAGATGGAGCCGGAGGAGGAGAACGAGCAGGAGGAGGAGAAGGAGCAGGAGGAGGTGAAGGAGCAGGAGGAGTTGAAGGAGCAGGAGTAGGAGAAGGTGCAGGAGGAAGAGAAGGAGCAGGAGGATGAGAAGGAGCTGGAGGAGGAGAAGGACCAGGAGGAGGTGAAGGAGCAGGAGGAGGAGAAGTTGCAGGAGGAGGAGAAAGAGCAGGAGGAGGAGAAGGCGCTTGAGGAGGAGAACGAGCTGGAGGAGGAGAACGTGCTGGACAATGAGAACGAGCACGAGGAGGAGAAGGAGCAGGAGGAGGTGATGGAGTAGGACTAGGAGAAGGTGCAGGAGGAGGAGAAGGAGCAGGAGTAGAAGGCCGAGCAGGGGATGGAGAGGGAGCAGGAGGAGGAGAAGGTGGAGAAGGAGCAGGAAGTGGAGAAGGAGCAGGAGGAGGAGATGGAGCTGGAGCAGCAGCAGGAGAACCAGCAGGAAGACCAGGTAGTGGAGAACGAGCTGGTGGAGGAGAAGGAGCAGGAGAAGGAGCAGGAGAAGGAGAAAGAGCAGAAGGAGTTGAAGGAGCAGGATGTGGAGAAGTAGCAGGAGTGGGAGGCGTAGCAGGAGATGGAGCGGAATGGGTAGAAGGAGCAGGAGATGGAGAGGGAGCTGGAGGTGGAAAAGGAGCAGGAGGTGGAGAAGGTGATGGATGGGAAGAAGGAGCAGGAGTAGGAGAAGGAGCAGGTGTAGGAAAAGTAGCATGAGGAGGAGAAGGAGCAGACGAGGAAAAGGAGCAGGAAAAGGAGAAGGAGGTGGAGAACGAGCTGGAGGAGGAGAACGAGCTGGAGGAGGAGAAGGAGCAGGAGGAGGTGAAGGAGCAGGAGGAGGAGAAGGAGCCGGAGGAGGAGAAGGAACCGGAGGAGGAGAAGGAGCAGGAGGCGGAGATGGAGCAGGAGGAGGAGAAGGAGCAGTAGGATGAGAAGGAGCAGGACGAGGATGAGGAGCCGGATGTGGAGAAGGAGCAGGGAGAGGAGAAGGAGCAGGATGTCGACAAGTAGCAGGATGAGGAGGGGGAGCAGAAGGAGAAGGAGCACGAGGGCGAAAATGAGTAGGTGGTGGTGAAAGAGGAGGAGTAGGAGCAGGAGGAGGAGAAGCAGCAGGAAGAGGAGAAGTAGCAGGAGGAGGAGACGGAGCAGGAGGAGGAGAAGGAGCCGGAACAGGAGATAGAGCAGGAGGGGGAGCAGCAGGTTGAGAAGGAGCATGAGGTGGAGAAGGAGCAGGAGGTTGAGAAGGAACAGGAGGTGGAGAAGGAGCAGGATGTGGAGTAGGAGCAGGAGCAGGAGAATCAGCAGGAGGAGGAGAAGAAACTGGAGGTGGAGGTGGAGAATGACCAGGAGGCGGAGTGGGTAAAGAAGGAGGAGGAGGAGGTGAAGGCGCAGGAGGAGGAGGAGAAGGAGCAGGATGTCGAGAAGTTGCAGCAGGAGGAGAAGGAGCAGGAACAGGAGATGGAGCAGGAGGGGGAGCAGTAGGTTGAGAAGGAGCATGAGGTGGAGAAGGAGCAGGATGTGGAGAAGTAGCTGGAGTAGGAGGGGTAGCAGGAGATGGAGCGGAATGGGTAGAAGGAGCAGGAGATGGAGAGGGAGCTGGAGGTGGAGAAGGAGCAGGAGGTGGAGAAGGTGAAGGAGGGGAAGAAGGAGCAGGAGTAGGTGAAGGAGCAGGTGTAGGAAAGGTAGCATGAGGAGGAGAAGGAGCAGACGAGGAAAAGGAGCAGGAAAAGGAGAAGGAGGTGGAGAACGAGCTGGAGGAGGAGAACGAGCTGGAGGAGGAGAAGGAGCAGGAGGAGGTGAAGGAGCAGGAGGAGGAGAAGGAGCCGGAGGAGGAGAAGGTGCAGGAGGAGGAGAAGGTGCAGGAGAAGGTGATCGAGCAGGAGGAGGAGAAGGAGCAGGACGAGGAGGAGGAGCCGGAGGTGGAGAAGGAGCAGGAGGAGGAGATGGAGCAGGAGGAGAAGGAGCAGGAGGAGGAGAAGGAGCAGGAGGTCGACAAGTAGCAGGATGAGGAGGGGGAGCAGAACGAGAAGGAGCAGGAGGGCGAAAATGAGTAGGTGGTGGAGAAGGAGGAGGAGTAGGAGCAGGAGGAGGAGAAGGAGGAGGATGAGAAGGAACAGGAGGTGGAGAAGGACCAGGAGGAGGTGAAGGAGCAGGAGGAGGAGAAGGAGCAGGAGGAGGAGAAGGAGCAGGACGAGGAGAAGGAGCAGGAGGAGGAGAAGGAGCAGGAGGAGGAGAAGGAGCAGATTGTGGAGAACGAGCTTGAGGAGGAGAACGAGCTGGAGGAGGAGAAGGAGGAGGATGAGAAGGAACAGGAGGTGGAGAAGGACCAGGAGGAGGTGAAGGAGCAGGAGGAGGAGAAGGAGCAGGAGGAGGAGAAGGAGCAGGACGAGGAGAAGGAGCAGGAGGAGGAGAAGGAGCAGGAGGAGGAGAAGGAGCAGGAACAGGAGATGGAGCAGGAGGGGGAGCAGCAGGTTGAGAAGGAGCATGAGGTGGAGAAGGAGCAGGAGGTTGATAAGGAGCAGGAGGTGGAGAAGGAGCAGGATGTGGAGTAGGAGCAGGAGCAGGAGAAGGAGCAGGAGGAGGAGAAGAAACTGGAGGTGAAGAAGGAGCAGGAGGTGGAGAATGACCAGGAGGCGGAGAGGGTAAAGAAGTCGGAGGAGGAGGTGAAGGCGCAGCAGGAGGAGGAGAAGGAGCAGGATGTCGAGAAGTTGTAGCAGGAGGAGGTGCAGCAGAAGAAGAAGGAGCAGGAGGTGGAGAAGGACCGGGAGTTGGAGAAGGAGCGTCAGGTGGAGATGGAGAGGGAGCAGGAGGAGGAGAAGCAGCAGGAGCATGAGAAGGAGCAGGAGGGGGAGCAGGAGGGGGAGAAGGATGAGGAGCTGGAGAAGGAGCATGAGGAGGAGGAGAAGAAAGAGAAGGAATTGGAGACGGAGCAGTTGGAGGAGAAGGAGCGCGGCGTGGGCGGGAGAACAAGCTGGAGGAGGAGAAGGAGCAGGAGGAGGTGAAGGAGCAGGAGGAGGTGAAGGAGCAGGAGGAGGAGAAGGAGCCGGAGGGGGAGAAGGTGCAGGAGGAGGAGAAGGAGCAGGCGGAGGAGAAGGAGCAGGAGGTGGAGAAGTTGCAGGTTGTGGAGAAGGAGCTGGAGGAGGAGATGGAGCCGGAGGTGGAGATGGAGACGGAGGTGCAGAAGGATCAGGTTGTGGAGAACGAGCTGGAGGAGTAGAACGAGCTGGAGGAGTAGATGGAGCAGGAGGAGGAGAAGGACCAGAAGGTGGAGAAGTAGCAGGAGGAGGGGAAGGAGCCGGAGGTCGAGAAGTAGCAGGAGGAGGAGGGGGATCAGAAGAAAATGGAGCAGGAGGTGGATAAGGAGATGGAGGTGGAGACGGAGCAGGAGGAGAAGAAGGAGCAGGAGGAGGAGAAGGAGCAGGATGTGGAGAAGTAGCAGGAGGTGGAGATGGAGCAGGAGGCGAAGGATCAGGAGAAGGAGCAGGAGGAGGAGAATGAGCAGGAGGTGGAGAAGGAGCAGGATGTGGAGATGGAGCAGGAAGTGGAGAAGGAGCAGGAGGTGAAGAAGGAGCAGAAGGAAGATAGGAGCAGGAACAGGAGAAGGAGCAGTTTGTGGAGAACGAGCAGAAGGAGGAAAACGAGCTGGAGGAGGAGAAGGAGCAGGAACAGAAGAAGGAGCAGGTTGTGGATTACGAGCAGAATGAGGATAACCAGCTGGAGGAGGAGAAGGAGCAGGGGGAGGAGAATGAGCAGGAGTTGGAGAAGGAGCAGGAGCAGGAGCAGGGGAAGGAGCAGTAGAAGGAGGAGCAGATTGTTGAGAACGAGCTGGAGGAGAAGAAGGAGCAGGCGGAGGAGAAGCAGCAGGAGGTGTAGAATGAGCAGGAGGTGAATAATGAGTTGGAGGTGAAGAATGAGCAGGAGGAGGAGGTGGAGCAGAAGGAGAAGGAGCAGGAGGAGGAGAAGCAGCAGGAGGAGGAGAAGCAGCAGGAGATGAAGAATGAGCAGGAGGTGAAGAATGAGTAGGAGAAGGATGGGGAGCAATACAAGGAGCAGTTGGAGGAGAAGGAGCCTGAGGTGAAGAAGGAGCAGGAGGAGGAGAAGGAGCAGGATGTCGACAAGTAAGCAGGAGGAGAAGATGGAGCAGGAGGTGGAGAAGGAGCAGGATGAGGAGAAGGGAGAAGGAGCAAGAGCAGGAGGTGGAGCAGAATCAGAAGGAGCAGGAGGTGGAGACGGAGCAGGAGGATGAGAAGGAGCAGGAGGTGGAGAAGGAGCAGGAGGTGGAGAAGGAGCAGGAGGAGGAGAAGGAGCTGAAGGAGTAGAAGGAGCAGGAGGAGGAAAAGGAGCAGGAGGAGGAAAAGGAGCAGGAGGTGGAGAAGGAGCAGGAGCTGGAGACGTAGCAGGTGGTGGACAAGAAGCAGGTGGTGGACAAGAAGCAGGAGGTGGAGAAGGAGCAGGAGGTGGAGAAGGAGCAGGAGGTGGAGAAGGAGCAGGCAGTGGAGAAGGAGCAGAAATTGGTGAAGGAGCAGAAATTGGTGAAGGAGCACGAGGGGGAGAAGGGGCAGGACATGTAGAAGGAGCAGGACGTGGAGAAGGACCAGGAGGAGGAAAAGGAGCCGCAGGTGGAGTAGGAGCCTGAGGTGGAGAAGTAGCAGGAGTTGGAGAATGAGCAGGAGGTGGAGAAGGAGCAGGAGGAGGAGAAGGAGCAGGAGGAGGAGACGGAGCTGGAGGTGGAGAAGGAGCAGAAGGTGGAGAAGGAGCAGGAGGTGGAGAAGGAGCAGGAGGAGGAGAAGGAGCAGGAGGAGGAAAAGGAGCAGGAACATGAAGAGGAGCAGGAGCAGGAGGAGGAGAAGGAGCAGGTTGTGGAGAAGGAGCTGGAGGAGGAGATGGAGCCGGAGGAGGAGAACGAGCAGGAGGAGGAGAAGGAGCAGGAGGAGGTGAAGGAGCAGGAGGAGTTGAAGGAGCAGGAGTAGGAGAAGGTGCAGCAGGAAGAGAAGGAGCAGGAGGATGAGAAGGAGCTGGAGGAGGAGAAGGACCAGGAGGAGGTGAAGGAGCAGGAGGAGGAGAAGTTGCAGGAGGAGGAGAAGGAGCAGGAGGAGGAGAAGGCGCTTGAGGAGGAGAACGAGCTGGAGGAGGAGAACGTGCTGGACAATGAGAACGAGCACGAGGAGAAGGAGCAGGAGGAGGTGATGGAGTAGGACTAGGAGAAGGTGCAGGAGGAGGAGAAGGAGCAGGAGGATGAGAAGGAGCAGGAGGAGGTGATGGAGCAGGAGGTGGTGAAGGAGCAGGAGGAGGAGAAGTTGCAGGAGTAGAAGGCCGAGCATGGGATGGAGAGGGAGCAGGAGGAGCAGAAGGTGGAGAAGGAGCAGGAAGTGGAGAAGGAGCAGGAGGAGGAGATGGAGCTGGAGCAGCAGCAGGAGAACCAGCAGGAAGACCAGGTAGTGGAGAACGAGCTGGTGGAGGAAAAGGAGCAGGAGAAGGAGCAGGAGAAGGAGAAAGAGCAGAAGGAGGTGAAGGAGCAGGATGTGGAGAAGTAGCAGGAGTGGGAGGCGTAGCAGGAGATGGAGCGGAATGGGTAGAAGGAGCAGGAGATGGAGAGGGAGCTGGAGGTGGAGAAGGAGCAGGAGGTGGAGAAGGTGATGGATGGGAAGAAGGAGCAGGAGTAGGAGAAGGAGCAGGTGTAGGAAAAGTAGCATGAGGAGGAGAAGGAGCAGACGAGGAAAAGGAGCAGGAAAAGGAGAAGGAGGTGGAGAACGAGCTGGAGGAGGAGATCGAGCTGGAGGAGGAGAAGGAGCAGGAGGAGGTGAAGGAGCAGGAGGAGGAGAAGGAGCCGGAGGAGGAGAAGGAACCGGAGGAGGAGAAGGAGCAGGAGGCGGAGATGGAGCAGGAGGAGGAGAAGGAGCAGTAGGAGGAGAAGGAGCAGGACGAGGATGAGGAGCCGGAGGTGGAGAAGGAGCAGGAGGAGGAGAAGGAGCAGGAGGTCGACAAGTAGCAGGATGAGGAGGGGGAGCAGAAGGAGAAGGAGCACGAGGGCGAAAATGAGTAGGTGGTGGAGAAAGAGGAGGAGTAGGAGCAGGAGGAGGAGAAGCAGCAGGAAGAGGAGAAGTAGTAGGAGGAGGAGTCGGAGCAGGAGGAGGAGAAGGAGCCGGAACAGGAGATAGAGCAGGAGGGGGAGCAGCAGGTTGAGAAGGAGCATGAGGTGGAGAAGGAGCAGGAGGTTGAGAAGGAACAGGAGGTGGAGAAGGAGCAGGATGTGGAGTAGGAGCAGGAGCAGGAGAATCAGCAGGAGGAGGAGAAGAAACTGGAGGTGGAGGTGGAGAATGACCAGGAGGCGGAGTGGGTAAAGAAGGAGGAGGAGGAGGTGAAGGCGCAGGAGGAGGAGGAGAAGGAGCAGGATGTCGAGAAGTTGCAGCAGGAGGAGAAGGAGCAGGAACAGGAGATGGAGCAGGAGGGGAAGCAGTAGGTTGAGAAGGAGCATGAGGTGGAGAAGGAGCAGGATGTGGAGAAGTAGCTGGAGTAGGAGGGGTAGCAGGAGATGGAGCGGAATGGGTAGAAGGAGCAGGAGATGGAGAGGGAGCTGGAGGTGGAGAAGGAGCAGGAGGTGGAGAAGGTGAAGGAGGGGAAGAAGGAGCAGGAGTAGGTGAAGGAGCAGGTGTAGGAAAGGTAGCATGAGGAGGAGAAGGAGCAGACGAGGAAAAGGAGCAGGAAAAGGAGGAGGAGGTGGAGAACGAGCTGGAGGAGGAGAACGAGCTGGAGGAGGAGAAGGAGCAGGAGGAGGTGAAGGAGCAGGAGGAGGAGAAGGAGCCGGAGGAGGAGAAGGTGCAGGAGGAGGAGAAGGTGCAGGAGAAGGTGATCGAGCAGGAGGAGGAGAAGGAGCAGGACGAGGAGGAGGAGCCGGAGGTGGAGAAGGAGCAGGAGGAGGAGATGGAGCAGGAGGAGAAGGAGCAGGAGGAGGAGAAGGAGCAGGAGGTCGACAAGTAGCAGGATGAGGAGGGGGAGCAGAACGAGAAGGAGCAGGAGGGCAAAAATGAGTAGGTGGTGGAGAAGGAGGAGGAGTAGGAGCAGGAGAAGGAGAAGGAGGAGGATGAGAAGGAACAGGAGGTGGAGAAGGACCAGGAGGAGGTGAAGGAGCAGGAGGAGGAGAAGGAGCAGGAGGAGGAGAAGGAGCAGGACGAGGAGAAGGAGCAGGAGGAGGAGAAGGAGCAGGAGGAGGAGAAGGAGCAGATTGTGGAGAACGAGCTTGAGGAGGAGAACGAGCTGGAGGAGGAGAAGGAGGAGGATGAGAAGGAACAGGAGGTGGAGAAGGACCAGGAGGAGGTGAAGGAGCAGGAGGAGGAGAAGGAGCAGGAGGAGGAGAAGGAGCAGGACGAGGAGAAGGAGCAGGAGGAGGAGAAGGAGCAGGAGGAGGAGAAGGAGCAGGAACAGGAGATGGAGCAGGAGGGGGAGCAGCAGGTTGAGAAGGAGCATGAGGTGGAGAAGGAGCAGGAGGTTGATAAGGAGCAGGAGGTGGAGAAGGAGCAGGATGTGGAGTAGGAGCAGGAGCAGGAGAAGGAGCAGGAGGAGGAGAAGAAACTGGAGGTGAAGAAGGAGCAGGAGGTGGAGAATGACCAGGAGGCGGAGAGGGTAAAGAAGTCGGAGGAGGAGGTGAAGGCGCAGCAGGAGGAGGAGAAGGAGCAGGATGTCGAGAAGTTGTAGCAGGAGGAGGTGCAGCAGAAGAAGAAGGAGCAGGAGGTGGAGAAGGACCGGGAGTTGGAGAAGGAGCGTCAGGTGGAGATGGAGAGGGAGCAGGAGGAGGAGAAGCAGCAGGAGCATGAGAAGGAGCAGGAGGGGGAGCAGGAGGGGGAGAAGGATGAGGAGCTGGAGAAGGAGCATGAGGAGGAGGAGAAGAAAGAGAAGGAATTGGAGACGGAGCAGTTGGAGGAGAAGGAGCGCGGCGTGGGCGGGAGAACAAGCTGGAGGAGGAGAAGGAGCAGGAGGAGGTGAAGGAGCAGGAGGAGGTGAAGGAGCAGGAGGAGGAGAAGGAGCCGGAGGGGGAGAAGGTGCAGGAGGAGGAGAAGGAGCAGGCGGAGGAGAAGGAGCAGGAGGTGGAGAAGTTGCAGGTTGTGGAGAAGGAGCTGGAGGAGGAGATGGAGCCGGAGGTGGAGATGGAGACGGAGGTGCAGAAGGATCAGGTTGTGGAGAACGAGCTGGAGGAGTAGAACGAGCTGGAGGAGTAGATGGAGCAGGAGGAGGAGAAGGACCAGAAGGTGGAGAAGTAGCAGGAGGAGGGGAAGGAGCCGGAGGTCGAGAAGTAGCAGGAGGAGGAGGGGGATCAGAAGAAAATGGAGCAGGAGGTGGATAAGGAGATGGAGGTGGAGACGGAGCAGGAGGAGAAGAAGGAGCAGGAGGAGGAGAAGGAGCAGGATGTGGAGAAGTAGCAGGAGGTGGAGATGGAGCAGGAGGCGAAGGATCAGGAGAAGGAGCAGGAGGAGGAGAATGAGCAGGAGGTGGAGAAGGAGCAGGATGTGGAGATGGAGCAGGAAGTGGAGAAGGAGCAGGAGGTGAAGAAGGAGCAGAAGGAAGATAGGAGCAGGAACAGGAGAAGGAGCAGTTTGTGGAGAACGAGCAGAAGGAGGAAAACGAGCTGGAGGAGGAGAAGGAGCAGGAACAGAAGAAGGAGCAGGTTGTGGATTACGAGCAGAATGAGGATAACCAGCTGGAGGAGGAGAAGGAGCAGGGGGAGGAGAATGAGCAGGAGTTGGAGAAGGAGCAGGAGCAGGAGCAGGGGAAGGAGCAGTAGAAGGAGGAGCAGATTGTTGAGAACGAGCTGGAGGAGAAGAAGGAGCAGGCGGAGGAGAAGCAGCAGGAGGTGTAGAATGAGCAGGAGGTGAATAATGAGTTGGAGGTGAAGAATGAGCAGGAGGAGGAGGTGGAGCAGAAGGAGAAGGAGCAGGAGGAGGAGAAGCAGCAGGAGGAGGAGAAGCAGCAGGAGATGAAGAATGAGCAGGAGGTGAAGAATGAGCAGGAGAAGGATGGGGAGCAATAGAAGGAGCAGTTGGAGGAGAAGGAGCCTGAGGTGAAGAAGGAGCAGGAGGAGGAGAAGGAGCAGGATGTCGACAAGTAAGCAGGAGGAGGAGATGGAGCAGGAGGTGGAGAAGGAGCAGGATGAGGAGAAGGGAGAAGGAGCAAGAGCAGGAGGTGGAGCAGAATCAGAAGGAGCAGGAGGTGGAGAAGGAGCAGGAGGATGAGAAGGAGCAGGAGGTGGAGAAGGAGCAGGAGGAGAAGGAGCTGAAGGAGTAGAAGGAGCAGGAGGAGGAAAAGGAGCAGGAGGAGGAAAAGGAGCAGGAGGTGGAGAAGGAGCAGGAGCTGGAGACGTAGCAGGTGGTGGACAAGAAGCAGGTGGTGGACAAGAAGCAGGAGGTGGAGAAGGAGCAGGAGGTGGAGAAGGAGCAGGAGGTGGAGAAGGAGCAGGCAGTGGAGAAGGAGCAGAAATTGGTGAAGGAGCAGAAATTGGTGAAGGAGCACGAGGGGGAGAAGGGGCAGGACATGTAGAAGGAGCAGGACGTGGAGAAGGACCAGGAGGAGGAAAAGGAGCCGCAGGTGGAGTAGGAGCCTGAGGTGGAGAAGTAGCAGGAGTTGGAGAATGAGCAGGAGGTGGAGAAGGAGCAGGAGGAGGAGAAGGAGCAGGAGGAGGAGACGGAGCTGGAGGTGGAGAAGGAGCAGAAGGTGGAGAAGGAGCAGGAGGTGGAGAAGGAGCAGGAGGTGGAGAAGGAGCAGGAGGAGGAAAAGGAGCAGGAACATGAAGAGGAGCAGGAGCAGGAGGAGGAAAAGGAGCAGGAGGAGGAAACGGAGCAGGAGATGGAGCAGGACGGGGAGGAGGAGCAGGAGGAGGAGAGGTAGCAGGACGAGGAGAAGGAGCAGGACGAGGTGAAGGAGCAGGAGGAGGAGAAGGAGCAGTAGTTGGAGGAGGACCAGGAGCAGGAGAAGGCGCAGGAGCAGGAGGAGCAGATTGTTGAGAACGAGCTGGAGGAGGAGAAGGAGCAGGAGGAGGAGAAGCAGCAGGAGGTGATGATTGAGCAGGAGGTGAAGAATGAGTAGGAGGTGAAGAATGAGCAGGAGGAGGAGGGGGAGCAGAAGGAGAAATATCAGGAGGAGGAGAAGCAGCAGGAGGAGGAGAAGCAGCAGGAGCTGAAGAATGAGCAGGAGATGAAGAATGAGCAGGAGAAGGAGGGGGAGCAGGACGTGGAGAAGGAGCAGGAGAAGGAAATGGAGCCGGAGGTGGAGTTGGAGCCAGAGGTGGAGATGGAACAGGAGGTGGAGAATGAGCAGGAGCTGTAGAAGGAGCAGGAGGAGGAAAAGGAGCTGGAGGTGAAGAAGGTGCAGGAGGAGGAGTAGGTGCAGGAGGTTGACATGGAAGCAGGAGGAGGGGATGGAGCAGAAGGTGGCGAAGGAGCAGGAGGAGGAGAAGGGAGAAGGAGCAGGAGCAGGAGAAGGAGCAGGAGGAGTAGATGGAGCAGTAGGAGGAAAAGGAGCAGGAGGAGGAAATGGAGCAGGTGGTGGAGAAGGAGCAGGAGGTGGAGACGGAGCAGGTGGAGGAAAAGGAGCAGGAGGAGGAGGTGGAGCAGAATGAGAAGGAGCAGGAGGTGGAGAAGGAGCAGGAGAAGGAGAAGGAGCAGGAGATGGAGAAGGAGCAGGAGGAGGAGAAGGAGCAGTAGGAGGAAAAGGAGCAGGAGGAGGAAATGGAGCAGGTGGTGGAGAAGGAGCATGAAGTGGAGAAGGAGCAGGAGGAGGAGAAGGAGCAGGAGGAGGAAAAGGAGCAGGAGGAGGAGGTGGAGCAGAATGAGAAGGAGCAGGAGGTGGAGAAGGAGCAGGAGAAGGAGAAGGAGCAGGAGATGGAGAAGGAGCAGGAGGAGGAGAAGGAGCAGTAGGAGGAAAAGGAGCAGGAGGAGGAATTGGAGCAGGTGGTGGAGAAGGAGCAGGAGGTGGAGACGGAGCAGGTGGTGGACAAGAAGCAGGTGGTGGACAAGAAGCAGGAGGTGGAGAAGGAGCATGAGGTTGCGAAGGAGCAGGAACTGGAGAAGGAGCAGGATTTGGAGAAGGCGCATGACGTGGAGAAGGAGCAGGAGCAGGAAAAGGAGCCGGAGGTGGAGTAGGAGCCGGAGGTGGAGAAGGAGCAGGAGGTGGACAAGGAGCAGGTTGTGGAGAAGGGGCAGGAGGAGGAGAAGGAGCAGGAGATGGAGATGGAGCAGGAGGAGGTGAAGGAGCAGGATCATGAAGAGGAGAAGGAGCAGGAGGAGCAATAGGAGCAGGAGGAGGAGAAGTACACGAAGAGGAGAAGGAGCAGGAGGAGGAGAAGGAGCAGGAGGAGGAGAAGGAGCAGGATGTGGAGATGGAGCAGGAGAAGGAGCAGATTGTGGAGAACGAGCTTGAGGAGGAGAACGGGCTGGAGGAGGAGAAGGAGGATGATGAGAAGGAACCGGAGGTGGAGAAGGACCAGGAGGAGGTGAAGGAGCAGGAAGAGGAGAAGGAGCAGGAGGAGGAGAAGGAGCAGGACGAGAAGGAGCAGGAGGAGGAGAAGGAGCAGGAGGAGGAGAAGGAGCACGAAGAGGAGAAGGAGCAGGAGGAGGAGAAGGAGCAGGAGGAGGAGAAGGAGCAGGAGAAGGAGAAGGAGCAGGATGTGGAGATGGAGCAGGAGAAGGAGCAGATTGTGGAGAACGAGCTTGAGGAGGAGAACGAGCTGGAGGAGGAGAAGGAGGAGGATGAGAAGGAACCGGAAGTGGAGAAGGACCAGGAAGAGATGAAGGAGCAGGAGGAGGAGAAGGAGCAGGAGGAGGAGAAGGAGCAGGACGAGAAGGAGCAGGAGGAGGAGAAGGAGCAGGAGGAGGAGAAGGAGCAGGAACAGGAGATGGAGCAGGAGGGGGAGCAGCAGATTGAGAAGGAGCATGAGGTGGAGAAGGAGCAGGAGGTTGATAAGGAGCAGGAGGTGGAGAAGGAGCAGGATGTGGAGAAGGAGCAGGAGGTGGAGAAGGAGCAGGAGGAGGAAAAGGAGCAGGAGCATGAAGAGGAGAAGGAGCAGGAGGAGGAAAAGGAGCAGGAGGAGGAAACGGAGCAGGAGATGGAGCAGGGCGGGGAGGAGGAGCAGGTGGATGAGAGGTAGCCGAACGAGTAGAAGGAGCAGGACGAGGTGAAGGAGCAGGAGGAGGAGAAGGAGCAGGTGGGGGAGAAGGAGCCTGAGGTGGAGAAGGAGCAGGAGTTGGAGAATGAGCAGGAGGTGGAGAAGGAGCAGGAGGAGGAGAAGGAGCAGGAGGAGGAGAAGGAGCAGGAGGTGTAGAAGGAGCAGGAGGAGGAAAAGGAGCAGGAGCATGAAGAGGAGAAGGGTCAGGAGGAGGAAAAGGAGCAGGAGGAGGAAACGGAGCAGGAGATGGAGCAGGACGGGGAGGAGGAGCAGTAGGATGAGAGGTAGCAGGACGAGGAGAAGGAGCAGGACGAGGTGAAGGAGCAGGAGGAGGAGAAGGACCAGGAGTTGGAGAAGGACCAGGAGCACGAGAAGGAGCAGGAGCAGGAGGAGGAGAAGCAGCAGGAGGTGATGATTGAGCAGGAGGTGAAGAATGAGTAGGAGGTGAAGAATGAGCAGGAGGAGGAGGGGGAGCAGAAGGAGAAATATCAGGAGGAGGAGAAGCAGCAGGAGGAGGAGAAGCAGCAGGAGCTGAAGAATGAGCAGGAGAAGGGGGGAGCAGGACGTGGAGAAGGAGCAGGAGGAGGAGAAGGAGCAGGAGGAGGAGAAGGAGCAGCAGGTGGAGAAGGAGCAGGAGGTGGGGAAGGAGGAGGACGAGGAGAAGGTGCAGGAGGAGGAGAAGGAGCAGGAGGAGGAGAAGGAGCAGGAGTGGGTGCAGGAGATGGAGCGGAAGGGGGAAAAGGAGCAGGAGATGGAGAGGGAGCAGGAGCTGGAGAAGGAGCAGGACGTGGAGACGGAACAGAAGCTGGAGAAGGAGCAGGAGGAGGAGAAGGGAGAAGGAGCAGGAGCAGGAGAAGGAGCAGGAGGTGTAGATGGAGCAGGAGGAGGAGAAGGGGCAGGAGGGAGAGGAGGTGCAGAACGTGGAAAAGGAGCAGTAGGTGGAGAAGGAGCATGTGGTGGAGAAGGAGCATGAAGTGGAGAAGGAGCAGGAAGTGGAGTAGAAGCAGGAGTTGCTCATGAAAGAGGAGGTGGAGAAGGAGCTGGAGGAGTTGGTGGAGCAGGAGGAAGAGAAGGAGCAGGGGGAGGAAATGGAGCAGGAGGAGGAAAAGGAGCAGGAGGAGGAAAAGGAGCAGGTGGTGGAGAAGGAGCAGGAGGTGGAGACGGAGCAGGTGGTGGACAAGAAGCAGGTGGTGGACAAGAAGCAGGAGGTGGAGAAGGAGCATGAGGTGGAGAAGGAGCAGGAACTGGAGAAGGAGCAGGAATTGGAGAAGGAGCAGGAATTGGAGAAGGCGCATGACGTGGAGAAGGAGCAGGAGGAGGAAAAGGAGCCGGAGGTGGAGTAGGAGCCGGAGGTGGAGAAGGAGCAGCAGGTGGACAATGAGTAGGAGGTGGAGAAGGGGCAGGAGGAGGAGAAGGAGCAGATGGAGATGGAGCAGGAGGAGGAGAAGGAGCAGGATCATGAAGAGGAGGAGGAGCAGGAGGAGGAATAGGAGCAGGCGGAGGAAAATGAGAAGGAGATGGAGCAGGAGGGGAGGAGGAGCAGGAGGATGAGAAGGAGCAGGATGAGGAGAAGGAGCAGGTGGTGGAGAAGGAGCATGATGTGGAGAAGCAGCAGGATGTGGATAAGGATCAGGAGGGGGAGAAGGGGCAGGAGATGGGGAGGGAGCAGGAGGAGGAAAAAGAGCCAGAGGTGGAGAAGGAACCAGCTGGAGGAGAAGGAGCACCAGGAGGTGAAGGCGGTGGAGGAGAAGGAGGTGGAGCAGGAGATGGAGCAGGATGAGGAGAAGGAGCCGGAGGAGTTGAAGGAGCAGGAGGTGGAGAAGGAGCAGGAGGGGGAGAAGAAGCAGGAGTAGGATGGTAAGCAGAAGATGGAGCGGAAGGGGGAGAAGGAGCAGGAGATGGAGAGGGAGCAGGAGGTGGAGAACGAGCAGGAGGAGGAGAATGAGCAGGAGGGGAAGAAGGAGCAGGAGGGGGAGAAGGAGCAGGAGGGGGAGAAGGAGCAGGATGGGGAGAAGGAGCAGGAGGGGGAGAAGGAGCAGGAGGAGGAGTAGCAGAAGGAGCAGAAATTAGAGAAGGAGCAGGAGTAGGATGGTAAGCAGAAGATGGAGCGGAAGGGGGAGAAGGAGCAGGAGAAGGAGGGGTAGCTGGAGATGGAGCGGAAGGGGAAGAAGGAGCAGGAGATCGAGAGCGAACAGGAGGTGGAGAAGGTACAGGAGGTGGAGAAGGAACAGGAGCTGGAGAAGGAGCAGTTGGAGGAGAAAGAGCAGGAAGCGGAGAATGAGCATGAGATGGAGAAGAAGCAAGAGGAGGTGATGGAGCAGGAGGAGCAGAAGATGCAGGAGTATGAGGGGGAAGCGGGTGGGGGAGCTGGAGATGGAGAGGGAGCAGGAGGAGGAAAAAGAGCCAGCGGTGGAGAAGGTGCCAGATGTGGAGAAGGAGCGGGAGGTGGAGAAGCAGCAGGGGCAGGAGAAGGTGGAGGAGCAGATTCTGTAGAACGAGCTGGAGGAGGAGAAGGAGCAGGAGGAGTTGAAGGAGCAGGAGGTGAAGAAGGAGCAGGAGGTGGAGAAGGAGCAGGAGGAGGAGAAGGAGCAGGAGGAGGAGAAGGAGCAGGTGGAGGAGAAGGAGCATGAGTAGGAGGGTTAGCAGGAGATGGAGCGGAAGGGGGAGAAGGAGCAGGAGATGGAGAGCGAGCAGGAGTTGTAGAAGGAGCAGGACGTGGAGAAGGAGCAGGTGGGGGAGAAGGAGCAGGAGTGGGAAAAGGAGCAGGAGAAGGAGAAGGATCAGCAGGAGGAGGAGCAGAAGGAGCACGAATTGGAGAAGGAGCAGTTGGAGGAGAAAGAGCAGGAAGTGGAGAATGAGCATGAGATGGAGAAGGAGCAGGAGGAGGTGATGGAGCAGGAGGTGGAGAAGGAGCAGGAAGTGGAGAAGGAGCAGGAGGAGAGGGAGCAGAAGGAGATGGAGCAGGAGGTGGAAATGGAGCAGGAGGAGAGGAGGGAGCAGGAGGTGGAGAAAGAGCCAGAGGTGGAGAAGGAGCCGGAGGAGGAGAAGCAGCAGGGGCAGTAGAAGGTGGAGGAGCAGATTCTGTAGAACGAGCTGGAGGAGGAGAAGGAGCAGGAGGAGTTGAAGGAGCAGGAGGTGGAGAAGGAGCAGGAGGTGGAGAAGGAGCAGGAGGAGGAGAAGGAGCAGGTGGAGGAGAAGGAGCATGAGTAGGAGGGTTAGCAGGAGATGGAGCGGAAGGGGGAGAAGGAGCAGGAGATGGAGAGCGAGCAGGAGGTGTAGAAGGAGCAGGACGTGGAGAAGGAGCAGGTGGGGGAGAAGGAGCAGGAGTGGGAAAAGGAGCAGGAGAAGGAGAAGGATCAGGAGGAGGTGGAGCAGAAGGAGCACGAATTGGAGAAGGAGCAGTTGGAGGAGAAAGAGCAGGAAGTGGAGAATGAGCATGAGATGGAGAAGGAGCAGGAGGAGTTGATGGAGCAGGAGGTGGAGAAGGAGCAGGAAGTGGAGAAGGAGCAGGAGGAGAGGGAGCAGAAGGAGATGGAGCAGGAGGTGGAAATGGAGCAGGAGGAGAGGAGGGAGCAGGAGGTGGAGAAAAATCAGGAGGAGGAGGAGCAGAATGAGCAGGACGTGGAGAAGGAGCAGTAGGAGGAAAATGAGCAGGTTGTTGAGAACGAGCTGGAGGAGGAGAAGGAGCAGGAGGAGGAGAAGGAGCAGGAGGAGGAGAAGGAGCAGGAGGTGGAGAAAGAGCAGGAAGTGGAGAATGAGCATGAGATGGAGAAGGAGCGGGAGTAGGTGGTGGAGCAGGAGGTGGAGAAGGAGCAGGAAGTGGAGAAGGAGCAGGAAGATAGGGAGCAGAAGGAGATGGAGCAGGCGGTGGAGAAGGAGCAGTAGGAGGAGAAGGAGCAGGAGGAGGAGAATGTGCAGGAGGAGGAGAAGGAGCAGGAGGTGGAGAAGGAGCTGGATCAGGAGAGGTAGCAGCAGGAGGAAAAGGAGCAGGAGTAGGAGAAGGAGCAGGAGGTGGAGAAGGAGCAGGAGGTGGAGAAGTAGCAGGAGCAGGAGAAGGAGCAGGAGGAGGAGAAGGAGCAGGAGTAGGAGAAGGAGCACGAGTGGATGCAGGAGATGGAGCGGAAGGGGGAAAAGGAGCAGGAGATGGAGAGGGAGCAGGAGGTGGATAAGGAGCATGACGTGGAGAAGGAACAGAAGCTGGAGAATGAGCAGGAGGAGGAGAAGAGAGAAGGAGCAGGAGCAGGAGAAGGAGCAGGAGGTGTAGATGGAGCAGGAGGAGGAGAAGGAGAGGAGGTGGAGGAGGTGCAGAAGGTGGAAAAGGAGCAGGAGGTGGAGAAAGAGCTGTGGTGGAGAAGGAGCATGAAGTGGATAAGGAGCAGGAAGTGGAGTAGAAGCAGGAGTTGCTCATGAAGGAGGAGGTGGAGAAGGAGCAGGAGGAGGAGAAGGAGCAGGAGGAGGAGAAGGAGCAGGTGGAGGAGAAGGAGCATGAGTAGGAGGGTTAGCAGGAGATGGTGCGGAAGGGGGAGAAGGAGCAGGAGATGGAGAGCGAGCAGGAGGTGTAGAAGGAGCAGGACGTGGAGAAGGAGCAGGTGGGGGAGAAGGAGCAGGAGTGGGAAAAGGAGCAGGAGAAGGAGAAGGATCAGGAGGAGGTGGAGCAGAAGGAGCACGAATTGGAGAAGGAGCAGTTGGAGGAGAAAGAGCAGGAAGTGGAGAATGAGCATGAGATGGAGAAGGAGCAGGAGGAGTTGATGGAGCAGGAGGTGGAGAAGGAGCAGGAAGTGGAGAAGGAGCAGGAGGAGAGGGAGCAGAAGGAGATGGAGCAGGAGGTGGAAATGGAGCAGGAGGAGAGGAGGGAGCAGGAGGTGGAGAAAAATCAGGAGGAGGAGGAGCAGAATGAGCAGGACGTGGAGAAGGAGCAGTAGGAGGAAAATGAGCAGGTTGTTGAGAACGAGCTGGAGGAGGAGAAGGAGCAGGAGGAGGAGAAGGAGCAGGAGGAGGAGAAGGAGCAGGAGGTGGAGAAAGAGCAGGAAGTGGAGAATGAGCATGAGATGGAGAAGGAGCGGGAGTAGGTGGTGGAGCAGGAGGTGGAGAAGGAGCAGGAAGTGGAGAAGGAGCAGGAAGATAGGGAGCAGAAGGAGATGGAGCAGGCGGTGGAGAAGGAGCAGTAGGAGGAGAAGGAGCAGGAGGAGGAGAATGTGCAGGAGGAGGAGAAGGAGCAGGAGGTGGAGAAGGAGCTGGATCAGGAGAGGTAGCAGCAGGAGGAAAAGGAGCAGGAGTAGGAGAAGGAGCAGGAGGTGGAGAAGGAGCAGGAGGTGGAGAAGTAGCAGGAGCAGGAGAAGGAGCAGGAGGAGGAGAAGGAGCAGGAGTAGGAGAAGGAGCACGAGTGGATGCAGGAGATGGAGCGGAAGGGGGAAAAGGAGCAGGAGATGGAGAGGGAGCAGGAGGTGGATAAGGAGCATGACGTGGAGAAGGAACAGAAGCTGGAGAATGAGCAGGAGGAGGAGAAGAGAGAAGGAGCAGGAGCAGGAGAAGGAGCAGGAGGTGTAGATGGAGCAGGAGGAGGAGAAGGAGAGGAGGTGGAGGAGGTGCAGAAGGTGGAAAAGGAGCAGGAGGTGGAGAAAGAGCTGTGGTGGAGAAGGAGCATGAAGTGGATAAGGAGCAGGAAGTGGAGTAGAAGCAGGAGTTGCTCATGAAGGAGGAGGTGGAGAAGGAGCAGGAGGAGGAGGTGGAGCAGAATGAGAAGGAGCAGGAGGTGGAGAAGGAGCAGGAGGAGGAGAAGGAGCAGGAGAAGGAAAAGGAGCAGGAGGAGGAAAAGGAGCAGGTGGTGGAGAAGGAGCAGGAGAAGGAGGGGTAGCTGGAGATGGAGTGGAAGGGGAAGAAGGAGCAGGAGATCGAGAGCGAACAGGAGGTGGAGAAGGTACAGGAGGTGGAGAAGGAACAAGAGCTGGAGAAGGAGCAGGAGGAGGTGATGGAGTAGGAGGTTGGGAAGGAGCAGGAAGTGGAGAAGGAGCAGGAGGAGAGGGAGCAGAAGGAGATGGAGCAGGAGGTGGAAATTGAGCAGGAGGAGAGGAGGGAGCAGGAGGTGGACCAAAAGCAGGAGGAGGAGAAGGAGCAGGAGGAGGAGAAGGAGCAGGAGGTGGAGAAAGAGCAGGAGGAGAACTAGGAGCAGGAGGATGAGAAGGAGCAGGAGGAGGAGAGGGAGCAGAAGGAGAAGGAGCAGGGAGTGGAGAAGGAGCAGTAGGAGGAGAAGGAGCAGGAGGAGGAGAAGGTGCAGGAGGAGGAGAAGGAGCAGGAGGTGGAGAAGGAGCTGGAGCAGGAGAAGTAGGAGCAGGAGGAAAAGGAGCAGGAGGAGGAGAAGGAGCAGGAGGTGGAGAAGGAGCAGGAGGTGGAGAAGTAGCAGGAGCAGGAGAAGGAGCAGGAGGAGGAGAAGGAGCAGGAGGAGGAGAAGGAGCAGGAGGTGGAGAAGGAGCAGGAGGTGCAGAAGGAGGAGGACGAGGAGAAGGTGCAGGCGGAGGAGAAGGAGCAGGAGGAGGAAAAGGAGCAGGAGTGGGTGCAGGAGATGGAGGGGAAGGGGGAAAAGTAGCAGGAGATGGAGAGGGAGCAGGAGATGGAGAAGGAGCAGGACGTGGAGACGGAACAGAAGCTGGAGAAGGAGCAGGAGGAGGAGAAGGGAGAAGGAGCAGGAGCAGGAGAAGGAGCAGGAGGTGTAGATGGAGCAGGAGGAGGAGAAGGAGAGGAGGTGGAGGAGGGGCAGAAGGTGGAAAAGGAGCAGGAGGTGGAGAAAGAGCTGTGGTGGAGAAGAAGCATGAAGTGGATAAGGAGCAGGAGGTGGAGTAGAAGCAGGAGTTGCTCATGAAGGAGGAGGTGGAGAAGGAGCAGGAGGAGGAGGTGGAGCAGAATGAGAAGGAGCAGGAGGTGGAGAAGGAGCAGGAGAAGGAGAAGGAGCAGGAGGTGGAGAAGGAGCAGGAGGAGGAGAAGGAGCAGGAGGAGGAAAAGGAGCAGGAGGAGGAAAAGGAGCAGGTGGTGGAGAAGGAGCAGGAGGTGGAGACGGAGCAGGTGGTGGACAAGAAGCAGGTGGTGGACAAGAAGCAGGAGGTGGAGAAGGAGCATGAGGTGGAGAAGGAGCAGGAACTGGAGAAGGAGCAGGAATTGGAGAAGGCGCATGACGTGGAGAAGGAGCAGGGAGCGGAAAATGAGCTGGAGGTGGAGTAGGAGCCGGAGGTGGAGAAGGAGCAGGAGGTGGACAATGAGCAGGAGGTGGAGAAGGGGCAGGAGGAGGAGAAAGAGCAGGAGATGGAGATGGAGCAGGAGGAGGAGAAGGAGCAGGATCATGAAGAGGAGAAGAAGCAGGAGGATGAATAGGAGCAGGATGAGGAAAATGAGAAGGAGATGTAGCAGGAGGGGAGGAGGAGCAGGAGGATAAGAAGGAGCAGGATGAGGAGAAGGAGCAGGTGGTGGAGAAGGAGATGGACGTCGAGATGGAGCAGGAGGTGGTGAAGGAGCATGATGTGGAGAAGCAGCAGGATGTGGATAAGGATCAGGAGGAGGAGAAGGGACAGGAGGTGGACTAGGAGCCGGATATGGAGAAAGAGCAGGAGGAGATGAAGGAGCAGGAGGAGCAGAAGGTGCAGGAGTCAGAGGGGGAGGAGGAGATGGAGCGGGAAGGGGAGCAGGAGATGGGGAGTGAGCAGGAGGAGTAAAAAGAGCCAGAGGTGGAGAAGGATCCAGCTGGAGGAGAAGGAGCACCAGGAGGTGAAGGCGCTGGAGGAGCAGGAGGTGGAGCAGGAGATGGAGCAGGATGAGGAGAAGGAGCCGGAGGAGTTGAAGGAGCAGGAGGTGGAGAAGGAGCAGGAGGGGGAGAAGAAGCAGGAGTAGGATGGTAAGCAGAAGATGGAGCGGAAGGGGGAGAAGGAGCAGGAGATGGAGAGGGAGCAGGAGGTGGAGAAGGAGCTGGAGGAGGAGAATGAGCAGGAGGGGGAGAAGAAGCAGGAGGGTGAGAAGGAGCAGGAGGGGGAGAATGAGCAGGATGGGGAGAAGGAGCAGGAGGGGGAGAAGGAGCAGGAGGAGGAGTAGCAGTAGGAGCAGAAATTGGAGAAGGAGCAGGAGTAGGATGGTAAGCAGAAGATGGAGCGGAAGGGGGAGAAGGAGCAGGAGAAGGAGTGGTAGCTGGAGATGGAGCGGAAGGGGAAGAAGGAGCAGGAGATCGAGAGCGAACAGGAGGTGGAGAAGGTACAGGAGGTGGAGAAGGAACAAGAGCTGGAGAAGAAGCAGTAGGAGGAGAAGGAGCAGGAGGAGGAGTATCAGAAGGAGCAGGAATTGGAGAAGGAGCAGTTGGAGGAGAAAGAGCAGGAAGCGGAGAATGAGCATGAGATGGAGAAGAAGCAAGAGGAGGTGATGGAGAAGGAGGAGCAGAAGTTGCAGGAGTATGAGGGGGAGTATGAGATGAAGCGGGAGGGTGAGCTGGAGATGGAAAGGGAACAGGAGGAGGAAAAAGAGCCAGAGGTGGAGAAGGAGCCGGAGGAGGAGAAGCAGCAGGGGCAGGAGAAGGTGGAGGAGCATATTGTGTAGAACGAGCTGGAGGAGGAGAAGGAACAGGAGGAGTTGAAGGAGCAGGAGGTGGAGAAAGAGCAGGAGGAGGACAAGGAGCAGGTGGAGGAGAAGGAGCATGAGTAGGAGGGTTAGCAGGAGATGGAGCGGAAGGGGGAGAAGGAGCAGGAGATGGAGAGCGAGCAGGAGGTGTAGAAGGAGCAGGACGTGGAGAAGGAGCAGGTGGGGGAGAAGGAGCAGGAGTGGGAAAAGGAGCAGGAGAAGGAGAAGGATCAGGAGGAGGTGGAGCAGAAGGAGCACGAATTGGAGAAGGAGCAGTTGGAGGAGAAAGAGCAGGAAGTGGAGAATGAGCATGAGATGGAGAAGGAGCAGGAGGAGGTGATGGAGCAGGAGGAGGAGAAGGAGCAGGAAGTGGAGAAGGAGCAGGAGGAGAGGGAGCAGAAGGAGATGGAGCAGGAGGTGGAAATGGAGCAGGAGGAGAGGAGGGAGCAGAAGGTGGAGAAAAAGCAGGAGGAGGAGGAGCAGAATGAGCAGGACGTGGAGAAGGAGCAGTTGGAGGAAAATGAGCAGGTTGTTGAGAACGAGCTTGAGGAGGAGAAGGAGCAGGAGCAGGAGAAGGAGCAGGAGGTGGAGAAGGAGCAGGAGGTGGAGAAGGAGCAGGAGGAGAACTAGGAGCAGGAGGAGGAGAAGGAGCAGGAGGAGGAGAGGGAGCAGAAGGAGAAGGAGCAGGCGGTGGAGAAGGAGCAGTAGGAGGAGAAGGAGCAGGAGGTGGAGAAGGAGCTGGAGCAGGAGAAGTAGCAGCAGGAGGAAATGGATCAGGAGGTGGAGAAGGAGGTGGACGAGGAGAAGGTGCAGGAGGAGGAGAAGGAGCAGGAGGAGGAGAAGGAGCAGGAGTGGGTGCAGGAGATGGTGCGGAAGGGGGAAATGGAGCAGGAGATGGAGAGGGAACAGGAGGTTGAGAAGGAGCAGGACGTGGAGGCGGAACAGAAGCTGGAGAATGAGCAGGAGGAGGAGAAGGAGATGGAGGAGGAGGAGCAGAAGGTGCAGGAATTGGAGAATGAGCAGGAGATGGAGAAGGAGATGGAGGAGGTGATGGAGCAGGAGGTGGTGAAGGAGCATGATGTGGAGAAGCAGCATAATGTGGATAAGGATCAGGAGGGGGTGAAGGGGCAGGAGGTGGACTAGGTGCCGGATATGGAGAAAGAGCAGGAGGAGATGAAGGAGCAGGAGGAGCAGCAGGTGCAAGAGTCAGAGGGGGAGGAGGAAATGGAGCGGGAGGGGGAGCAGGAAATGGGGAGGCAGCAGGAGGAGGAAAAAGAGCCAGAGGTGGAGAAGGAACCAGCTGGAGGAGAAGGAGCACCAGGAGGTGAAGGCGCTGAAGGAGCAGGAGGTGGAGCAGGAGATGGAGCAGGATGAGGAGAAGGAGCAGGAGCATTTGAAGGAGCAGGAGGTGGAGATGGAGCAGGAGGGGGAGAAGAAGCAGGAGTAGGATGGTAAGCAGAAGATGGAGCGGAAGGGGGAGAAGGAGCAGGAGATGGAGAGGGAGCAGGAGGTGGAGAAGGAGCAGGAGGAGGAGAATGAGCAGGAGGGGGAGAAGAAGCAGGAGGGTGAGAAGGAGCAGGAGGGGGAGAAGGAGCAGGATGGGGAGAAGGAGCAGGAGGGGGAGAAGGAGCAGGAGGAGGAGTAGCAGTAGGAGCAGAAATTGGAGACGGAGCAGGAGTAGGATGGTAAGCAGAAGATGGAGCGGAAGGGGGAGAAGGAGCAGGAGAAGGAGGGGTAGCTGGAGATGGAGTGGAAGGGGAAGAAGGAGCAGGAGATCGAGAGCGAACAGGAGGTGGAGAAGGTACAGGAGGTGGAGAAGGAACAAGAGCTGGAGAAGGAGCAGTAGGAGGAGAAGGAGCAGGAGGAGGAGTAGCAGAAGGAGCAGGAATTGGAGAAGGAGCAGTTGGAGGAGAAAGAGCAGGAAGCGGAGAATGAGCATGAGATGGAGAAGAAGCAAGAGGAGGTGATGGAGAAGGAGGAGCAGAAGTTGCAGGAGTATGAGGGGGAGTATGAGATGAAGCGGGAGGGTGAGCTGGAGATGGAGAGGGAACAGGAGGAGGAAAAAGAGCCAGAGGTGGAGAAGGAGCCGGTGGAGGAGAAGCAGCAGGGGTAGGAGAAGGTGGAGGAGCAGATTGTGTAGAACGAGCTGGAGGAGGAGAAGGAGCAGGAGGAGTTGAAGGAGCAGGAGGTGGAGAAGGAGCAGGAGGTGGAGAAGGAGCATGAGTGGGAGGGTTAGCAGGAGATGGAGCGGAAGGGGGAGAAGGAGCAGGAGATGGAGAGCGAGCAGGAGGTGTAGAAGGAGCAGGATGTGGAGAAGGAGCAGGTGGGGGTGAAGGAGCAGGAGTGGGAAAATGAGCAGGAGAAGGAGAAGGATCAGGAGGAGGTGGAGCAGAAGGAGCACGAATTGGAGAAGGAGCAGTTGGAGGAGAAAGAGCAGGAAGTGGAGAATGAGCATGAGATGGAGAAGGAGCAGGAGGAGGTGATGGAGCAGGAGGTGGAGAAGGAGCAGGAAGTGAAGAAGGAGCAGGAGGAGAGGGAGCAGAAGGAGATGGAGCAGGAGCTGGAAATGGTGCAGGAGGAGAGGAGGGAGCAGAAGGTGGAGAAAAAGCAGGAGGAGGAGGAGCAGAATTAGCAGGACGTGGAGAAGGAGCAGTAGGAGGAAAATGAGCAGGTTGTTGAGAACGAGCTTGAGGAGGAGAAGGAGCAGGAGGAGGAGAAGGAGCAGGAGGTGGAGAAGGAGCAGGAGGTGGAGAAGTAGCAGGAGGAGAACTAGGAGCAGGAGGAGGAGAAGGAGCAGGAGGAGCAGAGGGAGCAGAAGGAGAAGGAGCAGGCGGTGGAGAAGGAGCAGTAGGAGGAGACGAGCAGGAGGAGGAGAAGGTGCAGGAGGAGGAGAAGGAGCAGGAGGTGGAGAAGGACCTGGAGCAGGAGAAGTAGCAGCAGGAGGAAATGGAGCAGGAGGTGGAGAAGGATGAGGACGAGGAGAAGGTGCAAGAGGAGGAGAAGGAGCAGGAGGAGGAGAAGGAGCAGGAGTGGGTGCAGGAGATGGAGCGGAAGGGGGAAAAGGAGCAGGAGATGGAGAGGCGAGCAGGAGGTTGAGAAGGAGCAGGACGTGGAGGCGGAACAGAAGCTGGAGAAGGAGCAGGAGGAGGAGAAGGAGATGGAGGAGGAGGAGCAGAAGGTGCAGGAATTGGAGAATGAGCAGTTCTAGGAGAAGGAGCAGGAATTGGAGAATGAGCAGGAGATGGAGAAGGAGATGAAGGAGGTGATGGAGCAGGAGGTGGAGAAGGAGCAGGAGAGGCAGAAGGAACTGGAGGGGTATAAGGAACTGGAAAGGGAGAATGATAAGTAGGAGGAGAAGGAGCAGGAAGTGGAGAAGGAGCAGGAGGAGGAAAATGAGCAGGAGATGGAGCAGGAGGGGAGGAGGAGCAGGAGGATGAGAAGGAGCAGGATGAGGAGAAGGAGCAGGTGGTGGAGAAGGACATGGACGTCGAGATGGAGCAGGAGGTGGTGAAGGAGCATGATGTGGAGAAGCAGCAGGATGTGGATAAGGATCAGGAGGGGGAGAAGGGGCGGAGGTGGACTAGGAGCCGGATATGGAGAAAGAGCAGGAGGAGATGAAGGAGCAGGAGGAGCAGCAGGTGCAGGAGTCAGAGGGGGAGGAGGAGATGGAGCGGGAGGGGGAGCAGGAGATGGGGAGGGAGCAGGAGGAGGAAAAAGAGCCAGAGGTGGAGAAGGAACCAGCTGGAGGAGAAGGAGCACCAGGAGGTGAAGGCGCTGGAGGAGCAGGAGGTGAAGCAGGAGATGGAGCAGGATGAGGAGAAGGAGCCGGAGGAGTTGAAGGAGCAGGAGTTGGAGAAGGAGCAGGAGGGGGAGAAGAAGCAGGAGTAGGATGGTAAGCAGAAGATGGAGCGGAAGGGGGAGAAGAAGCAGGAGGGTGAGAAGGAGCAGGAGGGGGAGAAGGAGCAGGATGGGGAGAAGGAGCAGGAGGGGGAGAAGGAGCAGGAGGAGGAGTAGAAGTAGGAGCAGAAATTGGAGAAGGAGCAGGAGTATGACGGTAAGCAGAAGATGGAGCGGAAGGGGGAGAAGGAGCAGGAGAAGGAGGGGTAGCTGGAGATGGAGTGGAAGGGGAAGAAGGAGCAGGAGATCGAGAGCGAACAGGAGGTGGAGAAGGTACAGGAGGTGGAGAAGGAACAAGAGCTGGAGAAGGAGCAGTAGGAGGAGAAGGAGCAGGAGGAGGAGTATCAGAAGGAGCAGGAATTGGAGAAGGAGCAGTTGGAGGAGAAAGAGCAGGAAGCGGAGAATGAGCATGAGATGGAGAAGAAGCAAGAGGAGGTGATGGAGAAGGAGGAGCAGAAGTTGCAGGAGTATGAGGGGGAGTATGAGATGAAGCGGGAGGGGGAGCTGGAGATGGAGAGGGAGCAGGAGGAAGAAAAAGAGCCAGAGGTGGAGAAGGAGCCGGTGGAGGAGAAGCAGCAGGGGCAGGAGAAGGTGGAGGAGCAGATTGTGTAGAACGAGCTGGAGGAGGAGAAGGAGCAGGAGGAGTTGAAGGAGCAGGAGGTGGAGAAGGAGCAGGAGGTGGAGAAGGAGCAGGAGGAGGAGAAGGAGCAGGTGGAGGAGAAGGAGCATGAGTGGGAGGGTTAGCAGGAGATGGAGCGGAAGGGGGAGAAGTAGCAGGAGATGGAGAGCGAGCAGGAGGTGTAGAAGGAGCAGGACGTGGAGAAGGAGCAGGTGGGGGAGAAGGAGCAGGAGTGGGAAAAGGAGCAGGAGAAGGAGAAGGATCAGGAGGAGGTGGAGCAGAAGGAGCACGAATTGGAGAAGGAGCAGTTGGAGGAGAAAGAGCAGGAAGTGGAGAATGAGCATGAGATGGAGAAGGAGCAGGAGGAGGTGATGGAGCAGGAGGTGGAGAAGGAGCAGGAAGTGGAGAAGGAGCAGAAGGAGAGGGAGCAGAAGGAGATGGAGCAGGAGGAGAGGAGGGAGCAGAAGGTGGAGAAAAAGCAGGAGGAGGAGGAGCAGAATGAGCAGGACGTGGAGAAGGAGCAGTAGGAGGAAAATGAGCAGGTTGTTGAGAACGAGCTTGAGGAGGAGAACGAGCTGGAGGAGGAGGAGGAGAAGGAGCAGGAGGAGGAGAAGGAGCAGGAGGTGGAGAAGGAGCAGGAGGCGGAGAAGGAGCAGGAGGAGAACTAGGAGCAGGAGGAGGAGAAGGAGCAGGAGGAGAGGGAGCAGAAGGAGAAGGAGCAGGCGGTGGAGAAGGAGCAGTAGGAGGAGAAGGAGCAGGAGGAGGAGAAGGTGCAGGAGGAGGAGAAGGAGCAGGAGGTGGAGAAGGAGCTGGAGCAGGAGAAGTAGCAGCAGGAGGAAATGGAGCAGGAGGTGGAGAAGGAGGAGGACGAGGAGAAGGTGCAGGAGGAGGAGAAGGAGCAGGAGGAGGAGAAGGAGCAGGAGTGGGTGCAAGAGATGGAGCGGAAGGGGGAAAAGGAGCAGGAGATGGAGAGGGAGCAGGAGGTTGAGAAGGAGCAGGACGTGGAGACGGAACAGAAGCTGGAGAAGGAGCAGGAGGTGGAGAAGGAGATGGAGGAGGAGGAGCAGAAGGTGCAGGAATTGGAGAATGAGCAGTTCTAGGAGAAGGAGCAGGAATTGGAGAATGAGCAGGAGATGGAGAAGGAGATGGAGGAGGTGATGGAGCAGGAGGTGGAGAAGGAGCAGAGGGAGGGGAGAGAGCAGGAGGGGGAGAAGGAGCAGGAGGCTGAGAATGAGCAGGAGGAGGAGCAGAAGGAGCAGGAGGTGGAGATGGAGCAGGACGTGGAGTAGGAGCAGGAGGATGAGAAGGAGAAGGAGCAGGAGGTGGGGAAGGAGGCGGAGGTGTAGAAGGAGCAGGAGGTGTAGAAGGAGCAGATTGTGGTGATCGAGCTGGAAGAGGAGATCGAGCTGGAGGAGGGGAAGGAGCAGGAGGAGGATAAGGAGCAGCAGGAGCAGAAGGAGCAGGAGGAGGAAAAGGAGCAGGAGGAGGAGAAGGAGCAGGAGGAGGAGATGGAGCAGCAGGTGGAGAGGGAGCAGGAGGAGCAGGAGGTGGAGACGGATCACGAGGTGGAGAATGAGCAGGAGGAGGAGCAGAAGGAGTAGGATGTGGAGATGGAGCAGGACGTGGAGAAGGAGCAGGAGGAGGTGAAGGAGATGGAGCCGGAGGTGGAGAAGGAGGCGGAGGTGGAGAAGAAGCAGGAGGTGTAGAAGGAGCAGGTTGTGGAGATCGAGCTGGAGGAGGGGAAGGAGCAGGAGGAGGATAAGGAGCAGGAGGAGCAGAAGGAGCAGGAGGTGGAGAATGAGCAGGAGGTGGAGAAGGAGCAGGAGGAGGAGGGGGAGCAGAAGGAGAAGGAGCAAGCGGTGGAGAAGGAGCAGGAGGAGGAGAAGGAGCAGGAGCAGGAAAAGGAGCAGGAGGAGGAGAAGGAGCAGGAGGTGGAGAAGGAGCAGTAGGTGGAGAAGGAGCAGGAGGTGCAGAAGGAGCAGGAGCATGAGGAGGTGAAGGAGCAGGACGTGGAGAAGTTGCAGGAGGAGGAGAAGTAGAAGGATCCTGACTTGGAGAAGGAGCCGGAGGTGGAGAAGGAGCAGGATATGGAGAACGAGCTGGAGGAGGAGAACGAGCTGGAGGAGGAGAAGGAGCAGCAGGAGGAGATGGAGCAGGTGGAGCAGAAGGAGCAGGAGGTGGAGAACGAGCTGGAGGAGGAGAACGAGCAGGAGGAAGAGAAGGAGGAGGAGAAGGAGCAGGAGGAGGAGAAGGAGCCGGAGGAGAAGGAGCCGGAGGAGGAGAAGGAGCAGGATATGGAGAACGAGCTGGAGGAGGAGAACGAGCTGGAGGAGGAGAAGGAGCAGCAGGAGGAGATGGAGCAGGTGGAGCAGAAGGAGCAGGAGGTGGAGAACGAGCTGGAGGAGGAGAACGAGCAGGAGGAAGAGAAGGAGGAGGAGAAGGAGCAGGAGGAGGAGAAGGAGCCGGAGGAGGAGAAGGAGCCGAAGGAGGAGAAGTAGCATGAGGACGAAAAGGAGCAGTAGGAGGAGAAGAAGGAGGAGGTGGAGAAGGAGCAGGAGCAGGAGAAGGAGCAGGAGAAGGAGAAGGAAAGGAGGAGGAGAAGGAGCAAGAGGTGGAGAAGGAGCTGGAGGAGGAGGAGCAGAAGGTGCAGGAATTGGAGAAGGAGCAGTTCGAGGAGAAGGAGCAGGAATTGGAGAATGAGCAGGAGATGGAGAAGGAGAAGGGGGAGCTGATGGAACAGGAGGTGGAGAAGGAGAAGGAGCAGGAGGTGGGGAAGGAGCAGGAGGTGGAGAAGGAGCAGACTGTGGTGATCGAGCTGGAAGAGGAGAACGAGCTGGAGGAGGGGAAGGAGCAGGAGGAGGATAAGGAGCAGGAGGAGGAGAAAGAGCAGGAGGAGGAGAAGGAGCAGGAGGTGGAGAGGGAGCAGGTGGTTCAGAAGGAGCAGGAGCAGGAGAAGGAGCAGGAGGAGGAGAAGGAGCCGGAGGGGGAGAAGGAGCCGGAGGAGGAGAAGGGGCAGAATGAGCAGGAGGTGGAGATGGAGCAGGACGTGGGGAAGTAGCAGGAGGAGGAGAAGGCGAAGGATCCTGAGTTGGAGAAGGAGCCGGAGGTGGAGAAGGAGCAGGAGGAGGAGAAGGAGCAGCAGGAGGAGAAGGAGCAGGAGGTGGAGAAGGAGCAGGAGTTGGAGAAGGAACACGAGGTGGAGAAGGAGCAGGAAGTGGAGAAGGAGCAGGAGGAGCAGACGGACCAGAAGGAGAAGGAGCAGGCGCTGGAGAAGGACTAGGAGGAGGAAAACGAGCAGGAGGAGGGGATGGAGCAGGAGGTGGAGAAGGAGCAGGAGGTGGAGAAGGAGCAGGAGCAGGAGAAGAAGCAGGAGGAGGAGAACGAGCAGGAGGAGGAGAAGAAGCAGGAGGAGGAGAAGGAGCCAGAGGAGGAGATGGAGCCGGAGGAGGAGAAGGGGCAGAAGGAGCAGGAGGTGGAGATGGAGCAGGACGTGGGGAATTAGCAGGAGGAGGAGAAGGCGAAGGATCCTGAGTTGGAGAAGGAGCCGGAGGTGGAGAAGGAGCAGGATGTGGAGAACGAGCTGGAGGAGGAGAACGAGCTGGAGGAGGAGAAGGAGCAGCAGGAGGAGAAGGAGCAGGAGGTGGAGAAGGAGCAGGAGGTGGAGAAGGAGCAGGAAGTGGAGAAGGAGCAGGAGGAGCAGACGGAGCAGAAGGAGAAGGAGCAGGCGCAGGAGAAGGACTAGGAGGAGGAAAACAAGCAGGAGGAGGGGATGGAGCAGGAGGTGGAGAAGGAGCAGGAGGTGGAGAAGGAGCAGGAGAAGAAGCAGGAGGAGGAGAACGAGCAGCAGGAGCAGAAGGAGCAGGAGGTGGAGATGGAGCAGGACGTGGAGAAGGAGCAGGAGGAGGAGCAGGAGAAGGAGCAGGAGGTGGGGAAGGAGGCGGAGGTGGAGAAGGAGCAAGAGGTGTAGAAGGAGCAGATTTTGGTGATCGAGCTGGAAGAGGAGAACGCGCTGGAGGAGGAGAAGGAGCAGGAGGAGGATAAGGAGCAGGAGGAGCAGAAGGAGCAGGAGGAGCAGAGGGAGCAGAAGGAGAAGGAGCAGGCGGTGGGGAAGGAGCAGTAGGAGGAGAAGGAGCAGGAGGAGGAGAAGGTGCAGGAGGAGGAGAAGGAGCAGGAGGTGGAGATGGAGCTGGAGCATGAGAAGGAGCAGCAGGCGGAAAATGAGCAGGAGGAGGAGAAGGAGCAGGAGGGGTAGAAGGAGCAGGTGGTGGAGAAGGAGCAGGAGGAGAAGGAGCAGGAGGAGTGTGAGCAGGGGGTGTAGAAGGAGCAGGAGGTGGAGAAGGAGCAGGAGGTGGAGAAGGAGCAGGAGGTGGAGAATGAGCAGGAGGAGTTGAAGGAGCAAGAGGTGGAGAAGGAGGAGGAGGAGGAGGAGGTTGAGCAGGAAGTGGAGAAGGAACAGGAGGAGGAGGATGAGAAGGAGGTGGAGAAGGAGGAGGAGTAGGGTGAGCAGGAGGTGGAGAAGGAGCAGGAGTTGGAGGTGGAGCTGGAGGAGCATGTGAAGCAGGAGGAGGAGAAGGAGCAGGAGGGGGAGATTGAGCAGGAGAGGGAGGAGGAGAAGGAGCAGGAGGAGGAGAAGGAGGAGGTGAAGGTGTCGAAGGAGCAGGAAGAGGTTCAGCAGGAGGTGGAGAAGGAACAGGAGATGGAGTAGCAGCAGGAGGAGGCGTTTGAGCAGGAGGAGAAGAAGGATCTGGCGGAGCATGAGCAGGAGGACGAATAAGAGCAGGAGGAGCAGGTGGAGGTTGAGCAGGAGGTGGAGAAGGAGCAGGAGGTGATGCAGAAGCACGAGGAGGAGGTTGAGCAGGAGGTGGAGAATGAGCAGGAGGAGGAGAAGGAGCAGGAGGTGGGGAAGGAGCAGGAGTTGGGGAAGGAGCAGGAGGAGGAGGTTAAGCCGGTGGTGGAGCAGGAGCAGGAGGAGGTGGTGGAGCAGGAGGTGGAGAAGGAGCAGGAGGTGCAGAAGGAGCAGGAGGAGGAGTTTGAGCAGAAGGAGGAGAAGGATCAGAAGGAGAATGAGCAGGAGGAGGAGAAGGAGCAGGTGGACGTTGAGCAGGAGGTGGAGAAGGAGCAGGAGGTGCTGAAGTAGCAGAAGGAGGAGGTTGAGCAGTAGGTGGAAAAGTAGCAGAAGGAGGAGAAGGAGCAGGAGGTGGAGAAGGAGCTGGAGGTGCAGAAGGAGTTGGAGGTGGAGAAGGAGCAGGAGGTGCAGCAGGTGGAGAAGGAGCAGGAGGAGGAGGTTGAGCAGGAGGAGGAGAAGGAGCACGAGGAGAAGGAGCAGGGGGAGAAGGAGAAGGAGGAGGATGAGCAGGAGGTGTAGAAGGAACAGGAGGAGGAGAAGGAGTAGAAAGAGGAGAAGGAGTAGGAGGTGGAAAAGGAGCAGGAGGAGGAGGAGGTTGAGCAGGAGGAGGAGGTTGAGCAGGATGAGGAGAAGGATCAGGAGGAAGATAAGCAGGAGGAGGAGAAGGAGCAGGAGGAGCAGGAGCTGTAGAAGGAGCAGGAAGTGGAGAAAGAGCAGGTGGAGGAGGAGGAGCAGGTGGAGGAGAAGGAGCAGCAGCTGGATGAGGAGCAGGAGGGGTAGAAGGAGCATGTGGTGGAGAAGGAACAGGAGGAGAAGGAGCAGGAGGAGGTTGAGCAGGGTTTGTAGAAGGAGAGGTAGGAGGAGAAGGAGCAGGAGGAGGAGAAGGAGGAGGTGAAGGTGTCGAAGGAGCAGGAAGAGGTTCAGCAGGAGGTGGAGAAGGAACATGAGGTGGAGTAGCAGCAGGAGGGGGAGGTTGAGCAGGAGGAGAAGAAGGATCTGGAGGAGGATGAGCAGGAGGCGCAGGTGGAGGTTGAGCAGGAGGTGGAGAAGGAGCAGGAGGTGATGCAGAAGCACGAGGAGGAGGTTGAGCAGGAGGTGGAGAAGGAGCAGGAGGAGGAGAAGGAGCAGGAGGTGGGGAAGGAGCAGGACGAGGAGGTTAAGCCGGAGGTGGAGCAGGAGCAGGAGAAGGAGAAGGAGCACGATGTGGAGAAGGAACAGGAGGAGGTGGTGGAGCAGGAGGTGGAGAAGGAGCAGGAGGAGGAGGTGGAGCACGAGGAGCAGGTGTAGCAGGAGGTGGAGAAGGAGCAGGAGGAGGAGGGTAAGCAGGAGAAGGAGCAGGAGGAGCAGGTGGAGATTGATCAGGAAGTGAAGACGGAACAGGGGGTGGTGAAGAAGCACGAGGTTGAGGTTGAGCAGGAGGCGGAGAAGGAGCAGGAGGAGGAGAATGAATTGGATGTGGAGAAGGAGCAGTAGTTGCAGGAAGTGGAGAAGGAACAGGAGGAGAAGAAGTAGCAGGAGGATGTTGAGCAGGAGCAGGAGAAGGAGAAGGAGCAGGAGATAGAGGAGGAGCTGGAGGTAGAGGTGGAGCAGGAGGTCGAGAAGCAGCAGGATGTGGAGAATAAGCAGGAGGAGGGGAAGGACCAGGAGAAGGAGCAGGAGGAGGAGAAGGAGCAGGTGGGTGAGGAGGATCATGAGGAGGAGAAGGAGCAGGGGGTAGAGAAGGAGCAGGTCGAAGAGAGGGAGAAGGACGAGGAGAAGCAGCAGGAGGAGGAGATTGAGCAGGAGGTGAAGAAGGAGCAGGAGGTTGAGAAGGAGCAGGAGCGGGAGAAGGAGCAGGAGGTTGAGAAGGAGCAGGAGCGGGAGAAGGAGCAGGAGGTGGTGGAGGAGCAGGAGGTTGAGGAGGAGCAGGAGGAGGAGAAGGAGCAGGAGGAGGTGAAGGAGCAAGAGGAGGTGAAGGAGCAAGTGGAGGTGAAGAAGCAGGAGGTGGAGAAAGGGCAGGAGGAGAAGGTGGAGAAGGAGGACGAGGTGGAGAAGGAGCAGAAGGTAGAGAAGGACCAGGAGACGGAGAAGGAGCAGGAAATGGAGAAGGAGCAGGAGGTGGTGAACGAGCAGGTGGAGTTTGAGCAGGAGCAGAACGATGAGAAGGAGCATCAGGAGGTACAGGAGGAGCTGGAGGGAGAGGAGGAGCTGGAGGTAGAGGAGGAGCTGGAGGTAGAGGAGGAGCAGAAGGGCGAGAAGCAGCAGGATGTGGAGAAGGAGCAGGAGAAGGAGCAGGATGTGGAGAAGGAACAGGAGGAGGAGAAGGAGCAGGAGCAGGAGAAGGAGCCGATAGGCGAGGAGGAGCAGGAGGAGGAGAAGGAGCAGGCGGTAGAGAAGTGGCAGGCGGTCGAGAAGGAGCAGGACGAAGAGAAGGAGAAGGACGTGAAGAAAGAGCAGCACGTGGAGAAGGAGCATGAGGTGGAGAACGAGCAGGAGGTGGAGGAGGAGCAGGAGGTGGAGAAGGAGCAAGAGGTGGAGGAGGAGCAGGAGGAGGAGGAGGAGCAGGAGGAGGAGAAGGAGCAGGAGCAGGTGAAGGAGCAAGAGGAGGTGAAGAAGCAGGAGGTGGAGAAAGATCAGGACGAGAAGAAGGATCAGGAGGAGGAGAAGGAGCAGGAGGAGTAGGTAGTGTAGGAGGAGGAGGAGGAGCAGCTGGTGGAGAGGAAGCAGGAGGTGGAGAATGAGCAGGAGGAGTTGAAGGGACAGAAGGAGGTGAAGAAGCAGGATGTGGAGAAAGAGCAGGACGCGAATAAGGAGTAGGAGGAGGAGAAGGAGAAGGAGCAGGAGCATTTTGAGCAGGAGGTGGAGAAGGAGCAGGAGGTGGCGAAGGAGCAGCAGGTGGAGAATGAGCAGGAGGAGGAGAAGGAGCAGGAGGTAGAGAAGAACAGGGGGAGGAGGTTGAGCAGGAGGAGGAGGTTGAGCAGGAGGAGGAGAAGGAGCAGGTAGAGTTTGAGCAGGAGTTGGAGAAGGAGCAGGAGGTTCAGAATGAGCTGGAAGAGCAGAAGGAGCAGTAGGAGGAGAAGCAGCAGCAGGAGGAGAAGGAACTGGAGTAGCAGGTTGGGCAGGAGGAGGAAGTTGAGCAGGAGGAGGAGGTTGAGCAGGATGAGAAGTTTGAGCAGGAGAAAGATGAGCAGGTGGAGGGGAAGGAGCAGGAGGAGTTTGAGCAGTAGGTAGAGAAGGAGCAGGAGGTGGAAAAGAAGCAGAAGGATGAGGTTGAGCAGGATTAGGAGAAGGAGCAGGAGGTGGAGAATTTGCTGGACGTGGAGAAGGAGCAGGTGGAGGAGTAGGAGCAGGTGGAAGAGAAGGAGCAGGAGGTGGGGAAGGAGGAGGGGGTGGAGGTTGTGCAGGTGGTGGAGGAGGAGCAGGAGGTGGAGAAGTTGCTGGACGTGGAGAATGAGCAGGTGGAGGAGTAGGAGCAGGTGGAGGAGAAGGAGCAGGAGGTGAGGATGGAGGACGAGGTGGAGGTTGAGCAGGAGGTGGATGAGGAGCAGGAGGTGGAGAAGGAGCAGGAGATGGAGAAGAATCAGGAGATAGAGGTTGAAAAGGAGGAGGAGGTTGAGCAGGAGGAGGAGAAGGAGCAGGAGGAGAAGAAGGAGCAGAAGTTGGGGAAGGAGCAGGAGGAGGAGGTTAAGCCGGTGATGGAGGAGAAGCAGGAGGAGGAGAAGGAGCAGGATGTGGAGAAGGAGCAGGAGGAGGTGGTGGAGCAGGAGGTGGAGAAGTAGCAGGAGGTGCAGAAGGAGCTGGAGGTGGAGAAGGAGCAGGAGGTTCAGCAGGTGGAGAAGGAGCAGGAGGAGGAGATTGAGCAGGAGGAGGAGAAGGAGTAGGAGGTGGAGAAGGAGCAGGAGGTGGAGGAGGTTAAGCAGGATGAGGAGAAGGGTCAGGAGGAAGGTGAGCAGGAGGAGGAGAAGGAGCAGGAGGAGCAGCAGTTAGATAAGGAGCAGGAGGATCTTGAGCAGGAGGAGACTAAAGAGCGGGAGGAGGTTGAGCAGAAGCTGGAGAAGGAGCAGGATGTTGAGAAGGAGCAGGAGGAGGAGAAGGAGCTGGATGTGGAGAAGGAACAGGAGGAGGAGGTTGAGCAGGAGGTGGATAAGGAGGAGGAGGAGGTTGAGCAGGAGGTGGAGAAGGAGCAGGAGGAGCAGGTGGAGCAGGAGGAGCAGGTGGAGCAGGAGGTGGAGAAGTAGCAGGAGGTGGGGAAGGAGCTGGACGTGGAGAAGGAGCAGGTGGAGGACAGGAGCAGGTGGAGGAGAAGGAGCATGAGGTGGAGAAGGAGCAGGAGGAGGAGGTGGAGCATTAGGAGGAGAAGGAGCAGGAGGTGGTTGAGCAGGAGGTGGGGAAGGATCAGGAGGTGGTGAAGAAGCACGAGGAGGAGGTTGAGCAGGAGGTGATGAAGGAGGAGGAGGAGAAGGAGCACAAGGAGGAAAAGGAGCAGGAGCATCAGGAGGAGGAGCAGGAGGAGGAGCAGGAGCAGGAGGTCGGGATGGAGCAGGAGGAGGAGAAGTCGCAGCAGGAGGAGATGGAGCAGGAGCAGGAGGAGGAGAAGGAGCAGGAGGTGGATGTTAAGCCGGAGGTGGAGATGGAGAAGGAGGACGAGAAGGAGCATGTGGAGGAGAAGGAGCATGAGGTGGAGAAGGAACAGGAGGAGCAAGTGGAGCAGGAGGAGGAGAAGGAGCAGGTGGTGGTTGAGCAGGAGGTTGGGAAGCAGCAGGAGGTGGAGAATGAGCAGTGGGTGGAGACGGATCAGGGAGTGGGGACGGAGGAGAAGGGGGAGGAGGAGCAGGAGGGGCAGACGGAGCAGGAGAGGGAGGAGGAGCAGGAGGAGGTTGAGCAGGGGGTGGAGAAGGAGCAGGAGGTGGAGAAGGAGCAGGAGGTGGAGAATGAGCAGTTGGAGTTGAAAGAGCAAGAGATGAAGGAGGAAGAGGAGGCGGTTGAGCAGGATGTGTAGAAGGAGGAGGAGGAGGTTGAGCAGGAGGAGCAGGTGGTGCAGGATGAGGAGAAGGAGCAGGGGTTGGAGACGGAGCAGGAGGGGGAGACGGAGCAGGAGGGGTGGAGGCGCAGGCGGGGGAGACGGAGCAGGAGAGGGAGGAGGAGAAGGAGAGGGAGGAGGTGAAGGAGCAGGAGGTGGAGAAGGAGCATGAGGTAGAGTGGCAGCACGAGGAGGAGGTTGAGCAGGAGGAGAAGGAGGATCTGGAGGAGTATGAGCAGGAGGAGGAGAAAGAGCAGGAGGAGCAGGTGGAGATTGAGCAGGAGGTGGAGAATGAGAAGGATGTTGTGAAGGAGGAGGAGGAGAAGGCTCAAGAGGAGGAGAAGTAGCAGGAGCAGGAGGAGGAGAAGGAGCAGGAGGTTGAGCAGGACGTGGAGAATGAACAGAGGAGGAGGTTGAGAAGGAGGTGGAGAAGGAGGAGGAGGAGGGTGAGCAGTAGATGGAGATGGAGCAGGAGGAGGAGGTGGAGGAGGAGGAGCAGGTGGAGCAGAAGGAGGAGAAGGACCAGGAGGTGGTTGATCAGGAGTTGGAGAAGCAGCAGGAGGTGGAGGAGGAGCAGGGGATTGAGAAGGAGCAGGAGGTGGACAAGGAGCAGGGGGGCAGACGAAGCAGGAGGGGTAGGAGGAGCTGGAGGTGGAGTCGGGGCAGGAGTGGGAGGAGGAGCAGAGGGGGAGGAGGAGCAGGAGGGGGAGGAGGAGCAGGAGTGGGAGACGGAGCAGGAAAGGGAGGAGGAGCCGGAGCAGGAGGAGGAGAAGGAGGAGGAGTAGGTTCAGCAGGAGGTGGAGAAGGAGCAGGAGGTGGAGTAGCAGCAGGAGGAGCAGGTTCAGGTTGAGCAGGAGGTGGAGAAGGAGCAGGAGGTGCTGAAGAAGCAGGAGGAGGAGGTTGAGCAGGAGGTGGAGAAGGAGCAGGAGGAGGAGAAAGAGCTGCATTTGGAGAATGAGAATGAGGAGGAGAAGGAGCAGGAGGTAGAGAAGAACAGGGGGAGGAGGTTGAGCAGGAGGAGGTGGTTGAGCAGGAGGAGGTGAAGGAGCAGGAATGGTTTGAGCAGGAGTTGGAGAAGGAGCAGGAGGTTCTGAATGAGCTGGAAGAGGAGAATGAGCAGTAGGAGGAGAAGCAGCAGCAGGAGGAGAAGGAACTGGAGTAGCAGGTTGGGCAGGAGGAGGAAGTTGAGCAGGAGGAGGAGGTTGAGCAGGATGTGGAGGTTGAGCAGGAGGAAGATGAGGAGCTGGAGGGGAAGGAGCAGGAGGAGTTTGATCAGTAGGTAGAGGAGGAGCAGGAGGTGGAAAAGAAGCAGAAAGATGAGGTTGAGCAGGAGTAGGAGAAGGAGCAGGAGGAGGAGAAGTTGCTGGACGTGGAGATGGAGCAGGTGGAGGAGTAGGAGCAGGTGGAGGAGAAGGAGCAGGATGTGGTGAAGGAGAAGGAGGTGGAGGTGGAGCAGGAGGTGGAGGAGGAGCAGGAGGTGGAGAAGGAGCAGGAGATGGAGAAGACGCTGTAGGAAGAGGTTGAACAGGAGGAGAAGGAGCAGCAGGAGGAGAAGGAGCAGGAGGAGGAGAAGGAGCAGAAGTTGGGGAAGAAGCAGGAGGAGGATGTTAAGCCGGTGGTGGAGCAGGAGCAGGAGGAGGAGAAGGAGCAGGATGTGGAGAAGGAGCAGGAGGAGGTGGTGGAGCAGGAGGTTGAGAAGGAGCAGGAGGTGCAGAAGGAGCAGGAGGTGGAGAAGGAGCAGGATGTGCAGCAGGTGGAGAAGGAGCAGGAGGAGGAGATTGAGCAGGAGGAGGAGAAGCAGGAAGAGAAGGAGCAGGAGGAGAAGGAGAAGGAGGAGTATGAGCAGGAGGTGTTGGAGGATCAGGAGTAGGAGAAGGAGGAGAATGAATAGGAGGTGGAGAAGGAGCAGGAGGAGGAGGAGGTTGAGCAGGAGGAGGAATTTGTGCAGGATGAGGAGAAGGATCAGGAGGAAGGTGAGCAGGAGGAGGAGAAGAAGCAGGAGGAGCAGGAGCTGGAGAATGAGCAGGAGGGGTAGAAGGAGCAGGTGGTGGAGAAGGAGCAGGAGGAGATGGAGCAGGAGGAGGTTGAGCAGGGGGTGGAGAAGGAGCAGGAGGTGGAGAAGGAGCAGGAGGTGGAGAAGGAGCAGGAGATGGAGAATGAGCAGGAGGAGTTGAAGGAGCAAGAGGTGGAGAAGGAAGAGGAGGAGGAGGTTCAGCAGGACGTGGAGAAGGAACAGGAGGGTGAAGATGAGAAGGAGGTGGAGAAGGAGCAGGAGGTGGAGGTGGAGCAGGAGGAGAATGTGGAGCAGGAGGAAGAGAAGGAGCAGGAGGGGGAGATGGAGCAGGAGAGGGAGGAGGAGAATGAGGAGGAGAAGAAGCAGGAGGTGGAGAAGGAGCAGGAGGAGGTTCAGCAGGAGGTGGAGAATGAGTAGGAGGTGGAGTAGCAGCAGCAGGAGGAGGTTGAGCAGGAGGAGAAGAAGGATCTGGAGGAGCATGAGCAGGAGGACGAATACGAGCAGGAGGAGCAGGTGGAGGTTGAGCAGGAGGTGGAGAAGGCGCAGGAGGTGGTGCAGAAGCACGAGGAGGAGGTTGGCCAGGAGGTGGAGAAGGAGCAGGAGGAGGAGAATGAGCAGCAGGAGGAGAATGAGCAGGATGTGGGGATGGAGCAAGACAAGGAGGTTAAGCCGGAAGTGGAGCAGGAGTAGGAGAAGGAGCGGGAGGAGGAGGTGGAGCAGGAGGAGCAGGTGGAGCAGGATGTGGAGACGGAGCAGGAGGAGGAGGGCAAGCAGGAGAAGGAGCAGGAGGAGCAGGTGGAGATTGATCAGGAAGTGGAGAAGGAGCAGGGGGTGGTGAAGAAGCACGAGGTTGAGTTTGAGCAGGAGGCGGAGAAGGAGCAGGATGAGGAGAAGGAATTGGAGGTGGAGAAGGAGCAGGATGTGCAGGAGGTGGAGAAGGAGTAGGAGGTGGAGAAGGAGCAGGAGGTGCAGGATGTGGAGAAGGAGCAGGAGGTGGAGAAGGAGCATGAGGAGGTTGAGCAGGAGCAGGAGGAGAAGTAGCAGCACGAGGAGAAGGAGCAGGAGATAGAGGAGGATCTGGAGGTCGAGTTGGAACAGGAGGGCGAGAAGCAGCAGGATGTGGAGAAGAAGCAGGAGGAGGGGAAGGAGCAGGAAAAGGAGCAGGAGGATGAGAAGGAGCAGGTGGGTGAGGAGGATCAGGCGGAGGAGAAGGAGCAGGCGGTAGAGAAGGAGCAGGTCGAAGAGAAGGAGAAGGACGAGCAAAAGCAGCAGGAGGAGGAGAAGGAGCAGGATGTGAAGAAGGAGCAGCAGGTGGAGAAGGAGCTTGAGATGGAGAAGGAGAAGGAGCGGGAGAAGGAGCAGGAGGTGGTGGTGGAGCAGGATGTTGAGGATGAGCAGGAGGAGGAGAAGGAGCAGGAGGAGGTGAAGGAGCAGGAGGAGTTGAAGTAGCAAGTGGAGGTGAAGAAGCAGGAGGTGGAGAAAGAGCAGGACGAGAAGAAGTAGGAGGAGGAGAAGGAGCAGGAGGACGAGAAGGAGCAGGAGGAGAAGGTGGAGAAGGAGGAGGAAGTGGAGAAGGAGCATGAGGTAGAGAAGGAACAGGAGGTGCTGAAGCAGCAGGAGGAGTTTGAGTAGGAGCAGAAGGAGGAGAAAGAGCAGCAGGAGGTAGAGGAGGAGCTGGAGGTCGAGGAGGAGCTGGAGGTAGAGGAGGAGCTGGAGGATGTGGAGAAGGAGCCGGAGACGAAGCAGGATGTGATGAAGGAACATTAGGAGGAGAAGGAGCAGGGGCAGGACAAGGAGCCGATAGGTGAGGAGGAGCAGGAGGAGAAGGAGCAGGCGGTAGAGAAGTAGCAGGCGGTCGAGAGGGAGCAGGACGAAGAGAAGGAGAAGGACGCAGAGAAGCAGCAGGAGGAGGAGAAGGAGCAGGAGGTGAAAAAGGAGCAACAGGTGGAGAAGGAGCTTGAGGTGGAGAGGGAGCACGAGTTGGAGAAGGAGCAGGAGGTGGAGATGGAGCAGGAGCGGGAGGTTGAGCAAGAGGGGGAGGTTGAGCAGGTGGAGGAGAAGGATCAGGAGGTGGAGGAGGAGCAGGAGAAGGAGCAGGATGTGGAGAAGGATCAGGAGGAGGAGACGGAGCAGGAGAAGGGGAAGGAGCCGATGGGTGAGGAGGAGCAGGAACAGGAGAAGGAGCATGCTTTGGAAAAGTAGCAGGCAGTCGAGAAGGAGCAGGACGATGAGAAAGAGAAGGACGAGGAGAAGCAGCAGGAGGAGGAGAAGGAGCAGGAGGTGGAGAAGGAGCATGAGGTGGAGAAGGAGCAGGAGGAGCAGGTGGAGGTTGAGCAGGAGGTGGAGAAGGAGCAGGATGTGTTGAAGAAGGAGGAGCACGAGATTGAGCTGGAGGTGGAGAAGGAGCAGGGGGAGGAGAAGGAGCAGGAGGAGGAGAACGATCAGGAGGTGAGGAAGGAGCAGGAGGATGAGGTTAAGCCGGAGGTGGAGCGCGATCAGGATGAGGAGAAGGAGCAGTATGTGGAGAAGTAGCAGGAGGAGGTGATGGAGCAGCAGGTGGAGCAGGAGCAGGGGGAGGAGGTTGAGCCGGAGGAGGAGAAGGAGCAGGAGGAAAGGAGCATGAAGTGGAGATGGAGCAGGAGGTGGGGAAGGAGGAAGACGTGCAGGAGGTGGAGTAGGAGGTGCATGAGGTGGAGAAGGAGCAGCAGGTGGAGAAAGAGCAGGAGGTGGAGAAGGAGCAGGAGGTGGAGAAGGAGCAGCAGAAGGACGTGGAGAAGGAGCAGGAGGAGAAGAGGGAGCAGTAGGATGAGAAGGAGCAGGAGGAGGAGGGGGAGCAAGAGGAGGAGAAGGAGCAGGAGGAGGAGAAGGAGCAGGAGGAAAGGAGCATGAAGTGGAGATGGAGCAGGAGGTGGGGAAGGAGGAAGACGTGCAGGAGGTGGAGTAGGAGGTGCAGGAGGTGGAGAAGGAGCAGCAGGTGGAGATGGAGACGGAGCAGAACGTGGTGAAGGAGCAGGACGAGGAGGTTGAACAGGAAGAGGAAAATGAGCAGGTGGAGGTTAAGCAGGAGGTGGAGAAGGAGCAGGAGCTGGAGAAGAAGCAGGAGGTGGAGAAGGAGCAGGAGCTGGAGAAAGAGCAGGAGGTGGAGAAGGAGCAGGAGGAGAAGAGGGAGCTGGAGAAGGAGCAGGAGGAGTAGGGGGAGCAAGAGGAGGAGAAGGGGCAGGAGGAGGAGAATGAGCAGGGGGAGTTGAAGTAGCAAGAGATGGAGATGGAGAAGGAGGAGGGGGAGGAGGTTGAGCGGGACGTGGAGAAGGAAAAGGGGGAGATGGTTGAGAAGGAGGTGAAGAAGAAGGAGCAGGAGGTTGAGCAGGAGGTGAAGAAGGAGCAGAAGGAAGAGGTGGAGCAGGACGAGCATGTGGAGCAGGAGGATGAGATTGAGCAGGAGGTGGTTGAGCAGGAGGAGGAGAAGGAACAGAAGGGGGAGATGGAGCAGGAGGGGGAGACGGAGCAGTAGGGGGAGACGGAGCAGGAGGGGTAGGAGGAGCAGGAGAGGGAGGAGGAGAAGGAGCAGGAGGAGGAGCAGGAGGAGTAGGGGGAGCAAGAGGAGGAGAAGGAGCAGGAGGAGGAGAATGAGCAGGGGGAGTTGAAGTAGCAAGAGATGGAGATGGAGAAGGAGGAGGGGGAGGAGGTTGAGCGGGACGTGGAGAAGGAAAAGGGGGAGATGGTTCAGAAGGAGGTGAAGAAGAAGGAGCAGGAGGTTGAGCAGGAGGTGAAGAAGGAGCAGAAGGAAGAGGTGGAGCAGGACGAGCATGTGGAGCAGGAGGATGAGATTGAGCAGGAGGTGGTTGAGCAGGAGGAGGAGAAGGAACAGAAGGGGGAGATGGAGCAGGAGGGGGAGACGGAGCAGTAGGGGGAGACGGAGCAGGAGGGGCAGGAGGAGCAGGAGAGGGAGGAGGAGAAGGAGCAGGAGGAGGAGCAGGAGGAGGAGAAGGAGGAGGAGAAGGAGCAGGAGGTGGGGAAGGTGCAGGAGGAGTAGGTTGAGCTGCAGGTGGAGAAGGAGCAGGGGGTGGTGAAGGAGCATGGGGTGGAAACGAAGCAGGAGGGGGAGACGGAGCAAGAGGGGGAGACGGAGCAGGATGGGGAGATGGAGCAGGAGGGGTTGACGGAGCAGGAGGGGGAGACGGAGCAGGAGTGGGAGGAGAAGCAGGAGAGGGAGGAGGAGAAGGAGCAGGAGCAGTAGCGGTAGGAGGACGATGAGGAGGAGAAGGAGCAGGAGGTGGAGAAGGAGCAGGAGGAGGTTGAGCAGGAGGTGGAGAAAGAGAAGTTGGAGGAGGTTGACCTGGATGTGGAGGATGAGCAGGATATGTAGAAGGAGCAGGTAGTGGAGAAGGAGTAGGAGGAGGAGGTTGAACAGGAAGAGGAGTAGGAGCAGGAGGAGGTTGAGCAGGGGGTGGAGTAGGAGCAGTAGGTGGAGAAGGAGCAGGAGGAGTTGAAGGAGCAGGAGGTGGAGAAGGAGCAGCAGAAGGACGTGGTGAAGGAGCAGGAGGAGGAGAAGGAGCAGGAGGAGGAGAAGGAGCAGGAGGAGGAGAATGAGCAGGAGGAGTTGAAGGAGCAAGAGGTGGAGAAGGACGAGGAGGAGGAGGTTGAGAAGGAGTTGGAGAAGGAGGAGGAGGAGGTTGAGCAGGAGGTGGAGAAGGAGGAGGAGGAGGAGGTGGAGCAGGAGGAGCATGTGGAGCAGAAGGATGAGATGGAGCAGGAGGTGTTTGAGCAGGAGTTGGAGAAGGAGCAGTTTGTGCTGAAGGAGCAGGGGGTGGACACGGAGCAGGATGGGGAGACGGAGCAAGAGGGGGAAACGGAGCAAAAGCGGGAGTCGGATCAGTAGGGGGAGACGAAGCAGGAGGGGGAGAAGGAGCAGGAGGGGGAGACGGAGCAGGAGGGGAAGGAGGAGCAGCAGAGGGACGAGGAGAAGGAGCAGGAGGTGGAGAAGGAGCAGGAGGAGGTTGAGCTGGAGGTGGAGAAGGAGCAGGTGGAGGTTGAGCAGGCGGTGGAGAAGGAGCAGGAGGTGGAGAAGGAGCAGGAGGAGTTGAAGGAGCACGAGGTGGAGAAGGATGAGAAGGAGGAGGTTGTGCAGGACGTGGAGATGGAACAGAGGAGGAGGTTGAGCAGGCGGTGGAGAAGGAGGAGGAGGAGGTTGAGCAGGAGGATGATAAGGTGCAGGAGGAGGAGGTGGAGAAGGAGGAGAAGGTGGAGCAGGGGGAGGAGAAGGAGCAGGATGTGGAGAAGGAGCAGGAGGTGGTTGAGCAGGAGGTGGAGAACTGGCAGGGGGTGATGAAGGAGCATGGGGTTCAGACGGAGAAGGAGCGGCAGATGGAGCAGGAGGGGGAGACAGAGCAGGAGGGGGAGGAGGAGCAGGAGAGGGAGGAGGAGATGCAGCAGGAGGAGGAGAAGGAGGAGAAGGAGCAGGAGGTGGAGAAGGAGCAGGAGGCGGTTGAGCAGGAGGTGGAGAAAGAGCAGGTGGAGGAGAAGGAGCAGGTGGAGGAGAAGGAGCAGGAGGTGGGGAAGGTGCAGGAGGAGTAGGGTTTAGCAGGATGTGGTGGAGGAGCAGGAGGTGTATAAGCAGCAGGTAGTGGAGACGGAGCAGGAAGAGGAGGTTGAGCAGGAAGAGAAGAAGGAGCAGGAGGAGGTTGAGCAGGGGGTGGAGTAGGAGCAGGAGGTGGAGATGGAGCAGGAGGAGTTGAAGGAGCAGGAGGTGGAGAAGGAACAGCAGAAGGACGTGGTGAAGGAGCAGGAGGAGGAGGAGAAGGAGCAGGAGGAGGAGAATGAACAGGAGGAGTTGTAGAAACAAGAGTTGGAGAAGGAGGAGGAGGAGGAGGTTGAGCAGGACGTGGAGAAGGAACAGGTGGAAGAGGTTGAGAAGGAGGTGGAGAAGGAGGAGGAGGAGGAGGTGGAGCAGGAGGAGCATGTGGAGCAGCAGGATGAGAGGAAGCAGGAGGTGGTTGAGCAGGAGTTGAAGAAGGAGCAGTTTGTGCTGAAGGAGCAGGGTGTGGACACGGAGCAGCAGGGGGAGACGGAGCAAGACGGGGAGACGGAGCCAAAGGGGGAGACGGAGCAGTAGGGGGAGACGAATCAGGAGGGGGAGACGGAGCAGGAGGGGGAGACGGAGCTGGAGGGGAAGGATGAGCAGGAGAGGGGCGCGGAGAAGGAGCAGGAGGAGGAGATGGAGGAGGAGAAGGAGCAGGAGCTGGAGAAGGAGCAGGTGGAGGTTGAGCAGGTGGTGGAGAAGGAGCAGGAGGAGGTTGAGCAGTGGGTGGAGAAGGAGCAGGAGGAGTTGAAGGAGCACGAGGTGGAGAAGGATGAGAAGGAGGAGGTTGGGCAGGACGTGGAGAAGGAACAGAGGAGGAGGTTGAGCAGGAGGTGGAGAAGGAGGAGGAGGAGGTTGAGCAGGACGTGGAGAAGGAACAGGAGGAGGAGGTGGAGAAGGAGGTGGAGAAGGAGAACGAGGAGGTTGAGCAGGAGGTGCAGAAGGAGCAGGAGGAGTAGGTGGAGCAGGAGGAGCATGTGGAGCAGGAGAAGGAGAAGGAGCAGGAGGAGGAGAAGGAGTTGGAGGAGGAAATGGAGAAAGAGGCTGAGAAGGAGCAGGAGTAGGAGAATGAGCAGGAGGAGTTGAAAGAGCAAGAGGTGGAGAAGGAGGAGGAGGAGGAGGTTGAGCAGGACGTGGAGAAGGAACAGGAGGAGGAGATGGAGCAGGAGGTGGTTGAGCAGGAGTTGGAGAAAGAACAGGGGGTGCTGAAGGAGCAGGGGGTGGAGACGGAGCAGAAGCGGGAGACGGAGCAAGAGGGGAGACGGAGTAAAAGGGGGAGACGGAGCAGGAGGGGGAGTCGAAGCAGGAGGGGCAGACGGAGCAGGAGGGGAAGGAGGAGCAGGAGAGGGACGAGGAGAAGGAGCAGGAGGAGGAGAAGGAGGAGGAGAAGGAGCAGGAGGTGGAGAAGGAGCAGGAGGAAGTTGAGCAGAAGGTGGAGAAGGAGCAGGTGGAGGAGAAGGAGCAGCTGGAGGAGAAGAAGCAGGAGGTGGGGAAGGTGCAGGAGGAGGAGGTTGAGCATGATGTGGAGGATGAGCAGGAGGTGTAGAAGGAGTAGGTGTTTGAGAAGGTGCAGGGGGAGGAGGTTGAACAGGAAGAGGAGAAGGAGCAGGAGGAAGAGAAGGAGCAGGAGGAGTTGAAGGTGCAGGAGGTGGAGAAGGAGGAGGAGGAGGTTGAGCAGGACGTGGAGAAGGAACAGGAGGAGGAGGTTGAGAAGGAGGTGGAGAAGGAGGAGGAGGAGGTAGAGCAGGAGGTGCAGAAGGAGCAGGAGGAGTAGGTGGAGCAGGAGGAGCATGTGGAGCAGGAGGAGGAGATGGAGCAGGAGGTGGTTGAGCAGGAGTTGGAGAAGGAACAGGCAGTGCTGAAGGAGCAGGGGGTGGAGACGGAGCAGGAGCGGAAGACGGAGCAAGAGGGGAGACAGAGTAAAAGGGGGAGACGGAGCAGGAGGGGGAGTCGAAGCAGGAGGGGCAGACGGAGCAGGAGGGGAAGGAGGAGCAGGAGAGGGACGAGGAGAAGGAGCAGGAGGAGGAGAAGGAGGAGGAGAAGGAGCAGGAGGTGGAGAAGGAGCAGGAGGAGGTTGAGCAGGAGGTGGAGAAGGAGCAGGTGGAGGAGAAGGAGCAGGTGGAGGAGAAGAAGCAGGAGGTGGGGAAGGTGCAGGATGAGGAGATTGAGCATGATGTGGAGGATGAGCAGGAGGTGTAGAAGGAGCAGCTGGTGGAGAAGGTGCAGGGGGAGGAGGTTGAACAGGAAGAGGAGAAGGTGCAGGTGGAAGAGAAGGAGCAGGAGGAGTTGAAGTTGCAGGAGGTGGAGAAGGAGGAGGAGGAGTAGGTACAGCAGGACGTGGAGAAGGAACAGAGGAGAAGGTTGAGCAGAAGTTGGAGATGGAGGAGGAGGAGGTTGAGCAGGGGGTTGAGAACGAGCAGGAGGAGGAGGTGGTGGAGGAGCAGGAGGAGGAGAAAGAGCAGGAGTTGATTGAGCAGGAGTTGGAGAAGGAGCAGGAGGGGGAGACGGAGCAGGAGGGGGAGATGGAGCTGGAGGGGGAGGGGGAGCAGAAGGGGGAGAAGGAGCAGGAGAGGGAGGAGGAGAAGGAGCAGGAGGAGGAGAAGGAGCAGGATGTTGAGTAGTAGCACGGGGAGGAGGTTGAGTAGGAGGAGGAGAAGGATCAGGAAAAGTATGAGCAGGAGGAGAAGGAGCAGGAGGAGCAGGTGGAGCTTGAGCAGAAGGTGGAGAAGGAGCAGGAGGTGGTGAAGAAGCAAGAGGAGGAGGTTGAGCAGGAGGTGCAGAAGGAGCAGCAGGAGGAGAAAAAGCAGCAGGAGGAGAAGGAGCAGGAGGAGGAGAAGGAGCAGGAGGAGGAGAAGGAGCAGGAGGTGGTGAAGGAGCAGGAGGAGTAGTTTAAGCCGGAGGTGGAGCACGAGCAGGATGAGGGGAAGGAGCAAGATGTGGAGAAGGAGCAGGAGGAGTTGGTGGAGCAGTAGGTAGAGCAGGAGCAGGGGGAGGAGGTTGAGCAGGAGGAGGAGAAGGTCAGGAGGAGCAGGAGCAGGAGGGGGAGATGGAGCAGGAGGTGGAGAAGGAACAGCAGGAGGAGAAGGAGTACGAGGTGGAGAAGGAGCAGGAGGTGGAGAAGGAGCAGGAGGTGGAGAAGGAGCAGGAGGTGGAGAAGGAGCAGGAGGTGGTGAAGGAGCAGTAGGAGGAGTTTGAACAGGAGGAGGGGAAGGAGCAGGTGGAGGTTTAGCAGGAGGTGGAGAAGGAGCAGGAGGTGGAGAAGGAGCAGGAGGTGGAGGTGGAGCAGGAGGTGGAGATGGAGCAGCAGAAGGACGTGGAGAAGGAGCAGGAGGAGAAGAATGAGCAGGAGGCGGAGAAGGAGCAAGAGGCGGAGAAGGAGCAAGAGGCGGGGAAGGAGCAGGAGGAGGAAGTTGCCCAGGCGGGAGGTAAGTAGCAGGACGAGAAGAAGGAGTAGGAGGATAAGAAGGAGCAGGAGGAGGAGAAGGAGCAGGAGGAGGAGAAGTAGCAGGAGGAGGAGAAGGAGCAGGAGGAGGAGAAGGAGCAGGAGGAGGAGAAGGAGCATGAGGAGGAGAAGGAGCAGGAGGTGGGGCAGGAGCAGTAGGAGGAGATTGGGCCGAAGGTGGAGCAGGAGCAGGAGGAGGAGAAGGAGCAGGAGTAGGTGGTGGAGCAGGAGGTCGAGTTGGAGCAGAAGGTGGAGAAGGAGCAGGGGGAGGAGTTTGAGTGTGTGGTGGAGAAGGAGCAGTAGGAGGAGAAGGAGGTGGAGATTGAACACTAGGTTGAGTTTGAGCAGGAGGTGGAAAAGTAGCAGAAGGTGGAGGAGGAGGAGAAGGAGCAGGAGGTGGTGAAGGAGCAGGAGGGGGAGGAGTAGCAGAAGGGGTCGAAGAAGCAGGAGGAGAAGAAGGAGCAGGTTGAGGTTGAGCAGGATTGGAGAAGGAGCAGGAGGTTCAGAAGGAGCTGGAAGAGGAGAAGGAGCAGGAGGAGGAGAAGGAGCAGGAGGAGGAGAAGGGGCAGGAGGATGAGAAGGAGAAGGTTGAGGAGAAGGAGAATGATCAGGAGGGGTAGAAGGAGCAGCAGGGGGAGAAGGAGAAGGATGAGGAGGAGAAGCAGGAGGAAGAGAAGAAGGAGCAGGAGGTGCAGAAGGAGCTGGAAGAGGAGTAGCAGCAGGAGATGTTTGTGGAGGAGGTGGAGATGGAGCAGGAGGTGGAGAAGGAGCAGCAGGAGAAGGTTGAGCAGGAGGAGGAGCAGTAGCAGAGGACGTTTAGCAGGAGTTGGAGAAGGAGCAGGAGGTGGAGAAGGAGCAGGTGGTGGAGATGGAGCAGGAGGAGGAGTTTGAGCAGGACGTGGAGAAGGAGCAGGAAGAGGAGATTGAGCCGGACGTGGAGAAGGAGCAAGAGGAGGAGGTTCCACAGGTGGTGGAGAAGGAGCAGAATGAGGAGGTTGAGCAGGAGGTGGAGAATGAGCGCGAGGAGGAGGTGGAGCAGGAGGAGGAGAAGGAACAGGCTGAGGAGGTTGAGGAGGAGGGGGAGAAGGATCTGGAGGTAGAGGAGGAGCTGGAGGTGGAGAAGGAGCAGGACGAATGGAAGGAGCAGTAGATGGAGCAGGAGGTACAGGAGGAGCTGGAGGTCGAGGAGGAGCAGGAGGGCAAGAAGCAGCATGTTGTAGAGAAGAAGCAGAAGGAGGGGAAGGAGCAGGAGAAGGAGCAGGAGGTGGAGAAGGAGCAGGAGGAGGAGAAGCAGCAGGAGGAGGAGATGGAGTTGGGTGGAGGAGAAGGAGCAGGAGGAAGAGGAGGAGGTGCAGATGGAGCAGGTGGACGAGAAGGAGCTGAAGGTGGAGCAGGGGCAAAAGGTGGAGAAGGATCAAGTGGATCCCTTGAAGAGTATAGAGATTGCCTGAGTAAAGTTAAGAGAGAAATCAGGAGGGCAAAAAGGAGACATGAGATTGCTTTGGCAGATAAGGCAAAGGAGAATCCAAAGAGCTTCTACAAATACAGAAAGGGCAAAAGAGTAACAAGAAAGAGAATAGGGCCTCTTAAGGATCAACAAGGTCATCTATGTGCGGAACCACAAGAGATGGGTGAGATCCTGAATGAATATTTCACATCGGTATTTACAGTTGAGAAAGGCATGGATGTTAGGGAACTTGGGGAAATAAATAGTGATATCTTGAAGAGTGTACATATTACAGAGAGGGAGGTGCTGGAAGTCTTAACGCGCATCAAGGTAGATAAATCTCCGGGACCTGATGAAATGTATCCCAGGACGTTATGGGAGGTTAGGGAGGAAATTGCGGGTCCCCAAGCAGAGATATTTGAATCATCCACCGCTACAGGTGAGGTGCCTGAAGATTGGAGGGTAGCAAATGTTGTGCCTTTGTTTAAGAAGGGCGGCAGGGAAAATCCTGGGAACTACAGACCGGTGAGCCTGACATCTGTAGTGGGTAAGTTGTTAGAGGGTATTCTGAGAGACAGGATCTCCAGGCATTTGGAGAGGCAGGGACTGATTAGGAACAGTCAGCATGGTTTTGTGAGAGGAGAATCATGTCTCACGAATTTGATTGAGTTTTTTGAAGGGGTAACCAAGAAGATAGATGAGGGCTGTGTAGTAGACGTGGTCTATATGGAGTTTAGCAAAGCCTTTGACAAGGGGAAAAATTGGGCAGGGCAGCCTTGAGGAAGAGTTCATTGAGTGAATGAGGGATGGATTTCTTGAGCAATATGTTACTGATCCTACAAGGGGGCAAGCAACCTTGGACCTGGTCCTGTGTAATGAGCCAGGATTAATTAGTTATGTCCTAGTTAAGGATCCCCTTGGAATGAGTGACCATAACATGGTTAGATTCCATATCAAATTCGAGGGTGAGAAGGTTGGTTCTCAAACAAGCGCACTGAGCTTGAATAAAGGAGACTGTGATGGTATGAGAGCGGCATTGATTAAAGTGGACTGGGAAAATAGATTAAAGGGTAAGACGGTACATGAACAGTGGTGTTCATTCAAGGAGTTATTTTACAACTTTCAAAAAAAAGATATTCCACTGAGGAAAAAAGGGTGTAAAAGAAATGACAGCCATCCGTGGCTAGGGAAAGAAATTAAGGACAGTTTCCGACTAAAAACAAGGTCGCCAAACTTAGTGGGAGGATAGAAGATTGGGAAGTCTTCAAAATACAGCAAAAAGTAACTCAAGGATTGATTAAGAAAGGGAAGATAGATTATGAAAATAAATTCGCATAAAATATAAAAACAGACAGCAAGAGTTTCTATAGTTATATAAAAAGAAAAAGACTGGCTAAGGCAAATATAGGTCCCTTAGAGGATGAGACCGGGAAATTATTGGTGGGAAACATGGAGATGGCAAAAATGCTGAACAAATATTTTGTTTCAGTCTTTACGGTAGAGGACACGAAGAATATCCCAACATTGGACAAACAGGGGGCTCGAGTGGGGGAGGAGCTAAATACGATTAAAATCACGAAGGAATTGGTACTCAGTAAAATAATGGGACTCAAGGCGGATAAATCCCCTGGACCTGATGGCTCACATCCTAGGGTCTTGAGGGAAGTGGCAGTTGGGATTGTGGATGCTTTGGTAATAATTTTCCAAAATTCTCTGGACTCGGCCAAGATCCCGGCAGATTGGAAAACTGCTAATGTAACACCCTTATTTAAAAAGGGTAGTAGGCAGAAGGCTGGAAATTATAGACCAGTTAGCCTAACATCTGTGATGGTTAAATTTTGGAATCTATTATTAAGGAGACAGTAGCGGAACATTTGGATAAACATAATTTAATAGGGCAAAGTCAGCATGGCTTTACGAAGGGAAGTCATGTCTGACAAATTTGCTTGAGTTCTTTGAGGACATAACGTACAGGGTGGATAAAGGGGAACCAGTGGACTTTAGACTTCCAGAAGGCATTCGACAAGGTGCCACATAAAAGATTATTGCTCAAGATAAAGAATCACTGGATTGAGGGTAATATTCTGGCATGGGTGGAGGGCTGGTTATCGAACCGGAAGCAGAGAGTTGGGATAAATGGTACATTCTCGGACTGGCAACCAGTAGCCAGTGGTGTTCCGCAGGGGTCGGTGCTGGATCCCCAACTCTTTACAATCTACATTAACGATTTGGAGGAGGGGACCGAGTGCAACATATCAAAGTTTGCAGATGATACAAAGATGGGAGGGAAAGTAGAGAGTGAGGAGGACATAAAAAACCTACAGGGGGATACGGACAGGCTGGGTGAGTGGGCGGAGATTTGGCAGATGCAATACAATATTGGAAAATGTGAGGTTATGCACTTTGGCAGTTATTATCTTAATGGCGAAAAACTGGAAAGTACTGCAGTGCAAAGGGAGCTGGGGGTCCTAGTGTAAGAAGATCAAAAACTTAGTATGCAGGTGCAGCAGGTGATCAAGAAGGCCAACGGAATGTTGGCTTTTATTGCTCGGGGGATAGAATTTAAAAACAAGGAGGTATTGCTGCAGTTATGTAAGGTGTTGGTGAGACCGCATCTGGAATACTGCATACAGTTTTGGTGTCCATACTTAAGAAAAGACATACTTGCTCTCGAGGCAGTACAAAGAAGGTTCACTCGGTAAATCCCGGGGATGAGTGGGCGGACATATGAGGAGAGGTTGAGTAGATTGGGACTCTACTCATTGGAGTTCAGAAGAATGAGAGGCGATCTTATTGAAACATATAAGATTGTTAAGGGGCTTGATCGGGTGGATGCGGTAAGGATGTTCCCAAGGATGGGTGAAACTAGAACTCGGGGGCATAATCTTAGAATAAGGGGCTGCTCTTTCAAAACTGAGATGCAGAGAAACTTCTTCGCTCAGTGGGTGGTGGGTCTGTAGAATTTGCTGCCACAGGAAGCTGTGGAAACGACATCATTGAATAAATTTAAAACAGAAATAGACAGTTTTCTAGAATTAAAGGGAATTAAGGGTTACGGGGAGCGGGCAGGAAATTGGACATGAATTTAGATTTGAGATTAGGATCAGATCAGCCATGATCTTATTGAATGGCGGAGCAGGCTCGAGGGGCCGATTGGCCTAATCCTGCTCCTATTTCTTATGTTCTTATGTTCTTATGTACCGCATGGTAGGTTGTTACATCAGGTTAAGTCTCACGGGATCCCAGGTGAGGTAGCCAATTGGATACAAAATTGGATTGACGACAGAAGACAGAGGGTGGTTGTGGAGGGTTGTTTTTCAAACTGGAGGCCTGTGACCAGCGGTGTGCCTCAGGGATCGGTGTTGGGTCCGCTGTTATTTGTTATTTATATCAATGATTTGGATGAGAATTTCGGAGGCATGGTTAGTAAATTTGCAGATGACACCAAGATTGGTGGCATTGTGGACAGTGAAGAAGGTTATCTAGGATTGCAACGGGATCTTGATAAATTGGGCCAGTGGGCCGATGAATGGCACATGGAGTTTAATTTAGAAAAATGTGAGGTGATGCATTTTGGTAGATCGAATCGGGCCAGGACCTACTCCGTTAATGGTCGGGCTTTGGGGGAGTTATAAAACAAAGAGATCTGGGAGTACAGGTTCATGGCTCCTTGAAAGTGGAGTCACAGGTGGATAGGGTGGTGAAGAAGGCATTCAGCATGCTTGGTTTCATTGGTCAGAACATTGAATACAGGAGTTGGGATGTCTTGTTGAAGTTGTACAAGACATTAGTGAGGCCACACTTGGAATACTGTGTACAGTTCTGGTCACCCTATTATAGATAGGATATTATTAAGCTAGAAAGAGTGCAGCAAATATTTACGAGGATGCTACCGGGACTTGATGGTTTGACTTATAGGGAGAGGTTGGATAGACTGAGACTTTTTTCCCTGGAGAGTAGGAGGTTTAGGGGCGATCTTATAGAAGTCTATTAAATATTGAGGGGCATAGATAAGGTAGATAGTCAAAATCTTTCCCCAAAGGTAGGGGAGTCTGTAACGAGGGGGCATAGATTTAAGGTGAGAGGGGAGAGATACAAAAGGGTCCAGAGGGGCAATTTTTTCACTCAAAGGGTGGTGAGTGTCTGGAACGAGCTGCCAGAGGCAGAAGGAGAGGCGGGTACAATTTTGTCTTTCAAAAAGCATTTGGACAGTTACATGGGTAAGATGGGTATACAGGGATATGGGCCAAGTGCAGGCAATTGGGACTAACATAGTGGTATAAACTGGGCGACAAGGACATGTTGGGTCGAAGGGTCTGTTTCCATGTTGTAAACTTCTTTGTTTCTATGATTCTATGATCAGGAGCTGGAGAAGGAGCAGGAGGTGGAGAAGGAGCAGGAGTTCGAGAAAGGGAAGGAGTAAAAGCAGTAGGAGGAGAAGGAGCAGAAGGTGGAGAAGGAGCAGGAGGAGGAGAAGGAGCAGGTGGTGGAGAAAGAGCAGGAGGAGGAGAGGCAGAGATTATACAGCAGGTCACAGTACATCACACAGTGAACATCAGAACAGAGAACATACAGCATGTCCCAGTACATCACGGACTGAACATCAGAACAGAGATCAAACACCAGGTCGCCGTCCATCACACACGGAACATCAGAACAGAGATCATGGAGCAGGTCTCAGTAAATCACACACTGAACATCAGAACCGGGATAGTACAGCAGGTCGCAGTACATCACAGACTGACAACAGAACATGGATCATACAGCAGGTCCCAGTGCATCACACACTCAACATCAGAACAGGGATCATACAGCAGGTCCCAGTGCATCACACACTGACCATGTAAACAGGGATCATGCAGCAGGTCTAAGTACATCACACTCTGACCAGCCGAACTAAGATCATGCAGAAGGTCAAAGTGCACAATACACTGAACATCAGAACAGGGATCATGCAGCAGGTCCAAGTGCATCACACACTGAACATCAGAACAGGGATAATACAGCAGCTCCCAGTACATCACAAACTGAACATCAGATCAGGGATCATACAGCAGGTCCCAGTGCATCACAGACTGATCATCAGAACAGGGATCATACAGCAGGTCCCAGTACATCACACACTGAACAAAGGAACATGGATCATACAGCAGGTCCCAGTACATCACAGACTGAACATCAGAACAGAGATCATGCAGCAGGTCCCAATACATCTAACACTGAACATCAGAACAGGGATCAGACACCAGGTCCCAGTACATCACACACTTAATATCAGAACAGGGATCAAACGCCAGGTCCCAGTCCATCACACACTGAGCTTCAGAACAGAGATCATACAGCAGGTCCCAGTATATCACAGTCTGAACATCAGAACAGGGATCAAACACCAGGTCCCAGTCCATCACACACTGAACATCAGAAGAGAGATCATACAGCAGCTCCCAGTGCATCACACACTGCAAATTAGAAAAAAGATCATACAGCAGGTCCCAGTACATCATAAACTAAACATCAGAACAGTGATCAAACAGCAGGTCCAAGTGCATCACATACTGAACAAGAGAAAACGGATCATGCAGCAGTTGCCAGTGCATCACAGACTGAACATCAAAACAGAGATCATACAGCAGGTCCCAGCACATCACACACTGAACATCAGAACAGGGATAATACAGCAGGTCCCAGTACATAACAGAGTGAACATCAGAACAGAGATCATACAGCACGTCCCAGTGCATCACACACTGACCATGAGAACAGAGATCACACAGCAGCTCCCCGTACATCACAGACTGAACATCAGAACAGAGATTATGCACCACGTGCCAGTACATCACACACTGTACATCAGAACAGAGAACATAGAGCAGGTCCCAGTACATCACAGTCTGAACATCAGAACAGAGATCATGCACCAGGTCCCAGGACATCACGGACTGAATATCAGAACAGGAATCATGCACCAGGTCCCAGTACATCACACACTGAACATCAGAACAGGGATCAAACACCAGGTCCCAGTCCATCACACACTGCACATCAGAACAGAGATCATGCACCAGGTCCCAGTCCATCACACACTGAATATCAGAACAGAGATCATGAACCAGGTCCCAGTCCATCACACACTGAACATCAGAACAGGGATCATGCACCAGGTCCCAGTACATCACAGACTGAACATCTGAACAGGGATCATGCACCAGGTCCCAGTGCATCACACACTGAACATCAGAACAGGGATCAACCAGCAAGTCCCAGTTCATCACACACTGAAATCGGAACAGGGATAATACAGCAGGTCCCAGGACATCACAGAGTGAACATCAGAACAGGGATCATACAGCAGGTACCAGTACATCACAGACTGACAATCAGAACCGGGATCATACAGCAGGTCCCAGTACATCATAAACTAACCATCAGAACAGGGATCAAACAGCAGGTCCAAGTGCATCACACACTGGCCATGAGAACAGGTATCACACAGAAGGTCAAAGTTTGCAACGCAGTGAACATCAGAACAGGAATCATGCAGCAGGTCCCAATACATCACACACTGAACATTAGAACAGGGATCATACAGCAGGTCCCAAGTACAGAACAGACTGAATATAAAAGGAGGGATAAAAGAGCAGGTCCCAGTACATCACACACTGAACAACGCAACAGGGATCAAACAGCAGGTCGCAGTACATCACAGACTGACAATCAGATCATGGATCAGACAGCAGGTTCCAATATATCAGAGAGTGAACATCAGAACAGGGACCATTCACCAGGTCCCAGTACATCACTGACTGACAATCACAACTGGGATCATACAGCAGGTCCCAGTACATCACAGACTGACAAACAGAACATTGATGATATAGCAGGTCCAGGTACATCACACACTGAACATCAGAACAGTGATCATACAGTAGGTCCCAATATATCACAGACTGACCATTAGAACAGGGATCATACAGCAGGTCCCAGGAAACAACAGACTGAATATAAAAAGAGGGATAAAAAAGCAGGTCCAAGTACGTCACACACTGACCATCAGAACAGAGATCATACAGCACGTCCCTGTGCATCACACACTGACCATGTGAACAGAGATCACACAGCAGCTCCCAGTACATCACACACTGATCATCAGAACAGACATCATACAGCAGGTCCCAGCACATCACACACTTATTATCAGAACAGGGATCAAACGCCAGGTCCCAGTGCATCACACACTGAACTTCAGAACAGAGAACATACAGCAGGTCCCAGTATATCACAGTCTGAACATCAGAACAGGGATCAAACACCAGGTCCCAGTCGATCACACATTGATCATCAGAAGAGAGATCATGCAGCAGGTCCCAGAGCATCACACACTGCAAATTAGAAAATAGATCATACAGCAGGTCCCAGTACATCATAAACTAAACATCAGAACAGTGATCAAACAGCAGGTCCAGGTGCATCACGAACTGACCAATAGAAAAGGGATCATGCAGCGGTTGCCAGTGCATCACACACGGAACATCAGAACAGAGATCATACAGCAGGTCCCAGCACATCACACACTGAACATCAGAACAGGGATAATACAGCAGGTCCCAGCACATCACACACTGAACATCAGAACAGGGATAATACAGCAGGTCCCAGTACATCACAGACTGAACATCAGAACAGTGATCATACCGAAGGTCCCAATACATCTAACACTGAACATCAGAACAGGGATCAGACAACAGGTCCCAGCATATCACACACTTAATATCAGAACAGGGATCAAACACCAGGTCCCAGTCCATCACATACTTAACATCAGAACAGAGATTATGCACCACGTCCCAGTACATCACAGACTGCACATCAGAACAGGGATCATGCAGCAGGTCCCAGTACATCACAGACTGACAATCAGAACAGGGATCATACAGCAACTCCCAGTACATCACAGACTGAACATCAGAACAGAGATCATACAGCAGGTCCCAGTGCATCAAACACTGCAAATGAGAAAAGAGATCATACAGCAGGTCCCAGTACATCACAAACTGAACATCAGAACAGGGATCAGACAGCATTTCCCAGTACATGACACACTGCAAATGAGAAAAGAGATCATACAGCAGGTCCCAGTACATCACACACTAAACATCAGAACAGGGATAATACAGCAGGTCCAAGTACATCACAGACTGACCATCAGAACATGGATCATACAGCAGGCCCCAGTGCATCACACACTCAACTTCAGAACAGCGATCATACAGCAGGTCCCAGTGAATCACACACTGAACATCAGAACAGGGATCAACCAGCAGGTCCCAGCACATCACAGACTAAACATTGGAACAGAGATCATACAACAGGTCCCAGCACTTCACAGACTGATCATCAGAACAGGGATCATACAGCAGGTCCCATTACATCACGGACTGAACATCAGAACAGGGATCATACAGCAGGTCCCAGCACATCACAGACTGATCATCAGAACAGGGATCATACAGCAGGTCCCAGTACATCACAGACTGAACATCAGAACAGGGAACATACAGCAGGTCCCAGTACATCACAGTCTGAACATCAGAACAGAGATCATGCAGAAGGTCAAAATGTACAACACACTGAACATCAGAACAGGGATCAGACACCAGGTCAATGCACATCACACACTTAATATCAGAACAGGGATCAAACAAAAGGTCCCAGTCCATCACACACTGAACTTCAGAACAGAGATCACGCACCATGTCCCAGTACATCACACGCTGAACATCAGAACAGGGAACATACAGCAGGTCCCAGTATATCACTGACTGACAATCACAACTGGGATCAAACACCAGGTCCCAGTCCATCACACACTGAACATCAGAACAGAGATCATGCACCAGGTCCCAGTCCATCACACACTGAACTTCAGAACACAGATCACACAGCACGTCCCAGTGCATCACGCACTGCAAATGAGAAAAGAGATCATACAGCAGCTCCCAGTACATCATACACTAAAATTCAGAACAGGGATAATCCAGCAGGTCCCAGTGCATCACAGACTCAACATCAGAACAGTGATCAGACAGCAGGTCCCAGTACATCACAGACTGAACATCAGAACAGAGATCATAAAGCAGGTCCCAGTACATCACGGACTGAACATCAGAACAGAGATCATACAGCAGGTCCCACTACATCACACACTGACCATCAGAACAGGGATCATACAGCAGGTCCCAGTACATCACAGAATGAACATCAAAACATGGATCATACAGCAGGTCCCAGTTGATCACACACTGAACATCAGAACAGGGATCATGCAGCAGGCCCCAGCACATCACAGAGTGAACATCAGAAAATGGATCGTACAGCAGGTCCCAGTACATCACACACTGAACATCAGGACAGAGATCAGACAGCAGGTCCCAGTACATGACACACTGAACATCAGAACTGGGATCATACAGCAGGTCCCAGTACATCACAGACTGACCATCAGAACATGGATCATACAGCAGGTCACAGTACATCACAGACTGAACATCAGAACAGAGATCATAAAGCATGTCCCAGAACATCACAGACTGAACATCAGAACAGGGATCATGCAGCAGGCCCCAGCACATCACAGAGTGAACATCAGAACATGGATCATACAGCAGGTCACAGTACATCACAGACTGAACATCAGAACAGAGATCATAAAGCATGTCCCAGAACATCACAGACTGAACATCAGAACAGAGATCATACAGCAGGTCCCAGTACATCAGAGAGTGAACATCAGAACAGTGACCACACACCAGGTCCCAGTATATCACTGACTGTCAATCACAACTGGGATCATACAGCAGGTCCAAATACATCACAGACTCACCAACAGAACATCGATCACACAGCAGGTCCCAGTACATCACACACTGAACATCAGAGCAGGGATCATACAGCAGGTCCCAGTACATCACCGACTGATCATCAGGACAGGGATCATACAGCAGGTCTCAGTGCATCACAGACTGAACATCAGAACAGGGATCAGACACCAGGTCCCAGCACATCACACACTTTATATCATAACAGGGATCAAACACCAGGTCCCAGTCCATCACACACTGAACATCAGAACAGAGATCATGCACCAGGTCCCAGTACATCACAGACTGAACATCAGAACAGGGATCATGAACCAGGTCCCAGTCCATCACACACTGAAGATCAGAACAGAGATCATACAGCACGTCCCAGTGCATCACGCACTGCAAATGAGAAAAGAGATCATACAACATGTCCCATTACATCATACACTAAACATCAGAACAGGGATAATCCAACAGGTCCCAGTACATCACAGACTGACCAACAGCACATGGATCATACAGCAGGTCCAAGTGCATCACACACTCAAAATCAGAACAGGGATCAACCAGCAGGTCCCTGTCCATCACACACTGAACATGAGAACAGGGATAATACAGCAGGTCCCAGTACATCACAGAGTGAACATCAGAACAGGGATCATACAGCAGGTCCCAGTACATCACAGACTGACAATCAGAACAGGGATCATACAGCAGGTCCCAGTACATCACAGACTGAACATCAGAACAGAGATCATAAAGCAGGTCCCAGTACATCACGGACTGAACATCAGAACAGAGATCATACAGCAGGTCCCAGTACATCACACACTGAACATCAGGACAGAGATCAGACAGCAGGTCCCAGTACATCACAGAATGAACATCAGAACATGGATCATACAGCAGGTCACAGTACATGACACACTGAACATCAGAACAGGGATCATAGAGCAGGCCGCAGCACATCACAGAGTGAACATCAGAACACGGATCAAACAGCAGGTCCTTGTACATCACAGACTGATAATCAGAACGGAGATCATAAAGCAGGTCCCAGTACATCACAGACTGAACATCAGAACAGAGATCATGCACCAGGTCCCAGTCCATCACACACTGAACATCAGAACAGAGATCACACAGCACGTCCCAGTGCATCACGCACTGCAAATGAGAAAAGAGATCATACAGCAGCTCCCAGTACGTCATACACTAAAATTCAGAACAGGGATAATCCAGCAGGTCCCAGTGCATCACAGACTCAACATCAGAACAGTGATCAGACAGCAGGTCCCAGTACATCACAGACTGAACATCAGAACAGAGATCATAAAGCAGGTCCCAGTACATCACGGACTGAACATCAGAACAGAGATCATACAGCAGGTCCCACTACATCACACACTGACCATCAGAACAGGGATCATACAGCAGGTCCCAGTACATCACAGAATGAACATCAAAACATGGATCATACAGCAGGTCCCAGTTGATCACACACTGAACATCAGAACAGGGATCATGCAGCAGGCCCCAGCACATCACAGAGTGAACATCAGAAAATGGATCGTACAGCAGGTCCCAGTACATCACACACTGAACATCAGGACAGAGATCAGACAGCAGGTCCCAGTACATGACACACTGAACATCAGAACTGGGATCATACAGCAGGTCCCAGTACATCACAGACTGACCATCAGAACATGGATCATACAGCAGGTCACAGTACATCACAGACTGAACATCAGAACAGAGATCATAAAGCATGTCCCAGAACATCACAGACTGAACATCAGAACAGGGATCATGCAGCAGGCCCCAGCACATCACAGAGTGAACATCAGAACATGGATCATACAGCAGGTCACAGTACATCACAGACTGAACATCAGAACAGAGATCATAAAGCATGTCCCAGAACATCACAGACTGAACATCAGAACAGAGATCATACAGCAGGTCCCAGTACATCAGAGAGTGAACATCAGAACAGTGACCACACACCAGGTCCCAGTATATCACTGACTGTCAATCACAACTGGGATCATACAGCAGGTCCAAATACATCACAGACTCACCAACAGAACATAGATCACACAGCAGGTCCCAGTACATCACACACTGAACATCAGAGCAGGGATCATACAGCAGGTCCCAGTACATCACCGACTGATCATCAGGACAGGGATCATACAGCAGGTCTCAGTGCATCACAGACTGAACATCAGAACAGGGATCAGACACCAGGTCCCAGCACATCACACACTGAACATCAGAACAGAGATCATGCACCAGGTCCCAGTCCATCACACACTGAACATCAGAACAGAGATCATGCACCAGGTCCCAGTACATCACAGACTGAACATCAGAACAGGGATCATGAACCAGGTCCCAGTCCATCACACACTGAAGATCAGAACAGAGATCATACAGCACGTCCCAGTGCATCACGCACTGCAAATGAGAAAAGAGATCATACAACATGTCCCATTACATCATACACTAAACATCAGAACAGGGATAATCCAACAGGTCCCAGTACATCACAGACTGACCAACAGCACATGGATCATACAGCAGGTCCAAGTGCATCACACATTCAAAATCAGAACAGGGATCAACCAGCAGGTCCCTGTCCATCACACACTGAACATGAGAACAGGGATAATACAGCAGGTCCCAGTACATCACAGACTGACAATCAGAACAGGGATCATACAGCAGGTCCCAGTACATCACAGACTGAACATCAGAACAGAGATCATAAAGCAGGTCCCAGTACATCACGGACTGAACATCAGAACAGAGATCATACAGCAGGTCCCAGTACATCACACACTGAACATCAGGACAGAGATCAGACAGCAGGTCCCAGTACATCACAGAATGAACATCAGAACATGGATCATACAGCAGGTCACAGTACATGACACACTGAACATCAGAACAGGGATCATAGAGCAGGCCGCAGCACATCACAGAGTGAACATCAGAACACGGATCAAACAGCAGGTCCTTGTACATCACAGACTGATAATCAGAACGGAGATCATAAAGCAGGTCCCAGTACATCACAGACTGAACATCAGAACAGAGATCATACAGCAGGTCCCAGTACATCACACACTGTACATCAGAACTGGGATCATACAGCAGGTCCCAGTACATCACAGACTGACCATTAGAACAGAGATCATAAAGCAGGTCCCAGTACATCACAGACTGAACATCAGAACAGAGATCATAAAGCAGGTCTCAGTACATCACAGACTGAACATCAGAACAGTGATCATACAGCAGGTCTCAGTGCATCACAGACTGAACATCAGAACAGGAATCAGACGCCAGGTCCCAGCACATCACACACTTAATATCATAACAGGGATCAAACACCAGGTCCCAGTCCATCACACACTGAACATCAGAACAGAGATCATGCACCAGGTCCCAGTCCATCACACACTGAACATCAGAACAGAGATCATGCACCAGGTCCCAGTCCATCACACACTGAACATCAGAACAGAGATCACACAGCACGTCCCAGTGCATCACACACTGCAAATGAGAAAAGAGATCATACAGCAGCTCCCAGTACATCATACACTAAAATTCAGAACAGGGATAATCCAGCAGGTCCCAGTGCATCACATAAGAACATAAGAACATAAGAAATTGGAGCAGGAGTAGGCCAATCGGCCCCTCGAGCCTGCTCCGCCATTCAATAAGATCATGGCTGATCTGATCCCAACCACAAATCTAAAGAACACAAGAAGTCGGAGCAGGACCCGGCCACATAGCCCCTGGGCCCTCTCCCCCACCCACAGGGCATTGACCGATCCGAACTCAGCTTCATGTCCAATTTCCTGCCCGCTCCCCATAACCCCTAATTCCCTTTACTTCTAGGAAACTGTCTATTTCTGTTTTAAATTTATCTAATGATGTAGCTTCCACAGCTTCCTGGGGCAGCAAATTCCACAGACCTACCACCCTCTGAGTGAAGAAGTTTCTCCTCATCTCAGTTTTGAAAGAGCAGCCCCTTATTCTAAGATTATGCCCCCTAGTTCTAGTTTCACCCATCTTTGGGAACATCCTTACTGCATCCACCCGATCAAGACCCTTCACAATCTTATATGTTTCAATAAGATCGCCTCTCATTCTTCTGAACTCCAATGAGTAGAGTCCCAATCTACTCAACCTCTCCTCATATGTCCGCCCCCTCATCCCCGGGATTAACCGAGTGAACCTTCTTTGTACTGCCTCGAGAGCAAGTATGTCTTTTCTTAAGTATGGAGACCAAAACTGTATGCAGTATTCCAGGTGCGGTCTCACCAATACCTTATATAACTGCAGCAATACCTCCTTGTTTTTATATTCTATCCCCCTGGCAATAAAAGCCAACATTCCGTTGGATTTCTTGATCACCTGCTGCACCTGCATACCAACTTTTTGATTTTCTTGCACTAGGACCCCCAGATCCCTTTGTACTGCAGTACTTTCCAGTCTCTCGCCATTAAGAAAATAACTTGCTCTCTGATTTTTCCTGCCAAAGTGCATAACCTCACATTTTCCAATATTATATTGCATCTGCCAAATCTCCGCCCACTCACCCAGCCTGTCTATATCCCCTTGCAGGTTTTTTATGTCCTACTCACTCTCTACTTTCCCTCCCATCTTTGTATCATCTGCAAATTTTGATATGTTGCACTCGGTCCCCTCCTCCAAATTGTTAATATAGATTGTAAAGAGTTGGGGACCCAGCACCGACCCCTGTGGAACACCACTGGTTACTGGTTGCCAGTCCGAAAATGAACCATTTATCCCAACTCTCTGCTTCCTGTTCGATAACCAATCCTCCACCCATGCCAGAATATTACCCCCAATCCCGTGATTTTTTATCTTAACTAATAATCTTTTATGTGGCACCTTGTCGAATGCCTTCTGGAAGTCTAAATACACTATGTCCACTGGTTCCCCTTTATCCACCCTATACGTTATATCCTCGAAGAACTCAAGCAAATTTGTCAGACATGACTTCCCCTTCATAAAGCCATGCTGACTTTGTCCTATTAAATTATGCTTATCTAAATGTTCCGTTACTGTCTCCTTAATAATAGACTCCAAAATTTTACCCACCACAGATGTTAAGCTAACTGGCCTATAATTTCCAGCCTTCTGCCTACTACCCTTTTTAAATAACGGTGTTCCATTAGCAGTTTTCCAATCTGCCGGGACCTCTCCTGAGTCCAGGGAATTTTGGAAAACTATCACCAAAGCATCCACAATCCCTACTGCCACTTCCCTCAAGACCCGAGGATGGAAGCCATCAGGTCCAGGGGATTTATCCGCCTTGAGTCCCATTATTTTACTGAGTACCATCTCCTGAGTGATTTTAATCGTATTTAGCTCCTCCCCCCCGAGAGTCCCCTGTTTGTCCAGTGTTGGGATATTCTTAGTGTCCTCTACTGTAAAGACTGAAACAAAATATTTGTTCAGCATTTTTGCCATCTCCATGTTTCCCACCATTAATTTCCCGGTCTCGTCCTCTAAGGGACCTATGTTTGCCTTAGCCACCCTTTTTCTTTTTATATAACTGTGGAAACTCTTGCTATCTCTTTTTATATTTTTTGCCAATTTCTTTTCATAATCTAACTTCCCTTTCTTAATCAATCCTTTAGTTACTTTTTGCTGTCTTTTGAAGAATTCCCAATCTTCTATCCTCCCACTAAGTTTGGCTACCTTATATGTCCTTGTTTTTAGTCGGATACTATCCTTGATTTCTTTACTTAGCCACGGATGGCTGTCATTTCTTTTACACCCTTTTTTCCTCAGTGGAATATATTTATTTTGAAAGTTGTAAAATAACTCCCTAAATGAACACCACTGCTCATGTACCGTCTTACCCTTTAATCTATTTTCCCAGTCCACTTTAATCAATTCCGCTCTCATACCATCATAGTCTCCTTTATTCAAGCTCAGTACGCTTGTTTGAGAATCAACCTTCTCACCCTCTAATTGGATATGGAATTCAACCATGTTGTGGTCGCTCGTTCCAAGGGGATCCTTAACTAGGACATTATTAATTAATCCTGACTCATTACACAGGACCAGGTCCAAGGTTGCCTGCCCCCTTGTAGGATCAGTTACATACTGCTCAAGAAATCCATCCCTGATGCACTCAATGAACTCGTCCTCAAGGCTGCTCTGCCCAATTTGATTTGTCCAGTTAATATGATAATTAAAATCCCCCATAATTATAGCTGTTCCCTCATTACATGCCCCGACTATCTCCTGATTAATACTTCTTCCAGCAGAGTTGCAACTATTAGGAGGCCTATATACTACGCCCACTAATGTTTTTTTTTCCCTTATTATTCCTTATCTCCACCTAAACTGTTTCATTATCTTGATGCTTTGTCCCAATATCATTTCTCTGTATTACAGTGATTCCTTCCTTTATTAACATAGCCACCCCACCTCCCCTTCCTTCCTGCCTGTCCTTCCTGATTGTTAAATACCCTGGCATATTTAATTCCCAGTCGTTGTCACCCTGCAGCCATGTTTCTGTAATGGCCACAAGATCATACCCATACGTAGTTATTTGTGCCGTTAACTCGTCCATTTTATTACGAATGCTACGTGCATTCAGATAAAGAACTTTCAAATCTGTTTTGTGACGCTTAGTTCCTGCTTTTTCCTTTTTTAACACTTTACCTATTACTCCATACCTTCTGTCCCTTCCTGTTACGCTTTCCTCTCTCTCCCTGCTCAGGTTCCCAACCCCCTGCCACTTTAGTTTAAACCCTCCCCAAAAGCACTAGCAAACACTCCTCCTAGGACAGCAGTCCCGGCCCTGCCCAGGTGCAGACCATCCGGTTTGTACTGGTCCCACCTCCCCCAGAACCGTTTCCAGTGTCCCAGGAATTTGAATCCCTCCCCCTTGCACCATTCCTCTAGCCACGTATTCATTTGAAATATCCTCCTATTTCTACTCTGACTAGCACGTGGCACTGGCAGCAATCCTGAGATTACTACCTTTGAGGTCCTATTTTTTAATTTACCTCCTAACTCCCTATATTCTGCTTTTAGGACCTCATCCCCTTTTTTACCTATATCGTTGGTGCCTATGTGCACCACGACAGCTGGCTGTTCGCCCTCCCCCTCCAAAATGTTCTGTAGCCGCTCCGAGACATCCTTGATCCTTGCACCAGGGAGGCAACACACCATCCTGGAGTCTCGGTTGCGGCCGCAGAAACGCCTGTCTATTCCCCTTACAATTGAGTCCCCTATCACCATAGCTCTGCCACTCTTTTTCCTCCCAGCCTGTGCAGCAGAGCTACCCGTGGTGCCAGGAAGTTGGCTGCTGCTGCCTTCCCCTGATAAGTCATCCCCCCCAACAGCATCCAAAGTGACATATCTGTTTGAGAGGGGGATGGCCACAGGGGACCCCTGCACTACCTGTCTGCATCTCTTACTCTTCCTGGTGGTCACCCATTCACTTCCTGCCTGTATACCCTTTACCTGCGGTGTGACCAACTCGCTAAACGTGCTATCCACGAGTTTCTCTGCATCGCGAATGCTCCACAGTGAGTCCACCCGCAGCTCCAGCTCCGAGATACGATCGGTCAGTAGCTGCAGGTGGACACACTTCCCGCACACATGGTCGGCAGGGACACTGGTAGTGTCCATGACTTCCCACATCTTGCAGGAGGAGCATATCACGGGTGCGAGGTCTGCTGCCATGACTTGCCTTAGCTTAGTTACCCCTTTTAAATTACGTTGAAATTAGAAAATGTTAACTATACTAGGGACCTAGGTTCACTAAAAAAAAACACTATCTGCTATAAAACCTGCAGATCTTCCCTTTCTTATTACTTTACTTACAGTAAAATGGTAGAAATACTCACCTGAACCTACTCACCAATCAGCTGCCTCCCCTGTGCCGCGTCACTTTCTGACTGGTGACGTCACCCTGAACTCTGACGCTGGTCTCAGAGTCTCGCTCTCAGAGTGAGCTCTGGTCTCACTCTCTCCGCGCTGTTCATATCTCCGCTCTGGTCTCACTCTCTCCGCGCTGTTTATATCTCCGCTCTGGTCTCACTCTCTCCGCGCTGTTTATATCTCCGCTCTGGTCTCACTCTCTCCGCGCTGTTTATATCTCCGCTCTGGTCTCACTCTCTCCGCGCTGTTTATATCTCCGCTCTGGTCTCACTCTCTCCGCGCTGTTTATATCTCCGCTCTGGTCTCGCTCTCTCCGCGCTGTTTATATCTCCGCTCTGGTCTCGCTCTCTCCGCGCTGTTTATATCTCCGCTCTGGTCTCACTCTCTCCGCGCTGTTTATATCTCCGCTCTGGTCTCGCTCTCTCCGCGCTGTTTATATCTCCGCTCTGGTCTCGCTCTCTCCGCGCTGTTTATATCTCCGCTCTGGTCTCACTCTCTCCGCGCTGTTTATATCTCCGCTCTGGTCTCACTCTCTCCGCGCTGTTTATATCTCCGCTCTGGTCTCGCTCTCTCCGCGCTGTTTATATCTCCGCTCTGGTCTCGCTCTCTCCGCGCTGTTTATATCTCCGCTCTGGTCTCACTCTCTCCGCGCTGTTTATATCTCCGCTCTGGTCTCACTCTCTCCGCGCTGTTTATATCTCCGCTCTGGTCTCACTCTCTCCGCGCTGTTTATATCTCCGCTCTGGTCTCGCTCTCTCCGCGCTGTTTATATCTCCGCTCTGGTCTCGCTCTCTCCCGCCGCTCACCGACTGGACTCTCGCTCTCTCCGCGCTGTTTATATCTCCGCTCTGGTCTCGCTCTCTCCCGCCGCTCACCGACTCAACATCAGAACAGTGATCAGACAGCAGGTCCCAGTACATCACAGACTGAACATCAGAACAGAGATCATACAGCAGGTGCCACTACATCACACACTGAACATCAGAACAGGGATCAAACACCAGGTCCCAGTCCATCACACACGGAACATCAGAACAGAGATCATACAGCAGGTCCCAGTACATCACAGAATGAACATCAAAACATGGATCATACAGCAGGTCCCAGTTGATCACACACTGAACATCAGAACAGGGATCATGCAGCAGGCCCCAGCACATCACAGAGTGAACATCAGAAAATGGATCGTACAGCAGGTCCCAGTAAATCACACACTGAACATCAGAACAGGGATCATGAACCAGGTCCCAGTCCATCACACACTGAAGATCAGAACAGAGATCATACAGCACGTCCCAGTGCATCACGCACTGCAAATGAGAAAAGAGATCATACAGCATGTCCCATTACATCATACACTAAACATCAGAACAGGGATAATCCAGCAGGTCCCAGTACATCACAGACTGACCAACAGCACATGGATCATACAGCAGGTCCCAGTGCATCACACACTCAACATCAGAACAGGGATCATACAGCAGGTCCCTGTCCATCACACACTGAACATGAGAACAGGGATAATACAGCAGGTCCCAGTACATCACAGAGTGAACATCAGAACAGGGATCATACAGCAGGTCCCAGTACATCACAGACTGACAATCAGAACAGGGATCATACAGCAGGTCCCAGTACATCACAGACTGAACATCAGAACAGAGATCATAAAGCAGGTCCCAGTACATCACGGACTGAACATCAGAACAGAGATCATACAGCAGGTCCCAGTACATCACACACTGAACATCAGGACAGAGATCAGGCAGCAGGTCCCAGTACATCACAGAATGAACATCAGAACAGGGATCATACAGCAGGTCCCAGTACATCACAGAATGAACATCAGAACAGGGATCATACAGAAGGTCCCAGTACATCACACACTGACCATCAGAACAGGGATCATACAGTAGGCCCCAGTACATCACACACTGACCATCAGAACAGGGATCATACAGTAGGTCCCAGTACATCGCACACTGAACATCAGAACAGGGATCTTACAGCAGGTCCCAGTACATCACACACTGAACATCAGAACAGAGATCCTACTGTACGTCACAGTATATCACACACTGAACATTAGGACATGGATCATACAGCAGGTCCCAGTACATCACACACTGAACATCAGAACAGGGATTATTCGGCATGTCCCAGTACATCACAGACTGAACATCAGAACAGGGATCATGCAGTATGTCCCAGTACATCACACACTGAACATCAGAACAGGGAACATACAGCAGGTCCCAGTACATCACACACTGAACATCAGAACAGAGATCATACAGCACGTCCCAGTGCATCACACACTGCAAATGAGAAAAGAGATCATACAGCAGCTCCCAGTACATCACACACTGATCATCAGAACAGGGATCAAACACCAGGTCCCAGTACATCACACACTGAACATCAGAACAGGGATCATACAGCCCGTCCCAGTACATCACACACTGAACATCAGAACAGGGATCAAAGACCAGGTCCCAGTACATCACACACTGAACATCAGAACAGGGATCATACAGCCCGTCCCAGTACATCACACACTGAATATCAGAACAGGGATCATGCAGCAGATCCCAGTACATCAAGACCGACCATCCAAACAGGGTCATACATCATGTCCCAGTATATCATAAACTGACCATCAGAACAGGGATCATACAGCAGGTCCCAGTACATCACAGACTGACCATCAGAAAAGGGATCATACAGCAGGTCCCAGCACATCATACGCTGACCATCAGAACAGGGATCATACAGCAGGTCCCAGTACATCATACACTGAACATCAGAACAGGGATCATTTTGCAGGTCCCAGTACATCACAGACTGAACATCAGCACAGAGATCATACAGCAGGTCCCAGTAGATCACACACTGATCATCAGAACAGGGATCGTACAGCAGTTCCCGGTATATCACGGACTGACCATTAGTGCAGAGATCATACAGCAGGTCCCAATACATCACACACTGAACATCAGAACAGGGATCATACAGCAGGTCCCAGTACATCACAGACTGACCATCAGAACATGGATCATACAGCAGGTCACAGTACATCACAGACTGAACATCAGAACAGAGATCATAAAGCATGTCCCAGAACATCACAGACTGAACTTCAGAACAGAGATCATAGAGCAGGTCCCAGTACATCAGAGAGTGAACATCAGAACAGTGACCACACACCAGGTCCCAGTATATCACTGACTGACAATCACAACTGGGATCATACAGCAGGTCCAAATACATCACAGACTCACCAACAGAACATTGATCACAAAGCAGGTCCCAGTACATCACACACTGAACATCAGAGCAGGGATCATACAGCTGGTCCCACTACATCACCGACTGATCATCAGGACAGGGATCATACAGCAGTTCTCAGTGCATCACAGACTGAACATCAGAACAGGGATCAGACACCAGGTCCCAGTCCATCACACACTGAACATCAGAACAGAGATCATGCACCAGGTCCCAGTACATCACAGACTGAACATCAGAACAGATATCATTACAGCACGTCCCAGTGCATCACACACTTAACATGAGAATAGATATCACACAGAAGGTCCCAGTACATCGCATACTGAACATCAGTACAGGGATCATACAGCAGGTCCCAGTACATCACACACTGAACATCAGAACAGGGATCAAACACCAGGTCAAAGTCCATCACACACTGAACATCAGAACAGGGATCATGAACCAGGTCCCAGTCCATCACACACTGAAGATCAGAACAGAGATCATACAGCACGTCCCAGTGCATCACGCACTGCAAATGAGAAAAGAGATCATACAACATGTCCCATTACATCATGCACTAAACATCAGAACAGGGATAATCCAGCAGGTCCCAGTACATCACAGACTGACCAACAGCACATGGATCATACAGCAGGTCCCAGTGCATCACACACTCAACATCAGAACAGGGATCATACAGCAGGTCCCAGTGCATCACACATTGAATATCAGAAGAGGGATCAACCAGCAGGTCCCTGTCCATCACACACTGAACATGAGAACGGGGATAATACAGCAGGTCCCAGTACATCACAGACTGACAATCAGAACAGGGATCATACAGCAGGTCCCAGTACATCACAGACTGAACATCAGAACAGAGATCATAAAGCAGGTCCCAGTACATCACGGACTGAACATCAGAACAGAGATCATACAGCAGGTCCCAGTACATCACACACTGAACATGAGAACAGGGATAATACATGAGGTCACAGTACATCACAGAGTGAACATCAGAACAGGGATCATACAGCAGGTCCCAGTACATCACAGACTGACAATCAGAACAGGGATCATACAGCAGGTCCCAGTGCATCACAGACTGAACATCAGAAAAGAGATCATAAAGCAGGTCCCAGTACATCACGGACTGAACATCAGAACAGAGATCATACAGCAGGTCCCAGTACATCACACACTGAACATCAGGACAGAGATCAGACAGCAGGTACCAGTACATCACAGAATGAACATCAGAACAGGGATCATACAGTAGGCCCCAGTACATCACACACTGACCATCAGAACAGGGATCATACAGTAGGTCCCAGTACATCACACACTGACCATCAGAACAGGGATCATACAGCAGGTCCCAGTACATCACACACTGAACATCAGAACAGAGATCATACAGCAGGTCCCAGTGCATCACACATTGAATATCAGAACAGGGATCAACCAGCAGGTCCCTGTCCATCACACACTGAACATGAGAACAGGGATAATACAGCAGGTCCCAGTACATCACAGAGTGAACATCAGAACAGGGATCATACAGCAGGTCCCAGTACGTCACAGACTGAACATCAGAACAGAGATCATAAAGCAGGTCCCAGTACATCACGGACTGAACATCAGAACAGAGATCATACAGCAGGTCCCAGTACATCACAGACTGACAATCAGAACAGGGATCATACAGCAGGTCCCAGTACATCACACACTGACCATCAGAACAGGGATCATACAGTAGGTCCCAGTACATCACACACTGACCATCAGAACAGGGATCATACAGTAGGTCCCAGTACATCACACACTGAACATCAGAACAGGGATCATACAGCAGGTCCCAGTACATCACACACTGAACATCAGAACTGAGATCCTACTGTACGTCACAGTATATCACACACTGAACATTAGGACATGGATCATACAGCAGGTCCCAGTACATCACACACTGAACATCAGAACAGGGATTATTCGGCATGTCCCAGTACATCACAGACTGAACATCAGAACAGGGATCATGCAGTATGTCCCAGTACATCACACACTGAACATCAGAACAGGGAACATACAGCAGGTCCCAGTACATCACACACTGAACATCAGAACAGAGATCATACAGCACGTCCCAGTGCATCACACACTGCAAATGAGAAAAGAGATCATACAGCAGGCCCCAGTACATCACACACTGATCATCAGAACAGGGATCAAACACCAGGCCCCAGTACATCACACACTGAACATCAGAACAGGGATCATACAGCCTGTCCCAGTACATCACACACTGAACATCAGAACAGGGATCATACACCAGGTCCCAGTTCGTCACAGACTGAATATCAGAACAGGGATCATACAGCAGATCCCAGTACATCAACACCGACCATCCAAACAGGGTCATACATCATGTCCCAGTATATCATAAACTGACCATCAGAACAGGGATCATACAGCAGGTCCCAGTACATCACAGACTGACCATCAGAAAAGGGATCATACAGCAGGTCCCAGCACATCATACGCTGACCCTCAGAACAGGGATCATACAGCAGGTCCGAGTACATCACAGACTGAACATCAGAACAGAGATCATACAGCAGGTCCCAGTACATCATACACTGAACATCAGAACAGGGATCATTTTGCAGGTCCCAGTACATCACAGACTGAACATCAGCACAGAGATCATACAGCAGGTCCCAGTACATCACACACTGATCATCAGAACAGGGATCGTACAGCAGTTCCCGGTATATCACGGACTGACCATTAGTGCAGAGATCATACAGCAGGTCCCAATACATCACACACTGAACATCAGCACAGAGATCATACAGCAGGTCCCATTACATCACACACTGATCATCAGAACAGGGATCGTACAGCAGTTCCCGGTATATCACGGACTGACCATTCGTGCAGAGATCATACAGCAGGTCCCAATACATCACACACTGAACATCAGAACAGAATCATACAGCAGGTCACAGTACATCACAGACTGAACATCAGAACAGGGATCATACAGCAGGTCCCAGTACATCAGACACTGAACATCAGAACAGGTATCATACAGCAGGTCCCAGTACATCAGACACTGAACATCAGAACAGAAATAATACAGCAGGTCCCACTACATCACAGGCTGAACATCAGAACAGAGATCATATAGCAGGTCGCAGTACATCACAGACTGACCATCAGAACAGAGATCATACAGCAGGTCCCAGTACATCACACACTGAACATCAGAACAGGGATCATACAGCATGTCCCAGTACATCACAGACTGACCATCAGAACAGGGATCATACAGCAGGTCCCAGTACATCACAGAGTGGACATCAGAACAGGGATCATACAGCAGGTCCCAGTACATCACAGAGTGGACATCAGAACAGAGGTCATACAGCAGGTCCCAGTACATCACAGACTGAACATCAGAACAGAGATCATACAGCAGGTCTCAGTACATCACAGACTGAACATCAGAACAGAGATCATACAGCAGGTCCCACTACATCACACACTGAACATCAGAACATGGATCATACAGCAGGTCCTAGCACAAAACACACTGACCAATCCAACAGAGATCTTGGAGAATGTCCCAAACATCACACACTGAACATCAGAAAAGAGATCATGCAGCATGTCCTATTACATCACAGATTGAACATCAGAAAAGAGATCATGCAGCAGGTCCGGGTACAGCACACAATGAACATCAGAACAGGAATCATAGAGCAAGTCCCAGTACATCACAGACTGAATATCAAAACAGGGATCAAACATAAGGTCCCAGTACATCACAGATTGTACATCAGAAAAGGGATCATACAGCAGGTCCAAGTACATAACACAATGACCATAAAATTAGAGATCAAACAGCATGTCCCAATACATCAGACACTGAACATCAGAACAGGGATCATACAGCAGGTCCCAGCACATCACAAACTGAACATCAGAAAAGGGAACATACAGCAGGTCCAAGTACTTCACAGACTGAAAATCAGAACAGAGATCATACAGCAGATCCCAGTACATCAAGACCGACCATCCAAACAGGGTCATGCATCATGTCCCAGTATATCATAAACTGACCATCAGAACACGGATCAAACACCAGGTCCCAGTACATCACTGAGTGAACATCAGAACAGGGATCATTCAGCAGGTCCCAGCACATCATACGCTGACCATCAGAACAGGGATCATACAGCAGGTCCCAGTACATCACAGACTGAACATCAGAACAGAGATCATACAGCAGGTCCCAGTACATCATACACTGAACATCAGAACAGGGATCATTTTGCAGGTCCCAGTACATCACAGACTGAACATCAGCACAGAGATCATAGAGCAGGTCCCAGTACATCACACACTGATCATCAGAACAGGGATCGTACAGCAGTTCCCGGTATATCACGGACTGACCATTCGTGCAGAGATCATACAGCAGGTCCCAATACATCACACACTGAACATCAGAACAGGGATCATACAGCAGGTCACAGTGCATCACAGACTGAACATCAGAACAGGGATCATACAGCAGGTCCCAGTACATCAGACACTGAACATCAGAACAGGTATCATACAGCAGGTCCCAGTACATCAGACACTGAACATCAGAACAGAAATAATACAGCAGGTCCCACTACATCACAGGCTGAACATCAGAACAGAGATCATATAGCAGGTCGCAGTACATCACAGACTGAACATCAGAACATGGATCATACAGCAGGTCCCAGTACATCACAGAGTGGACATCAGAACAGAGGTCATACAGCAGGTCCCAGTACATCACAGACTGAACATCAGAACAGAGATCATGCAGCAGGTCTCAGTACATCACAGACTGAACATCAGAACAGAGATCATACAGCAGGTCCCAGTGCATCACAGAGTGAACATCAGAACAGAGATCATACAGCTGGTCCCACTACAGCACACACTGAACATCAGAACAGGGATCATACAGCTGTTTCCAGTACATCACACACTGACCATGAGAACAGGGATCATACAGCAGCTCCCAGTACATCACAGACTGGTCAGATTCTCAAAATTCATAGATCCCCCAAAACTCGGAGAAAAACCCCAAAGAAAAGGACTTTTCACTCTTGTCTGACCATTTCAGTGTCATGAAATATTGAGCCTAACAGTGGTGATCCAAGGTCAAAAAACAAGATTTGATATTTTAAAAAGGCATGTTTGTGCTTGTGAAGGAAAAGGCTGCAACAGGAGTTGAGATCAAGCTCTGTAATGGACGGTTTGAGTATTGGAGTTCATCAAACTGTCTGGGGAACCGTGTGACCTCACTCAGCCCCTATCAGACATTTACATTCAGACAATAGACCCACGGAAGAGCAGTCCCCACCCAAATTACAGGACCCAGCCAAAACATGCATCAAACCAATCCAATCAGCCCACTCCATGGAAATATCAGGCCCAGTCAGGAAACTCAAAACCTGAGCACAATGACTACAATCAAACAAGAGCTCAACAGCTGATGAAACCATCCCGAAACCATGTCACACATTCATAAACAAGATACTCTTAACCAGCCCGCCAAAATCTTACAATAAACCGGGTCAGATTTGGCGCGCAGTTAAGGAGGCTTCAATTAGTAGAATTGAAGACTCATTTTCTCAAGAAGTTCAGTTTCAGCCAGGAGTTCGACAGCTCGGGACACAACAGTTCAACAAGGCGAGGGGGCAACAGGAAGAAGTTTAACAGAGAAGGTCAGCAGCTCTGGAAGCAGGTCGACACACAAGAAGAAACCAGAGCAACAGCCCCAGTGACCATCGGACACCTCGCGGCAACAAGGGCCTTACGAAACAACCAACCGAATATTACCACCAACCAACCGGGTAATATTGGGCCACCGCGACCAAAGAAAACCAACTCCGGAGAAAACCGAAGATCCGCAAAGTATACAATCTACGATCTATTCCTGACTTACCCCTGGGGATGTTTCCTACTCAAAAGACTCGAAATCCTATCCCTTTACGAAGAAAAGTGGGTCCTCACCCGATAGATCCAAGACGCACCCAACCGCATTAGCGGATTCGCCAAGACTTTAGATAAATGTGAGGTGATGCATTTTGGTAGATCGAATCGGGCCAGGACCTACTCCGTTAATGGTAGGGCGTTGGGGAGAGTTATAGAACAAAGAGATCTGGGAGTACAGGTTCATGGCTCCTTGGAAGTGGAGTCAGAGGTGGATAGGGTGGTGACGAAGGCATTCAGCATGCTTGGTTTCATTGGTCAGAACATTGAATACAGGAGTTGGGATGTCTTGTTGAAGTTGTACAAGACATTAGTAAGGCCACACTTGGAATACTGTGTACAATTCTGGTCACCCTATTATAGAAAGGATATTATTAAACTAGAAAGAGTGCAGAAAAGATGTACTAGGATGCTACCGGGACTTGATGGTTTGACATATAGGGAGAGGTTAGATAGACTGGGACTTTTTTCCCTGGAGAGTAGGAGGTTAAGGGGTGATCTTATATAAGACTATAAAATAATGAGGGGCATAGATAAGGTAGATAGTCAAAATCTTTTCCCAAAGGTAGGGGAGTCTATAACGAGGGGGCATAGATTTAAGGTGAGAGGGGAGAGATACAAAAGGGCCCAGAGGGGCAATTTTTTCACTCAAAGGTTGGTGAGTGTCTGGAACGAGCTGCCAGAGGCAATAGTAGAGGCGGGTACAATTTTGTCTTTTAAAAAGCATTTGGACAGTTACATGGGTAAGATGGGTATGGAGGGATATGGGCCAACTGCAGGCAATTGGGACTAGCTTAGTGGTATAAATTGGGCGACATGGACATGTTGGGCCGAAGGGCCTGTTTCCATGTTGTAACTTCTATGATTCTGTAAGACTGACCAGCTACAGTCCTCTACTGCGTCCGGGGTACGGCAGACACCAACCAACAAATACAGCGAACCCTGAAATCGCAAACCAGCTCAACTGTCAAGGATTCGTTTGGTGACATGGAAACGATCATGGCTTCTTTAGTAAATCAAAGACGGGACAGTGAGCAGTGCCCGCATTGCTCGCTGGACCCTGCTTCTCTCCCAGATGGACCGAAAGGTGAAAGGTTTCTGCGAGCCGAAGCTCGCAACCAACATGATTTACCCAGGGACTGCCCACCGGTGTTCCATTGAAGGGGTATGGGAAGTCAACATAGGTCTTCGGGCCGGGATACATCCCACTGGCCGCGAAATCTATGTGGACGGTTCGAGCACAGTGTCTGCTGGGGAGCGACTTCCCGGGTGTGGAGTTTATGACCCAGTGGTGGACATTGCCCTGGCAATTAAACTCCCCAGCACAATGAGCGGCCAGCAGGCTGAACTGTCCGCGATAGTGTACGTGGTCACACACCCCGAGAAATTCCCTACCCCGTACACGATTTGCTCGGACAGTATGTTCACATGCAATTCGTGTACGGAATACCTGGCCATCTGGTCCCGTCGCAGATATACCTCCGCTGATGGGAGACCCCTGGCAATTAAGCCTCTGCTGGAGAAAATCATGGCGGCCGTAGGGGAGGAAGGGATGGTCGATATCCATAAGGTCAAAGCCCATTCAAAGACAGAGCCCAAGTGGGAGAGCAACCGAAAGGCAGACGAGCTGGCCAAACAGGGGGCCAGGGAAGGGGGATTCTGGGATCCGTACCGAGCAGGTTCGGGAGCTGCAATCCGGGACAAGGGAGGCACACAGGGGGTCGATTTGGCCTCGGACTTAAAGAAGGCCCAAGCCCAGGATCCCGTCCTCGAGAACATCCTGAACGCGCTTACAAAAGGGGAAAAGGTAGAGGGCCCGTACGGCACAGCAGCCATCACCGTTACGGAAGGCGTGCTGTTCAGAGGGGACCAGTGGGTGGAGCCGCAGCAGCACCAAAGGGAATTCCTCCAACAGGCCCATGAGGGTCCAGGAGTGGGGCATCCCGGACCTGAGACCACCTGGCAACGGGTGGAACAGACAGGACGGTGGCCAGGACTCAGGGAAGATGGCCGCAAGTTTTGTGCCGGCTGCCTGGTGTGTGCTGCTAACAACCCAGACCCCCAGAAAAGGAAGGCATCTATGGGACACATCATGAGGGTAGAGGGACCATGGCAGTCGATCCAGGTCGATTACATCGGGCCCCTACCCACCGCCCAGGGAGGCTACAAGTACTGCCTAGTCCTGGTGGATGTGCTCTCAAAGTGAGTAGAAGCCTTCCCATGCCGAACAACCACAGCACTGGGTACGGCTAGGATCCTGGTCAGGGAAGTGTTCTCATGATGGGGACTACCACAGTGCGTGGAGTCCGACCAAGGGAGTCACTTTACCGGGCAGGTCATGCAAGAGACCCTCAGGGTACTCGGCATTGAAGGGAAATGGCACGTCGCCCACAACCCGCAGTCATCGGGTCCTGTGGAGCGTTTAAACCGTCTCATGAAAGAAAGGCTGCGGAAGGAGACGGGAGACTCACCCAAGAAGTGGATTGAAGTCTTACCGTTGGTCCTAATGGGGATCCGAGCCAGCCAGTCAAAATGCACGGGTTATCCCCACACGAGCTCATGACTGGTCGGGTTATGCGGACCCCCACCCATGTGCTAGCCCCGGTGCTCACGGAGGGTCAGCTCAGAGAGGTGAACCGGGACAGCTTCGTCAGGAATCTGTTTGAACACCTTAAACAGGTTCACTGGCAGGCTGCGAGCAACATGGGAAAACAGCATCGGAGTAACCGACTGCTGCTCGAACCCCTCAAGCACCACAAGTGGGAGAGAGGGGATCAGGTCATGGTTAGGAATTTTGCCCGGGTAGGGAGTTTTGAACCACTGCACATTGGGCCCTACAACGTTGTCGACAAGGCAAGTCCCATGGTCTACGCCATAAAGATGCCTCGCCGCACGAAGTGGTTCCAGATTAACCAGTGTAAACTGTACAAACCCGAGAAAGGGCAACGGCCAGCAAGGGTGAACTGTCCTAAAGATAGAGTTCCTCAGCCAGCAGCTGTAGCAGACTCACAGACTGCACCGGTGGGGGCAGTGGCTTGTGTCACTGGAGGGCCCATCCCACCAATTGTTTGGGACTCGGACGCACCCCCGGCAGCCGGAGCCCTAAGAAGATCTCCTCGCACACCACTGCCAAAACTACCGTGGTCACCTCAGTTTCAATGGTTCAGCCCCGGAAGGGCCGCAACCCGTAAAAGAATGCCCAAGGTCAGAGATCATTGTAGGAAGAGGGGTCCCCAGCCTGAGGCCTCAGACTGCGAGGAGCCCATAGGACAGGACAGGGACTTAGCAGCCAGACCAAAGAGGGTGGTAGTGTGCTGTAGCACAGGAAGGGACACTCCCCCGATCATCTGGAATTCAGGGAAACCACCAGTTGTTTTAAGAAGGACTGTTCGGGCTGCCCAGAAGCTGCCCAAGACGGAGGCCAAACAGGAATTAGCGGGCGGGGGATGTACATAGTTTTCAGATGAATGTTCAGTTTTTTTAACAGTTTTGGTAGTTTCAGGTTCATTATTATCTCATTATTTTACAATAAGTAAGTATAAATTTCGAGACTCGATCACCTGTCAAGCCAGAGAATCTTCTCGGGACATGGCTATCTGTTCTGTGTGTCCCTCCAGAGAGGAAATCGGCATGAGGAGGGTTCTGCTCCTGCTCGCCCTGGTAGGGGTGAGCATCGGTGAGCGAGGGGACGTGGAGGACTCCCACATTTATGGGTGCTCGGGAGAGAGAGCGCCAATCGTTCCCACTGGGGATGGTGAACCGGGTGTGGAGGAGCTCGCTATTTACTTCCAAGAGGGAAGGTGGCCAGGGTGGCTGGGGTCTAACTCTACACAATACTCCAGCCAGACCGGGTTCACCTACGGGGAGGCCTCCATCCCGTGCCGGAGGGGACAGGTCGTTTCTACAAGGGTCAGTGTCACTGAGGGGAAACGTGTGTGTCTTACATGCAAGGGACGGATTGCCCTGAATAAGTGGTGGTGGCTCAGGAAGCTGAGCAGGGACATAGGGGACCGTACAGCCAACTGGGAACGACTGTGGAACGACACCGACCGGACGATCACAGGGAACCGAAGAAAAGTGAGTGTGTGTTGGGATAAGCGGTGGGAGTCGGAACAGGGAATCTGTATCTGCATGTGGGGATCAGAGAGAGGCTGCCCCACAGGCATATCCATCATCTTCTCCAGACAATGGCAAGATACCGGGAAGGGGATGGGGTTGGATTCCAGCCTGCATGCGTGCGCGCTCCCACACTCCCGATCACAGTCAACGCCACCAAACTCGTAGCACGCACCCGAATTCCCCTGCCCACGACCCTGATATCACGGACAGTAATAGAGAGGTGTCCTAACACCACCAAGGGACCAGCAAATGGGTTAGTGCGAGTGCCGACCGAAAAGGTACTTTACCAGGGGCTACACTACGCAGTCGCTTCAGTTATCCTAAACCTTACCGAAGTCCACTTACCTGAATGGTGCCCGAAGGAGACAGCACAGCTATACCAGGCCCGACTAAAAGAAATGTTTAGGAAATTCTACAAATTCGACTTCGCCAACATTGACAAAGCAGAGCTCGACACATTACACACTGAGCACACTCTGGGCGCAGGGGAGACAAAGAAGGGGAACCTGGAACGATATTTTCACAACCTACAATACAGGATCCTCGGTAATCAATAGCCTGGGACGATATAGAACAGCAAACACAAATGAATGGTCTAAAAACCCAACTGGGAAAGATCCTAATGGAAGAAAACACATTGGCCGGCTCAGAGCTACACGAGGACCAAGCGATGATGGTCCATTTAAAGGAGATCATTGCTGAGCTAGAAAGACATGCAAAAACAGTAAATGCCCTCATACGGGAGGATAGGAATGCTTCGGATCAGGCCGCACAGAATGAGGTGTGCGTGCTGTACGGGGCATGGTTGCTGGGCGAGGGCCGCAGATTTAAACAAGGTTTAGTCCCTTCCTGGATCAGCAACAAGCACCCCGCAGCCCTTCACCCGTTTAGCAATTCACTGAGCCTGTGTCAGCTCCACCGAGCCTCTGAAACCTCCCCTGTCCCAGTAGATTGTGGGCGTTCCAATCACACCATCATGGGGATAGTAGTGAGGATGCCGGTCATGGGTGGGACAGCCCGACCCACACTGGTATACAGGGTGGAGAACATTGGGATCATTCAAGGGGGTGCACACGTCCGTTTCGCAGCGGTCCCACCTTATGTCATAAAGTGGGACCACGCTATGACAGGTACTGACCTCTCTGGGTGCCGGAGCAGGGGTGCACACATAATACTGTGTCCCCAGCGCTCGAACGCCTACTCTAGACCACAGTGCGGGGTTAAAACTGCTGGTGCACGGCCTATTAACTGTACCATGGAGGTAATGGCACCAGGCCATGTTCCCCCACAGGGAGCATTCATAGGGGGTGGGACATATTGTGTCACCACAAGTGCACCCTCCTACCAGCATGGACAGCACATCTGGTGTCCGGTGAGTGACAGCAGTTTCTGCTTGAAACCCGAGGCAGAAGTTCAAGTGGCCCAGAATGGACTGTCCCCATTCCTGAACCCTCCACTGTTCACCTCACTGTCAAGTGCAAGACTATGTCACATTCTTCGGCTATAAAATTCCCCCTCTCCCCGAACATCTTACCGTCGGACTCAAAGCCGTAGAAACATCACAAAAACATTTCTCTACTCTCGAACAAAAGACAGTCGAGATAGGGGCCGAGATTTCGGAGATCATAGTTCCACCCTGGTGGGATATTTCCCAAGTATAGAGATCCCTTCCTGGATCAGAATGGCTTCCCATATTTTAGTGGTCTGCCAGCTCGGTACAGTCTTCCACTGACTGTACAGAAAGTGCAAGGGGAGGGACAGAATGCTCCGATCCCGACATGAGAGAGCATGGGACGAGCATTACAAGAAAGTCTATGACCAGGTAAGGGACGAGCCTTAAACGCTATGAACATAAAGTTTGTGACCGTGTATTATTTTTCTGTGTATGTACCATATTTTCCAAGTGGTGCAGGGGTGTTGGACCCCCTCCGTGCTTGGATATGAATGGAACTGAATTCTTCCCCGTGTCTGAATCTGAACACGACACCGAAGGGGGAATGGATGTTTTGGGTCTTATTCGTGATCTCAGAATATTGAACCACATCAGTCAGTCATGACCCGCCCTTCACCAGTCCATGCTGACTCTCTTTGATCAGCTCAGATTTGTTCAAGTCATTTTATCTTTGTTTGTTTCTCTTATTGACATTAGTTTTTATTGATTTCATTATTACTCACTTCTCTCAGATTCCCGCTCTCTGTTCCCGGAAAACTCGAGGTTTTCACCTCCACCATCATAACTGGAACATCCACTGAGGGAACTTCTGGGGCGATCACATGACCAGGGACTGGGGCGATCACATGACCAGGCACTGAGGAGACAGAGAGAGAGATCGAGAGAGGCCCTTTAAAGAGCCTCCCACAAACTCTCTGAAAGAACTGAACCAACATCTATCCCACTAGAATCGTTCCCCTGTGTGAGAGAGACAGTCCGGACTGAGATGTGTTCACCAACTATACACCTGTCCCCACTAGAATCGCCTCCCTGTGTGAGAGAGACAGTCCGGACTGAGATGATTTCACCAACTATACATCTGTCCCACTCGAATCGTCTCCCTGTGTGAGAGAGACAGACCGGACTGAGATGTGTTCACGAACTATACACCTGTCCCACTAGAATCGTTCCCCTGTGTGATAGAACATCCACCCGGTGATGGATCACGTAGCTGAATAGCACAGAGAACACACAAACTCGGTGTTTGAATTGAATGGGAATGTTGGTTTTATTATACCATCAACACGAAGCAAATAACGATACAAACGGTCGTACACAGTACATTGAGTTACACACACCTACTCCAGTGCTTTATCACGCTAAACTCAGAGGTTGGTGGGGACCCTGGAGACACCTATCACACACACACACACACGAATGGTCGAGCTCACCAATCCTTTGTACTTGCAGGTCTGGCTGGCGGTTCTCTCACGTAGGGGTCGTGGTTTCGCTGGAAGCTGCTCAGGAGGAGGTGGAGGTGGAGGAGTTGGTGGTGGTGGAGGTGGTGGTGGTGGAGGTGGAGGTGGAGGAGTGGTGGTGGTGGAGGAGGAGGTGGTGGTGGAGGAGGTGGTGGTGGAGGAGGTGGTGGTGGAGGTGGAAGTGGAGGAGGTGGAGGTGGAGGTGGAGGAGGTGGTGGTGGTGAAGGTGGTGGTGGTGGAGGAGGTGGTGGTGGAGGAGGTGGTGGTGGAGGTGGAAGTGGAGGAGGTGGAGGTGGAGGTGGAGGAGGTGGTGGTGGTGAAGGTGGTGGTGGTGGTGGTGGAGGAGGAGGTGGTGGTGGAGGTGGAAGTGGAGGAGGTGGAGGTGGAGGTGGAGTGGAGGAGGTGGAGGTGGAGGTGGAGGAGGTGTGGTGGTGAGGGTGGGTGGTGTGTGGTGGAGGAGGTGGTGGTGGAGGAGGTGGTGGTGGGAGGTGGAAGTGGAGGAGGTGGAGGTGGTGGAGGAGGTGGTGGTGGAGGTGGAAGTGGAGGAGGTGGAGGTGGAGGTGGAGGAGGTTGTGGTGGTGAAGGTGGTGGGTGGTGGAGGAGGTGGTGGTGGAGGAGGTGGTGGTGGAGGTGGAAGTGGAGGAGGTGGAGGTGGAGGTGGAGGAGGTGGTGGTGGTGAAGGTGGTGGCGGTGGTGGTGGAGGAGGAGGTGGTGGGAGGTGGAAGTGGAGGAGGTGGAGGTGGAGGTGGAGGATGGTGGTGGTGGAGGAGGTGGTGGTGGAGGTGGAAGTGGAGGAGGTGGAGGTGGAGGTGGAGGAGGTGGTGGTGGAGGAGGTGGTGGTGGAGGGAGGAGGGTGGTGGTGGTGAAGGTGGAGGAGGGGTGGTGGAGGAGGAGGTGGTGGTGGTGGAGGAGATGGTGGTGGTGGAGGAGGAGGTGGTGGTGGAGGTGGAGGTGGTGGTGGAGGTGGAGGTGGTGGTGGAGGTGGTGGTGATGGAGGAGGTGGTGGTGGAGGTGGTGGTGGTGGAGGAGGTGGTGGTGGGGTGGAGGTGGAGGTGATGGAGGTGGAGGAGGTGGAGGTGGAGGTGGGGAGGTGGTGGTGGTGGAGGAGGTGGTGGTGGAGGTGAGGTGGAGGTGGAGGTGGTGGTGGTGGAGGAGGTGGTGGTGGAGGTGGAGGTGGAGGTGATGGAGGTGGAGGAGGTGGTGGGGAGGTGGTGGTGATGGAGGGGTGGTGGTGGTGGGGAGGTGGAGGTGGAGGTGGGGAGGTGGTGGTGGTGGAGGAGGTGGTGGTGGAGGAGGTGGTGGTGGGGTGGAGGTGGAGGTGATGGAGGTGGAGGAGAGGTGGTGGTGGGGAGGAGGTGGTGGTGGTGGTGGAGGGGATGGTGGTGGTGGAGGAGGTGGGTGGTGGAGGGTGGTGGTGATGGAGGGGGTGGTGGTGGTGGGGTGGTGGTGGTGGTGGAGGTGGTGGTGGGTGGTGGAGGTGGTGGGTGTGGTGGAGGTGGTGGTGGGGTGGTGTGGTGGGGAGGTGAGGTGGAGGTGGAGGAGGTGGTGGTGGTGGTGGAGGTGGTGGTGGAGGAGGTGGTGGTGTGGAGGGGGGGTGGAGGTGGGGTGGTGGTGGTGGTGGAGGAGGTGGTGGGGTGGTGGTGGTGGGTGGGGGGTGGTGGAGGAGGTGGTGGTGGGGGTGGGGAGGTGGTGGTGGGGGTGGTGTGGTGGTGGTGGGTGTGGTGTGGAGGTGGGGTGGTGGGGTGGTGGTGGTGGTGTGGAGGAGGTGGTGGTGGTGTGGGAGGTGGGGTGGTGGGGAGGTGGTGGTGGTGGGTGGTGTTGGAGGGGGGGGGTGGAGGGTGGAGGTGGTGGGTTGGAGGAGGTGGAGGGTGGAGGTGGAGGGAGGTTGGAGGTGGAGGAGGGGGTGGTGGGGAGGTGGAGTTGGGGTGGAGTGGAGGGGTGGGTTGGTGGTGGAGGAGGTGGTGGTGGTGAAGGGTGGAGGTGGTGGAGGAGGTGGGTGGTGGAGGAGGTGGTGGTGGAGGGGGGGTGGAGGTGGTGGAGTTGGGAGGAGGGGTGGAGGAGGTGGGTGGAGGAGGAGGTGGTGAGGAGGAGGAGGGTGGTGGAGGTGGAGGTGGTGAGGTGATGGAGGTGGTGGAGGAGGTGGTGGTGGTGGAGGAGGTGGTGGTGTGGAGGAGGTGATGGTGGAGGAGGTGGTGGTGGAGGGGAGGTGGAGGTGGTGGAGGTGGAGGAGGTGGGGAGGATGGTGAGAGGTGGAGGAGGTGGTGGTGGAGGAGGTGGAGGTGAGGTGGAGGAGGTGAGGTGGAGTGGAGGTGGTGGTGGAGATGTTGGTGGAGGTGGTGGAGGAGGAGGTCAGGCCCCAATATCACCCGCTCCCCCTCACATTCTCACTCCCCCTCTCTCCTCCCTCACTCCTCCCGCTCACGCTCTCACTCCCCTCTCTCACTCCTCCCCCTCACGCTCTCACTCCCCTCTCTCCCTCTCACTCCTCCCCTCACGCTCTCACTCCCGCCTCCTCCCTCACTCCTCCCCTCACGCTCTCACTCACCCTCTCTCCTCCCTCACTCCTCCCCCTCACGCTCTTCACACCCCCTCTCTCCTCCCTCACTCCTCCAACTCACGCTCAGACTCCCCCTCTCTCCTCCCTCACTCCACCCCCCTCACACTCTCACTCCCCCTCTCTCCTCCCTCACTCCTCCCCCTCACATTCTCACCCCCCTCTCCCCTCCCTCACTCCGTCCACCTTACGCTCATACTCCCCCTCTCTCCTCCCGCACTCCCTCCCCTCACGCTCTCACTCCCTCTCTCCTCCCTCACTCCACCCCCTCACGCTCACACTCACCTCTCTCCTCCTCACTCCTCCCCCTCACGCTCTCACTCCCCCCTCACACTCTCACTCCCCCTCTCTCCTCCGCCTCTCTCCTCCCCCTCACACTCTCTCACTCCCCCCTCACTCCTCCCCCTCAATCTCACCCCTTTCTCCTCCCCTCACACTCTCACTCCCCCTCACTCTCCACACTCTCACTCCCCTCTCTCCTCCATCACTCCTCCCCTCACGCTCTCACTCCCCCTCACGCTCTCACTCCCCCCTCACACTCTCTCACTCTCTCCTCCTCACTCCTCCCCTTCACGCTCACACTCCCCCTCTCTCCTCCCGCACCTCCTCCTCCTCACAATCTCACTTCCCCTCTCTCCTCCCCCTCACACTCTCACTCCCCCTCTCTCCCCCCTCACTCCTCCCCCTCACGCTCCTCCATCACGCTCCTCATTCACTCCTCCCCTCACTCTCTCATTCCCCCTTTTACTCACACTCCCCCTCTCTCCCCCCTCACTCCTCCCCCTCACACTCTCAATCCCCTCTCACTCCTCCCCCTCACTCCCCCCGCTCACACTCTCACTCCCCCCTCTCTCCTTCATCACTCCTCCTCTCACACTCCCCCCTCTCTCCTTCCTCACTCCTCCGCTCACACTCTCGAGCCCCCTCACTCCCCCTCACACTCTCATTCCCCCCTCACACTCTCATTCCCCCCTCACTCCTCCCCCACACACTCTCACTCCACCTCTCTCCTCACACTCTCAATCCCCCCCCTAACTCCTCCCCCCTCACTCCTCCCCCTCACTGCCTCACTCCCGCTCACTCCACCCTCAATCCTCCTCCCCTCACAATCACTCCTCCCTCACTCACATCACACTCTCACTCCCATCACACTCTCATTCCCCCTCCTCTCCCCCTCCCTCCTCCCCTCTCCGCTCCCCCCTCACACTCACTCCCCCCTCACTCCTCCCGCCTCACTCTCACTCCCCCCTCACTCGAAATCCCCCCTCACTCCTGCACTGTCTGCTCCCCATCACACTCACTCCCCTCTCACTCCTCCCGCCTCACTCTCACTCCCCCCTCACTCCCACTCCCTCCCCCTCACTCCTCCTCACTCTACCACACACTCTCACATCCCCTCACCCCTCCCCCTCACTCCCCCACACACCCCTCCCTCACTCCTCATCACACTCACTCCCCCCTCACATTCTCACTCCCCCTCACATTCTCCCTCCCCCTCACACTCCCCCCTCACTTCTCCTCACACTCTCACTCCCCCTCTCTCCTTCCCCTCACTCCTCGCCGCTCACTCCCCCTCACACTCTCACTCCCCCTCACACTCTCACTCCGCCTCACTGCTCCCCCTCACTCCCCCTCTCTCCTCCCCACCTCAGTCCCACTCCCCCCCTCACTCCTCCTCACAATCTCACTCCCCCTCTCTCCCCCTCACTCCCCCTCCCACTCTCACTCCCCCTCCCACTCTCACTCCCCCTCCCTCCTCCCCTCTCTGCTCCCCTCACACTCACTCCACCCTCACTCCTCCCGCCTCAATCCTCCCGCCTCACTCTCACTCCCCCCTCACTCCTCCCCTCTCTGCTCCCCTCACACTCACTCCCCCTCACTCCTCCCGCCTCACTCCCCATCACACTCTCACTCCCCCTCACTCCTACTCCCCCATCACTCCCCCTCTCTCCCCCTCACTCATCCTCACACTCTCACTCCCCCCTCACACTCCCCCCTCACTGCTCCTCACACTCACTCCCCCACACACTCTCACATCCCCTCACCCCTCCCCCTCTCTCCCCCTCTCCTCCCCCCTCACACACTCACTCCCCCATCACTCCCCCCCACTCCCCTCTCACAGTCCCCCACTCCCCCTCGCAATCTCACTCCCACACACTCCCCCTCACAGTCTCTCATCCCCTCACTCCTCCCCCTCACTCCCCCTCTCTCCTCCCCCTCACACTCCTCCCTCACTCCTCCCTCACTTCTCCTCATCTCACACTCTCACTTCCCTTCTCTCCTTCCCCTCAATCCTCCCCGCTCACTCCCCCATCACACTCTCACTCCGCCTCACTCATCCCCCTCACTCCCCCTCACACTCACTCTCAATCCTCCCCCTCACTCCCCCTCTCTCCTCCCCCTCACACTCTCACTCACCCTTTCACCTCCCCCTCACACTCTCACTCCTCCCCTCACTCCCCCACACTCTGCTTCCCCTCTCCCCTCCCCCTCACACTCTCACTCCCCCTCACACTCTCACTCCCCCGCTCTGCTCCCCTCACACTCTCACTCCCCCTCTCTGATCCCCCTCACACTCTCACTCCCCCACTCCTCCCCCTCAAACTCTCACTCCACCCTCTCCTCCCCCTCACACTCTCACTCCCCCTCTCTCCTCCCCCTCACACTCTCACTCCCCATTTCTCCTCCCCCTCACACTCACTCACTCTCACTCCTCCCCCTCTCTCCTCCCCTCACACTCTCACTCCTCCCCCTCTCTCCCCTCACACTCTCATTCCCCCTTGCTCCTCCCCCTCACACTCTCACTCCCCTCTCACTCCCCCTCACAATCTCACTCCCCCTCACTCCAACACCCCCTCACTCCTCCTCACACTCTCTCCCCCTCTCTACCCCTCTCTCCTCCCCCTCACACTTGCTCCTCACACTCACTCCCCCTCACACTCTCCCTCCCACTCCCTCACTCCCTCTCACACGCTATCTCCCCCCTCACTCCTCCCCCTCACTCCTCCCTCACAGTCTCACACCCCCTTACTCTTCCTCACACTCTCTCTTCCCCTCACTCCCCCTCACACTCCTAACTCACTCCTCCTCACACTCACTCCCCCCTCACATTCCCCCTCCCCCTCACACTCTCACTCCCCCTCACTCCACCTCACACTCACTCCCCCCTCACATTCCCCCTCCCCTCACACTCTCACTCCCCCCTCACTCCTTCTCACACTCTCCCTCACTCCTCCTCACACTCTCCCTCCCCCTCACGCCTCCCCCTCACTCCTCCCCATCACACACACTCTCCTCCCCGCTCACAGCCCCTCACACTCTCACTCCGGCTCACTCCTTCCCCCTCACTCCCCTCACACTCTCACTCCCCCTCACACTCTCACTCCCCCTTTCTCCTCCCACTTACACTCTCACTCCTCCTCTCTCCTTTCCCTCACACTCTCTCCTCGCTCATTCCTCCCCTCTCAGTCTCCATCCCCCTCACACTGTCAACCCCCTCACTCCTCCCCATCATACTGTCACTCCCCCTCACTCCTCCCCCTCACACTCTCACTCCCCCTCAGACTCTCACTCCCCCTCACTCCTGCCCCTCACACTCTCACTGCCCCCTCACACTCTCACTCCCCCCTCAGACTCACACATCCCATCACTACTCCCCCTCACACTCTCACTCCCCCTCTCACTCTCACTCTCACTCCCCATCACACTGTCACTCCACCTTCACTCCTCCCCCTCTCACTCTCACTCCCCCTCACATTCTCACTCCCCCTCTCACTCTCACTCACACTCTCTACTCCCCATCACACACTCACTCCACCCCCCTCTCCCACACACTCTCACTCCCCCTCTCTCCTCCCCCTTACACTCACTCCCCCACTCTCCTTTCCCACACACTCCCAATCCCCCTCACTCCCTCTCACACGCTCACTCCCCGTCACTCCTCCAATCTCTCCCTCACACTCTCACTCCCCCTCTCACCTCCCCCTCACATTCACTCTGCCTCTCTCCTCCCCCTCACAATCTCACTACCCCTCACTCCTCCCACTCACACTCTCTCTCCTCCTCGTCAATCCCCCTCACTCCTCACCCCTCACTCTCACTTGCCCTCACTCCTCCAATCTCACTCTAACTCCCTATCCCCATCACACTCCCCACTCCCTCACATCTCCTCCCACCCCCTCTCTCAAACCAATTCCCTCACACACCTCCATCATGGGGGGGGGGGTGATGGGGGAGATGGGCGGAGAGGGGGGGGAGAGAGGGAGAGAACCACTGGGGGGAGAGAGAGAAAGAAACACTGGAGGAGAGAGAGAGAAACACTGGGGAGAGAGAGAGAGAAACACTGGGGAGAGAGAGAGAAACACTGGGGGGAGAGAGAGAGAAACAGTGGGGGGAGAGAGAGAGAAACACTGGGGAGAGAGAGATAGCGAGAAACAGTGCGGGGGTGAGAGAGAGAGAGAGAGACACTGGGAGAGAGAGAGAGAAAAAAACACTGGGGGAGAGAGAGAGAGACAGAAAAACTGGGGCGAGAGAGAGAAAATAACATGGGGGGAGAGAGAGAAACACTGGGGAGAGAGAGAAAAACACTGGGGGAGAGAGAGAGAGAAAAACTGTGGGGAGAGAGAGAGAAACACTGGGGAGAGAGAGAGAGAAACACTGGGGGGAGAGAGAGAGAAACACGGAGGAGATAGGGAGAGATACTGGGGGGGAGAGAAACACTGGGGAGAGAGAGAGAAAAAAACTGTGGGGAGAGAGAGAGAAACACTGGGGGAGAGAGGGGGAGAAACACTGGGGGAGAGAGAGAGAGACACTGGGGGGGAGAGAAACACTGGGCGGAGAGAGAGAGAGAAACAGTGGGGGGAGAGAGAGAGAATCACTGGGGAGAGAGAGATAGCGAGAAACAGTGCGGGGGTGAGAGAGAGAGAGACACTGAGGAGAGAGAGAGAGAGAGAGAGAGAGAGAAACACTGGGGGGAGAGAGAGAGAGAAAAACACTGGGGGAGAGAGAGAGACAGAAACACTGGGGCGAGAGAGAGAAAAAAACATGGGGGGAGAGAGAGAAACAGTGGGGAGAGAGAGAAAAACACTCGGGGAGAGAGAGAGAGAAAAACTGTGGGGAGAGAGAGAGAAACACTGGGGGAGAGAGAGAGAGAAACACTGGGGGGAGAGAGAGAGAAACACGGGGGAGATAGAGAGAGACACTGGGGGGGGGAGAGAAACACTGGGGAGAGAGAGAGAAAAAAACTGTGGGGAGAGAGAGAGAAACACTGGGGGAGAGAGGGTGAGAAACACTGGGGGGAGAGAGAGAGATAAACACTGGGGTGAGAGAGAGAGAGAAACAATGGGGGGAGAGAGAGAGAAACAGTGGGGGGAGAGAGAGAGAAACACTGGGGGGAGATAGAGAGAGACACTGGGGGGGGGAGAGAAACACTGGGCGGAGAGAGAGAGAGAAACACGGGGGGGAGAGAGAGAAACACTGGGGGGAGAGAGAGAGAGAAACACTGGGGGGAGAGAGAGAGAGAAATACTGGGAGGAGAGAGAGAGAGAGAGAGAGAAACACTGGGTGGAGAGAGAGAGAGTGAGAGAGAAATACTGGGCAGAGAGAGAGAGAAACACTGGGGGGAGAGAGAGAGAGAGACACTGGGGGGAGAGAGAGAGAGAAACAGTGGAGTTACAGAGAGAGAAAAACAATGGGGGGAGAGGGAGAGAGAAACACTGAGGAGAGAGAGTGAGAGAAACACCGGGGGGAGAGAGTGAGAGAATCACTGGGGGGAGAGAGAGAGAGAAACACTGGGGGGAGAGAGCGAGAAACACTGGGGAGAGAGAGAGAGAGAAACACTGGGGGGAACGAGAGTGAGAGGGAGATAAACAATGGGGAGAGAGAGAGAAACACTGGGGGAGAGGGGGAGAGAGAAAGGGAGAGATAAACGCTGGCGTGGAGGGAGAGAGAGAAACACTGGGGGGAGAGAGAGAGAGAAACACTGGGGAGAGAGAGAGAGTAACACGGGGCTGAGAGAGAGAAATCCTGGGGTGAGAGAGAGAGAGAAACAGAGGGGGGAGAGAGAGAGATAAACTCTGGGGGAGAGAGAGACACACACTGGGGGGAGAGAGAGAGAAAAACTGGGTGGAGAGACGGAGAGAAACACTGGGTGGATAGAGAGAGAAAAACACGGGGTGAGAGAGAGAAACACTGGGGGGAGAGAGAGAAGCACTGGGGGGAGAGAGTGAGAGAATCACTGAGGGGAGAGAGAGAGAGAAACTCTGGTCGGAGAGCGAGAGAGAGCAACACTGGGGGGGGGAGAGAGAGAGAAACAGTTGGGGGTGAAAGAGAGAGAAACACTGGGGGGGGGGAGAGAGAGAAACCCTGGGGGGAAAGAGAGAGAAACACTGAGGGGGGAGAGAGAGAAACACTGGGGAGAGAGAGCGAGAAACACTGGGGAGAGAGAGAGAGAAACACTGGGGAGAGAGAAACACTGGGGAGAGAAAGAGAGAGAGAGAGAGAGAAAAAAAACTGGGGGGAGAGAGAGAGAAACACTGGGGAGAGAGAGAGAAACACTGGGGAGAGAGAGAGAAAAACCCTGGGGGGAGAGAGAGAGAGAAAAACTGGGTGGAGAGACGGAAAGAAACACTGGGTGGAGAGAGAGAGAAAAACATGAGGGGAGAGAGAGAAACACTGGGGGGAGAGAGAGAAACACTGGGGGGAGAGAGTGAGAGAAGCACTGAGGGGAGAGAGAGAGAGAAACTCTGGTCGGAGAGCGAGAGAGAGCAACACTGGGGGGATAGAGAGAGAGAAACAGTTGGGGGGGAAAGAGAGAGAAACACTGGGGGGAGAGAGAGAGAGAAACCCTGGGGTGAGAGAGAGAGAAACACTGGGGGGAGAGAGAGAGAAACACTGGTGAGAGAGAGCGAGAAACACTGAGGAGAGAGAGAGAGAAACACTGGGGAGAGAGAAACACTGGGGAGAGAAAGAGAGAGAGAGAGAGAGAGAGAAAACTAGGGGGAGAGAGAGAGAAACACTGGGGGGAGAGTGAGAAACGCTGGGGAGACAGTGAGAAACACTTGGGGGAGAGATAGAGAGAAACACTGGGGAGAGAGAGATAAACTGGGGGGAGAGAGAGATAGAAACACTGGGGGGAGAGGGAGAGCGAGAAACACTGCGGGGAGAGAGAGAGAGAGGAGCACAGCGGGGAGAGAATGTGAAACACTGGGGGGAGAGAGAGATACACTGGGGGGAGAGAGAGCGAGAAACACTGGGGGGAGAGAGAGAGAGAAACACTGGGGAGAGAGAGAGAGTAACACGGGGCTGAGAGAGAGAAATACTGGGGTGAGAGAGAGAGAGAAACAGAGGGGGGAGAGAGAGAGATAAACTCTGGGGGAGAGAGAGACACACACTGGGGGGAGAGAGAGAGAAAAACTGGGTGGAGAGACGGAGAGAAACACTGGGTGGAAAGAGGGAGAAAAACACGGGGTGAGAGAGAGAAACACTGGGGAGAGAGAGAGAGAAACTCTGGGGGTGGGGGGGGGGGAGAGAGAAAGAAACACTGGGGAGAGCGAGAGATAAACACTGGGGGAAGAGAGAGAGAGAAACACTGGGGGGAGAGAGAGAAACACTGGGGGGAGAGAGTGAGAGAAGCACTGAGGGGAGAGAGAGAGAGAAACACTGGGGGGAGAAAGAGAGAGAAACACTGTGGGGAGAGAGAGAGATAAACCCTGGGGGGAGAGAGTGAGAAACACTGGTGGGTGAGAGAGAGAAACACTGGGGAGAGAGAGAGAGAGACACTGGGGAGAGAGAAACACTGGGGAGAGAAAGAGAGAGAGAGAGAGAAACACTGGGGGGGGAGAGAGAAACACTGGGAAGAGAGAGAGAAACACTGGGGGGAGAGAGAGAGAAGCACTGGGGGGGAGAGAGAGAGAAACACTGGGGGGAGAAAGAGAGAGAAACACTGTGGGGAGAGAGTGAGAAACACTGGGGGGTGAGAGAGAGAAACACTGGGGAGAGAGAGAGAGAGACACTGGGGAGAGAGAAACACTGGGGAGAGAAAGAGAGAGAGAGAGAGAAACACTGGGGGTGGGGGGAGAGAGAAACACTGCGAAGAGAGAGAGAAACACTGGGGGGAGAGAGAGAGAAGCACTGGGGGAGAGAGAGAGAAACACTGGGGAGAGAGAGCGAAAAACACTGGGGAGAGAGAGAGAGAAAGACTGGGGAGAGACAAACACTGGGGAGAGAAAGAGAGAGAGAGAAAAAAAACTGGGGGGAGAGAGAAAGGAACACGGGGGGAGAGTGAGAAACACTGGGGAGAGAGAGAGAGAGAAACACTGGGGGGAGAGGGAGAGCGAGAAACAGTGGGGGGGGAGAGAGAGTGAGAGGAGCACAGGGGGGGGAGAGAATGAGAAACACTGGGGGGAGAGGGAGAGAAACACTGGGGGAGAGAGAGTGAGAAACACCGGGGAGAGAGAGAGAGAGAAAGAAACACTGGGGAGAGAGAGAGAAACACTGGGGAGAGGGAGAGAGAAAGTCTGGAGGGGGAAAGAGAGAGAGAAACACTGGGGAGAGTGTGAGATAAACACTGGGGAGCGAGAAACACTGGGGAGAGAAAGAGAGAGAGAGAGAGAGAGAGAGAGAAACAATGGGGGGAGAGAGAGAGAGAAACACTGGGGGGAGAGAGAGAAACACTGGGAAGAGAGAGAGAAACACTGGGGGGCGAGAGAGAGAAACACTGGGGAGAGAGAGCGAGAAACACTGGGGAGAGAGAGAGAGACACTGGGGAGAGAGTGAGAGAAACTCTGGAGGGGGGGGGGAAGAGAGAGAGAAACACTGGTGAGAGTGTGAGATAAACACTGAGGAGCGAGAAACACTGGGGAGAGAAAGAGAGAGAGAGAGAGAGAGAAACAATGGGGGGAGAGAGAGAGAGAAACACTGGGGGGAGAGAGAGAAACACTGGGAAGAGAGAGAGAAACACCGGGGAGAGAGAGCGAGAAACACTGGGGAGAGAGAGAGAGACACTGGGGAGAGAGAAACACTGGGGAGAGAAAGAGAGAGAGAGAGGGAGAGAAACACTGGGGGGAGAGAGAGAGAGAAACACTGGGGGAAGAGTGAGAAACACTGGGGGGAGAGTGAGAAACACTTGAGGGAGAGAGAGCGAGAAACACTGGGTAGAGAGAGAGAGAAACACTGGGTAGAGAGAGAGAGAAACACTGGGGAGAGAGAAACACTGGTGAGAGAAAGAGAGAGAGAGAGAGAGAGAGAGAAACACTGGGGTAGAGAGAGAAACACTGGGAAGAGAGAGAGAAACGCTGGGGGGAGAGAGAGAGATAAACCCTGGGGGGAGAGAGAGAGAAACGCTGGGGGGAGAGAGAGAGAAACACTGGGGAGAGAGAAACACTGGGGGGAGAGAGAGAGTGAGAGAGAGAGAGAGAGAGAGAGAGAAACACTGGGGGGAGAGGCAGAAACACTTGGGGGAGAGAGAGAGAGAAACCCTGGAGGGAGAGAGAGAGAAACACTGGGGGGAGAGAGAGAGAAACACTGGGGAGAGAGAGCGAGAAACACTGGGGAGCGAGAGAGAGAAAGACTGGGGAGAGACAAACACTGGGGAGAGAAAGAGAGAGAGAGAGAAAAAAAACTGGGGGGAGAGAGAGAGAAACACTGGGGGGAGAATGAGAAACACTTGGGGGAGAGTGAGAGAGAAACACTGGGGAGAGAGAGAGAGAAACACTGGGGAGAGAGAGAGAAACACTGGGGAGAGAGAGAGAGAAAAAAACACTGGGGGGAGAGGGAGAGCGAGAAACACTGGGGTGGGAGAGTGAGAGAGAGGAGCACAGGGGGGAGAGAATGAGAAACACTGGGGGGAGAGAGAGAGAAACACTGGGGGGAGAGAGAGTGAGAAAAACCGGGGGGAGAGAGAGAGAGAGAAAGAAAAACTGGGGGGAGAGAGAGAAACACTGGGGAGAGGGAGAGAAATACAGTGGGGGGAGAGAGAGAGAGAAACACTGGGTAGAGAGAGAGAGAAACTCTGGTGGGGGGAAGAGAGAGAGAAACACGGGGGAGAGAGAGAGATAAACACTGGGGAGAGAGAGAGACAGAAACACTGGGGGGGGAGAGAGAAACACTGGGAAGAGAGAGAGAAACGCTGGGGGGAGAGAGAGAGAAACACTGGGGGGAGAGAGAGAGAAACACTGGGGAGAGAGAGCGAGAAACACTGGGGAGAGAGAGAGAGGGAGAGAAACACTGGGGGAGAGAGAGGGAGAAACACTGGGGGGAGAGTGAGAAACACTGGGGAGACAGTGAGAAACACTTGAGGGAGAGAGAGCGAGAAACACTGGGTAGAGAGAGAGAGAGAAAAACTGGGGGGAGAGAGAGAGAAACACTGGGGGGAGAGAGAGAAACACTGGGGAGAGAGAGAGAGAGAGATAAACACTGGGGGGAGAGAGAGAGAAACACTGGGGGGAGAGAGAGAAACACTGGGGGGAGAGAGAGAGAAACACTGGGGAGAGAGAGCGAGAAACACTGGGGGGAGAGTGAGAAACACTGGGGAGACAGTGAGAAACACTTGAGGGAGAGAGAGCGAGAAACACTGGGTAGAGAGAGAGAGAAGCACTGGGTAGAGAGAGAGAGAGAGAAACACTGGGGAGAGACAAACACTGGGGAGAGAAAGAGAGAGAGAGAGAGAGAGAAACACTGGGGGGAGAGAGCGAGAAACACTGGGGAGAGAGAGAGAGGGAGAGAAACACTGGGGGAGAGAGAGGGAGAAACACTGGGGGGAGAGTGAGAAACACTGGGGAGACAGTGAGAAACACTTGAGGGAGAGAGAGCGAGAAACACTGGGTAGAGAGAGAGAGAGAAAAACTGGGGGGAGAGAGAGAGAAACACTGGGGGGAGAGAGAGAAACACTGGGGAGAGAGAGAGAGAGAGATAAACACTGGGGGGAGAGAGAGAGAAACACTGGGGGGAGAGAGAGAAACACTGGGGGGAGAGAGAGAGAAACACTGGGGAGAGAGAGCGAGAAACACTGGGGGGAGAGTGAGAAACACTGGGGAGACAGTGAGAAACACTTGAGGGAGAGAGAGCGAGAAACACTGGGTAGAGAGAGAGAGAAGCACTGGGTAGAGAGAGAGAGAGAGAAACACTGGGGAGAGACAAACACTGGGGAGAGAAAGAGAGAGAGAGAGAGAGAGAAACACTGGGGGGAGAGAGAGAAACACTGGGAAGAGAGAGAGAAACGCTGGGGGGAGAGAGAGAGAGAAACCCTGGGGGGAGAGAGAGAGAAACACTGGGGGGCGAGAGAGAGAAACACTGGGGAGAGAGAGCGAGAAACACTGGGTAGAGAGAGAGAGAAACACTGGGTGGAGAGGGAGAGCGAGAAACACTGCGGGGAGTGAGAGAGAGAAGCACAGGGGAGAGAGAATGAGAAACACTTGGGGGAGAGAGAGAGAAACACTGGGGGGAGAGAGAGTGATAATCACGGGGGTGGGAGAGAGAGAGAGACACTTGGGTGGAGAGAGAGAGAGAAATACTGGGGGGAGAGGGAGAGTTAATCAGGGGGGGCGAGAGAGAGAGAGACACGTGGGTGGAGAGAAACACTGGGGAGAGAGAGAAAAACTGAGGGAGAGAGAAACACTGGGGGGAGAGAGAGTTAGAAACACTGGGGGGAGAGCGAGAGAGAAACACTGGGATGGAGAGAGAGAGAGAAACACTGAGGGAGAGAAAGAGAGAAAAAACTGCGGAGAGAGAGAGAGAGATAGAGAGAGAGAGAGAGAAACACTGGGGGGAGAGAGAGTGAGAGGGAGAGAAAGACTGGGGAGAGAGAGAGCGAAACAATGGGGGGAGAGGAGGAGAGAGAGAGAGAGAAACACTGGGGTGGAGGGTGTGAGAGAAACACTGGGGGGAGAGAGCGAGAAACATTGGGGGGAGAGAGAGAGAAACTCTGGGGGAGAGAGATTAACACTGGGGGCAGAGAGAGAGAGACACTGGGTGGTGAGAGAGAGAGTGAGAGAGAAACACTGGGGGGGAGAGAGAGAGAGAGAAACACTGGAGTGAGCGTGAGAGAAAGACATTGGAGGGAGTGAGAGAAACACTGGTGTGAGAGAGAGAGAGAGAAACACTGGGTGGAGAGAGAGAGGGAAACACTGGGGAGAGAGAGCGAAACACTGTTGGGAGAGAGAGAGAAACACTGGGTGGAGAGAGAGAGAAAAACACTGGGGGGAGGAGAGAGAGAGAGAAACTCTGGGGGAAAGAGATCGAAACACTGGGGGGAGAGAGTGAGAGAAACACTGGGGGGAGAGAGAGAGAGAAGCACTGGGGGGAGAGCGAGAGAGAGAAACACTGGGCGGAGAGTGTGAGTTACACTGGGGGGAGAGAGAGAGAAACATTGGGGGGAGAAAGAGAGAGAGAGAAACACTTGTTGGGTGGCAGGGAGAGAGAGAGAGAGAAATACTGGGGAGAGAGAGAGAATCACTAGGGAGAGAGATAGAAACACTGGGGAGAGAAAGAGAGAGAAACACTTGGGGGAGAGAGAGAGAAACACTGGGGAGAGAGAGAGAGAGACACTGGGGAGAGAGAGAGAGAAACACTGGGGAGAGAGAAACACTGGGGAGAGAATGAGAGAGAGAGAGAAACACTGGGGGAGAGAGAGAGAGAGAGAAACACTGGGCGGAGAGAGAGTGTGAGTTACACTGGGGGGAGAGAGAGAGAAACATTGGGGGGAGAAAGAGAGAGAGAGAAACACTTGTTGGGGGGCAGCGAGAGAGAGAGAGAAATACTGGGGAGAGAGAGAGAATCACTAGGGAGAGAGATAGAAACACTGGGGAGAGAAAGAGAGAGAAACACTTGGGGGAGAGAGAGAGAAACACTGGGGAGAGAGAGAGAGAGAGAGACACTGGGGAGAGAGAGAGAGAAACACTGGGGAGAGAGAAACACTGGGGAGAGAATGAGAGAGAGAGAGAGACACTGGGGGGGAGAGAGAGAGAAACACTGGTGGAGAAAGATAGAAACGCTGGTGAGAGAAAGAGAGAGAAACAATGGAGGGAGAGAGAGAGAAACACTGGGGAGAGAGAGAGAGAAACACTGTGCGGAGAGAGAGAAACACTGGGGAGAGAGAGAGAGAGAGACTGGGGAGAGAGAGAGAGAAACACTGGGGAGAGAGAAACACTGGGGAGAGAATGAGAGAGAGAGAGAAAAACTGGGGGGAGAGAGAGAGAGAAACACTGGGGAGAGAGGCAGAGAAACACTAGGGGGAGAGAGAGAGAGAGAAACACTGGGGAGAGAGAAACACTGTGGAGAGAATGAGAGAGAGAGAGAAAAACTGGGGGGAGAGAGAGAGAGAAACACTGGGGAGAGAGACAGAGAAACACTAGGGGGAGAGAGAGAGAGAGAGAAACACTGGGGAGAGCGAGAGAGAAACATTGGGGGGAGAGAGAGAGAAACACTGGGGGGAGAGAGAGAAACACTGGGGAGTGAGAGAGAGGGACACACACTGGGGGGAGAGAGAGAGAGAAACACTGGGGAGAGAGAGAGAGAGATAAACACTGGGGGGAGAGAGAGCGAGAAGCACTGTGGGGAGAGAGAGAGAGAAGCACAGGGGAGAGAGAATGAGAAACACTTGGGGGAGAGAGAGAGAAACACTGGGGGGAGAGAGAGTGATAATCACGGGGGTGGGAGAGAGAGAGAGACACTTGGGTGGAGAGAGAGAGAGAAATACTGGGGGGAGAGGGAGAGATAATCAGGGGGGGCGAGAGAGAGAGACACGTGGGTGGAGAGAAACACTGGGGAGAGAGAGAGAGAAAAACTGAGGGAGAGAGAAACACTGGGGGGAGAGAGAGTTAGAAACACTGGGGGGAGAGCGGGAGAGAAACACTGGGATGGAGAGAGAGAGAGAAACACTGAGGGAGAGAAAGAGAGAAAAAACTGCGGAGAGAGAGAGAGAGATAGAGAGAGAGAGAGAGAAACACTGGGGGGAGAGAGAGTGAGAGGGAGAGAAAGACTGGGGAGAGAGAGAGCGAAACAATGGGGGGAGAGGAGGAGAGAGAGAGAGAGAAACACTGGGGTGGAGGGTGTGAGAGAAACACTGGGGGGAGAGAGCGAGAAACATTGGGGGGAGAGAGAGAGAAACTCTGGGGGAGAGAGAGTAACACTGGGGGCAGAGAGAGAGAGACACTGGGTGGTGAGAGAGAGAGTGAGAGAGAAACACTGGGGGGGAGAGAGAGAGAGAGAAACACTGGAGTGAGCGTGAGAGAAAGACATTGGAGGGAGTGAGAGAAACACTGGTGTGAGAGAGAGAGAGAGAAACACTGGGTGGAGAGAGAGAGAAAAACACTGGGGGGAGGAGAGAGAGAGAGAAACTCTGGGGGAAAGAGATCGAAACACTGGGGGGAGAGAGAGAGAGAAACACTGGGGGGAGAGCGAGAGAGAGAAACACTGGGCGGAGAGTGTGAGTTACACTGGGGGGAGAGAGAGAGAAACATTGGGGGGAGAAAGAGAGAGAGAGAAACACTTGTTGGGGGGCAGGGAGAGAGAGAGAGAAATACTGGGGAGAGAGAGAGAATCACTAGGGAGAGAGATAGAAACACTGGGGAGAGAAAGAGAGAGAAACACTTGGGGGAGAGAGAGAGAAACACTGGGGAGAGAGAGAGAGAGACACTGGGGAGAGAGAGAGAGAAACACTGGGGAGAGAGAAACACTGGGGAGAGAATGAGAGAGAGAGAGAAACACTGGGGGAGAGAGAGAGAGATAAACACTGGGCGGAGAGAGAGTGTGAGTTACACTGGGGGGAGAGAGAGAGAAACATTGGGGGGAGAAAGAGAGAGAGAGAAACACTTGTTGGGGGGCAGCGAGAGAGAGAGAGAGAAATACTGGGGAGAGAGAGAGAATCACTAGGGAGAGAGATAGAAACACTGGGGAGAGAAAGAGAGAGAAACACTTGGGGGAGAGAGAGAGAAACACTGGGGAGAGAGAGAGAGAGAGAGACACTGGGGAGAGAGAGAGAGAAACACTGGGGAGAGAGAAACACTGGGGAGAGAATGAGAGAGAGAGGGAGACACTGGGGGGGAGAGAGAGAGAAACACTGGTGGAGAGAGATAGAAACGCTGGGGAGAGAAAGAGAGAGAAACAATGGAGGGAGAGAGAGAGAAACACTGGGGAGAGAGAGAGAGAAACACTGTGCGGAGAGAGAGAAACACTGGGGAGAGAGAGAGAGAGACACTGGGGAGAGAGAGAGAGAAACACTGGGGAGAGAGAAACACTGGGGAGAGAATGAGAGAGAGAGAGAAAAACTGGGGGGAGAGAGAGAGAGAAACACTGGGGAGAGAGGCAGAGAAACACTAGGGGGAGAGAGAGAGAGAGAAACACTGGGGAGAGAGAAACACTGTGGAGAGAATGAGAGAGAGAGAGAAAAACTGGGGGGAGAGAGAGAGAGAAACACTGGGGAGAGAGACAGAGAAACACTAGGGAGAGAGAGAGAGAGAGAAACACTGGGGAGAGCGAGAGAGAAACATTGGGGGGAGAGAGAGAAACACTGGGGGGAGAGAGAGAAACACTGGGGAGTGAGAGAGAGGGACACACAGTGGGGGGGAGAGAGAGAGAGAAACACTGGGGAGAGAGAGAGAGAGATAAACACTGGGGGGAGAGAGAGCGAGAAGCACTGTGGGGAGAGAAAGAGAAACACTGGAGGAGAGATGGAGAGAAACACAGGGGAGTGAGAGAGATAAACACTGGGGGAAGAGAGAGAGAGAAACACTGGGGGGAGAGAGAGAGAGAAATACTGGGGGGAGAGAGAGAGATAATCACGGGGGGGGAGAGAGAGAGAGACACTTGGGAGGAGAGAAACACTGGAGGGAGAGAGAGAGAGAAATACTGGGGGGAGAGAGAGAGAAAAACTGGGGGAGAGAGAAACACTGGGGGGAGAGAGAGTTAGAAACAATGGGGGGGTGAGAGATAGAGAAACACTGGGATGGAGAGATATAGAGAAACACTGGGCGGGGGGGGGGAGAGAGAGAGAGAGAGAAACACTGAGGGAGAGAAAGAGAGAAAAAACTGCGGAGAGAGAGAGAAAGATAGAGAGAGCGAGAGAGAAAAACTGGGGGGAGAGAGAGTGAGAGGGAGAGAAAGACTGGGGAGAGAGAGAGCGAAACAATGGGGGGAGAGGAGGAGAGAGAGAGAGAAACACTGGGGTGGAGGGTGAGAGAGAAACACTGGGGGAGAGAGAGAGAAACATTGGGGGGAGAGAGAGAGAAACTCTGGGGGAGAGAGAGAAACACTGGGGGCAGAGAGAGAGAGACACTGGGTGGTGAGAGAGAGAGTGAGAGAGAAACACTGGGGGGGAGAGAGAGAGAGAAACACTGGGGGTAGAGAGAGAGAGAAACACTGGGGGAGAGAGAGAGACACTGGTGTGAGAGAGAGAGAAATACTGGAGTGAGCGTGAGAGAAAGACATTGGAAGGAGTGAGAGAAACACTGGGGTGAGAGAGAGAGAGAAACACAGGGGGGGAGAGAGAGAAACAGTGGTGGAGAGAGAGAGAAACACTGGGGGGAGAGAGAGAGAAACACTGGCGGGAGAGAGAGAGTAACACTGGGGAGAGATAGAGAGAAACAATGGGGGGAGAGAGTGAGAAACACTGGGGGGAGAGAGAGAGAGAAACAGTGGGGGGAGCGAGGGAGTGAGAGAGAAGCACTCGGTGGTGGTGGAGAGTGAGAGAAACACTGGGGGAGAGAGAGAGAAACTCTGGGGGGAGTGAGAGAGAAACACTGAGAGAGTGAAACTAGGGGAGAGAGAGAGAGAAACACTGGGGGGAGGGAGAGAGAGAAAAACTGGGGGAGAGAGAGAGAAACACAGGGAGGAGAGAGAGAGAAACACTGGGAGGAGAGAGACAAACACTGGGGGGAGAGAGAGTAACACTGTGGAGAGAGAGAGTAACACTGGGGAGAGAGAGAGAAATACTTACGGGGAGAGAGAGAAAAACACTGCAGGGAGAGAGAGAGAAACACTGCGGGGAGAGAGAAAGAGTAACACTGGGGGGAGACAGAGAAAAACACTGGGGGAGACAGAGAGATACACTGGGGTAGAGAGAGAGAAACTCTGGGGGGAGATAGGGAGAGAAACACTGGGGGAGAGAGAGAAACTCTGGTGGGAGAGAGAGATAAACAATGGGGGGAGAGCGAGAGAGAAACACTGGGGGGGGGGAGAGAGAGAGAAAGAGACAGAAAAAGTGCGGGTAAAGAGATAGTAAAACTGGGGGGAGAGAGAGAGTAAAACTGGGGGTAGAGAAAGAGAGAAAAACACTGGGGGGAGAGAGAAAGAAAAACTGGGGGGAGAGAGAGAAACACTGGGGGGAGAGAGAGAGAGAAACAGTGGGGGGAGAGAGAGAAAAGAAACTGGGGGGAGAGAGAGAGAAAAACATGGAGGAGAGAGAGAGAAACTCTGGGGGAGAGAGGCAAACACTGGGGGAGAGAGAGAGTAACACTGGGGAGAGAGAGAGAGAAACAATGGGGGGAGAGAGTGAGAAACACTGGGGGGAGAGAGAGAGAAACACTGAGGGGAGAGAGCGATAGAGAGAGAGAGAAACACTGGGGAGTGAGAGAGAGCGACAAACACTGGGGGGAGAGAGAGAGGGAAACACTGGGGGAGAGAGATAGAGAGAAACACTGGGGAGAGAGAGAGAGAGGGAAACACTGGGGGAGAGAGAGAGAGAGAAACACTGGGGGGGAGAGAGAGAAGCACTGGGGGGAGAGAAAGAGAAACACTGGGGGAGAGATAGAGAGAAACACTGGGGAGTGAGAGAGATAAACACTGGGGGAAGAGAGAGAGAGAAACACTGGGGGGAGAGAGAGAGAGAAATACTGGGGGGAGAGAGAGAGATAATCACGGGGGGGGGGGAGAGAGAGAGAGACACTTGGGGGGAGAGAAACACTGGGGAGAGAGAGAGAGAAAAACTGGGGGGAGAGAGAGAGAGAAATACTGGGGGGAGAGAGAGAGATAATCACGGTGGGGGGAGGGAGAGAGACACTTGGGGGGAGAGAGAGAGAAAAACTGGGGGAGAGAGAAACACTGGGGGGAGAGAGAGTTAGAAACACTGGGGGGAGAGAGATAGAGAAACACTGGGATGGAGAGATATATATATATAGAGAGAGAAACACTGAGGGAGAGAAAGAGAGAAAAAACTGCGGAGAGAGAGAGAGATAGAGAGAGCGAGAGAGAAACACTGGGGGGAGAGAGAGTGAGAGGGAGAGAAAGACTGGGGAGAGAGAGAGCGAAACAATGGGGGGAGAGGAGGAGAGAGAGAGAGAAACACTGGGGTGGAGGGTGAGAGAGAAACACTGGGGGAGAGAGAGAGAAACATTGGGGGGAGAGAGAGAGAAACTCTGGAGGAGAGAGAGAAACACTGCGGGCAGAGAGAGAGAGAGACACACTGGGTGGTGAGAGAGAGAGTGAGAGAGAAACACTGGGGGGGAGAGAGAGAGAGAAACACTGGGGAGAGAGAGAGAGAGAGAAACACTGGGGGGAGAGAGAGAGACACTGGTGTGAGAGAGAGAGAAACACTGGAGTGAGCGTGAGAGAAAGACATTGGAGGGAGTGAGAGAAACACTGGGGTGAGAGTGAGAGAGAGAAACACAGAGGGGGAGAGAGAGAGAGAAACATTGGGGGAGAGAGAGAGAAACAATGGGGGAGAGAGAGAGAAACAGTGGCGGGAGAGAGAGAGTAACACTGGGGAGAGATAGAGAGAAACAATGGGGGGAGAGAGTGAGAAACACTGGGGGGAGAGAGAGAGAGAAACAGTGGGGGGAGCGAGGGAGTGAGAGAGAAGCACTCGGTGGTGGTGGAGAGTGAGAGAAACACTGGGGGGGAGAGAGAGAAACTCTGGGGGGAGTGAGAGAGAAACACTGGAGAGAGAGAGAGTGAAACTCGGGGAGAGAGAGAGAGAAACACTGGGGGGAGGGAGAGAGAGAAAAACTGGGGGGAGAGAGAGAGAAACACAGGGAGGAGAGAGAGAGAAACTCTGGGGGGAGTGAGAGAGAAACACTGGGGAGAGAGAGAGTGAAACTCGGGGGGAGAGAGAGAGAAACACTGGGGGGAGGGAGAGAGAGAAAAACTGGGGGGAGAGAGAGAGAAACACAGGGAGGAGAGAGAGAGAAACACTGGGGGGAGAGAGACAAACACTGGGGGGAGAGAGAGAGTAACACTGTGGAGAGAGAGAGTAACACTGGGGAGAGAGAGAGAAATACTTGCGGGGAGAGAGAGAAAAACACTGCAGGGAGAGAGAGAGAAACACTGGGGGGAGAGAGAGAGAAAGTCTGGGGGGAGAGAGAGAGAGAAACACTGGGGGAGAGAGACAAACACTGGGGGAGAGAGATAGTAACACTGGGGGAGAGAGAGAGTAAAACTGGGGGTAGAGAAAGAGAGAAAAACACTGGGGGGAGAGAGAAAGAAAAACTGGGGGGAGAGAGAGAAACACTGGGGGGAGAGAGAGAGAGAAACAGTGGGGGGAGAGAGAGAAAAAAAACTGGGGGGAGAGAGAGAGAAAAACATGGAGGAGAGAGAGAGAAACTCTGGGGGAGAGAGGCAAACACTGGGGGAGAGAGAGAGTAACACTGGGGAGAGAGAGAGAGAAACAATGGGGGGAGAGAGTGAGAAACACTGGGGGGAGAGAGAGAGAAACACTGAGGGGAGAGAGCGATAGAGAGAGAGAGAAACACTGGGGAGTGAGAGAGAGCGACAAACACTGGGGGGAGAGAGAGAGGGAAACACTGGGGGAGAGAGATAGAGAGAAACACTGGGGAGAGAGAGAGAGAGGGAAACACTGGGGGAGAGAGAGAGAGAGAAACACTGGGGGGGGAGAGAGAGAAGCACTGGGGGGAGAGAAAGAGAAACACTGGGGGAGAGATAGAGAGAAACACTGGGGAGTGAGAGAGATAAACACTGGGGGAAGAGAGAGAGAGAAACACTGGGGGGAGAGAGAGAGAGAAATACTGGGGGGAGAGAGAGAGATAATCACGGGGGGGGGGAGAGAGAGAGACACTTGGGGGGAGAGAAACACTGGGGAGAGAGAGAGAGAAAAACTGGGGGGAGAGAGAGAGAGAAATACTGGGGGGAGAGAGAGAGATAATCACGGTGGGGGGAGGGAGAGAGACACTTGGGGGGAGAGAGAGAGAAAAACTGGGGGAGAGAGAAACACTGGGGGGAGAGAGAGTTAGAAACACTGGGGGGAGAGAGATAGAGAAACACTGGGATGGAGATATATATATATATAGAGAGAGAAACACTGAGGGAGAGAAAGAGAGAAAAAACTGCGGAGAGAGAGAGAGATAGAGAGAGCGAGAGAGAAACACTGGGGGGAGAGAGAGTGAGAGGGAGAGAAAGACTGGGGAGAGAGAGAGCGAAACAATGGGGGGAGAGGAGGAGAGAGAGAGAGAAACACTGGGGTGGAGGGTGAGAGAGAAACACTGGGGGAGAGAGAGAGAAATATTGGGGGGAGAGAGAGAGAAACTCTGGAGGAGAGAGAGAAACACTGCGGGCAGAGAGAGAGAGAGACACACTGGGTGGTGAGAGAGAGAGTGAGAGAGAAACACTGGGGGGGAGAGAGAGAGAGAAACACTGGGGAGAGAGAGAGAGAGAGAAACACTGGGGGGAGAGAGAGAGACACTGGTGTGAGAGAGAGAGAAACACTGGAGTGAGCGTGAGAGAAAGACATTGGAGGGAGTGAGAGAAACAATGGGGTGAGAGTGAGAGAGAGAAACACAGAGGGGGAGAGAGAGAGAGAAACATTGGGGGAGAGAGAGAGAAACAATGGGGGAGAGAGAGAGAAACAGTGGCGGGAGAGAGAGAGTAACACTGGGGAGAGATAGAGAGAAACAATGGGGGGAGAGAGTGAGAAACACTGGGGGAGAGAGAGAGAGAAACAGTGGGGGGAGCGAGGGAGTGAGAGAGAAGCACTCGGTGGTGGTGGAGAGTGAGAGAAACACTGGGGGGGAGAGAGAGAAACTCTGGGGGGAGTGAGAGAGAAACACTGGGGAGAGAGAGAGTGAAACTCGGGGAGAGAGAGAGAGAAACACTGGGGGGAGGGAGAGAGAGAAAAACTGGGGGGAGAGAGAGAGAAACACAGGGAGGAGAGAGAGAGAAACTCTGGGGGGAGTGAGAGAGAAACACTGGGGAGAGAGAGAGTGAAACTCGGGGAGAGAGAGAGAGAAACACTGGGGGGAGGGAGAGAGAGAAAAACTGGGGGGAGAGAGAGAGAAACACAGGGAGGAGAGAGAGAGAAACACTGGGGGGAGAGAGACAAACACTGGGGGGAGAGAGAGAGTAACACTGTGGAGAGAGAGAGTAACACTGGGGAGAGAGAGAGAAATACTTGCGGGGAGAGAGAGAAAAACACTGCAGGGAGAGAGAGAGAAACACTGGGGGGAGAGAGAGAGAAAGTCTGGGGGGAGAGAGAGAGAGAAACACTGGGGGAGAGAGACAAACACTGGGGGAGAGAGATAGTAACACTGGGGGAGAGAGAGAGAGAAACAATGGGGGTTGAGAGTGAGAAACACTGGGGGGAGAGAGAGAGAAACACTGGGGGGACAGAGCGATAGAGAGAGAGAGAGAGAAACACTGGGGAGAGAGAGAGAGAGAAACACTGGGGGGGCTGAGAGAGAGAGAGCAACACTGGGGGAGAGATTGAAACACTGGGGAGAGAGAGAGTGAGAAACACTCGGGGGAGAGCGAGAGAGAAACACTGGGGGGGAGAGAGAAACCCTGAGGGGAGAGGGAGAGAGAAACACTGCGAGGGGAGAGAGAAAGAGTAACACTGGGGGGAGACAGAGAGAAACACTGGGGGAGACAGAGAGATACACTGGGGGAGAGAGCGAGAAACTCTGGGGGGAGAGAGATAGAGAAACACTGGGGGAGAGAGAGAGAAACACTGGCGATAGAGAGAGAGAAACACTGGGGATAGAGAGAGAGAGAAACACTGGCGGGAGAGAGAGAGAGAGATTAACATTGGGGGGGAGAGAGAGAGAGAAACACTGGGGGTGAGAGAGAGAGAAACACTGGGGGAGAGAGAGAGAAACAGTGGTGGAGAGAGAGAGAAACACTGGGGGAGAGAGAGAGAAACACTGGCGATAGAGAGAGAGAAACACTGGGGATAGAGAGAGAGAGAAACACTGGCGGGAGAGAGAGAGAGAGAGAAACATTGGGGGGGGGGAGAGAGAGAGAGAAACACTGGGGGTGAGAGAGAGAGAAACACTGGGGGAGAGAGAGAGAAACAGTGGTGGAGAGAGAGAGAAACACTGGGGGGAGAGAGAGAGAAACACTGGCGGGAGAGAGAGAGAGAGAGAAACATTGGGGGGGAGAGAGAGAGAGAAACACTGGGGGTGAGAGAGAGAGAAACACTGGGGGGAGAGAGCGATAGAGAGAGAGAGAGAAACACTGGGGAGTGAGAGAGAGCGACAAACACTGGGGGGAGAGAGAGAGGGAAACACTGGGGGAGAGAGAGAGAGAGAGAAACACTGGGGAGAGAGAGAGAGAGAAACACTGGGGGGAGAGAGAGAGAAGCACTGGGGGGAGAGAAAGAGAAACACTGGGGGAGAGATAGAGAGAAACACTGGGGAGTGAGAGAGATAAACACTGGGGGAAGAGAGAGAGAGAAACACTGGGGGGAGAGAGAGAGAGAAATACTGGGGGGAGAGAGAGAGATAATCACGGGGGGGGGGGAGAGAGAGAGAGAGAGACACTTGGGGGGAGAGAAACACTGGGGGAGAGAGAGAGAGAAATACTGGGGGGAGAGAGAGATAATCACGGTGGGGGGAGAGGGAGAGAAACACTTGGGGGGAGAGAGAGAGAAAAACTGGGGGAGAGAGAAACACTGGGGGGAGAGAGAGTTAGAAACACTGGGGGGAGAGAGATAGAGAAACACTGGGATGGAGATATATATATATAGAGAGAGAGAAACACTGAGGGAGAGAAATAGAGAAAAAACTGCGGAGAGAGAGAGAGATAGAGAGAGCGAGAGAGAAACACTGGGGGGAGAGAGAGTGAGAGGGAGAGAAAGACTGGGGAGAGAGAGAGCGAAACAATGGGGGGAGAGGAGGAGAGAGAGAGAGAAACACTGAGGTGGAGGGTGAGAGAGAAACACTGGGGGAGAGAGAGAGAAACAATGGGGGGAGAGAGAGAGAAACTCTGGGGGAGAGAGAGAAACACTGCGGGCAGAGAGAGAGAGAGACACTGGGTGGTGAGAGAGAGAGTGAGAGAGAAACACTGGGGGGCAGAGAGAGAGAGAAACACTGGGGGGAGAGAGAGAGAGAAACACTGGGGGGAGAGAGAGACACTGGTGTGAGAGAGAGAGAAACACTGGAGTGAGCGTGAGAGAAAGACATTGGAGGGAGTGAGAGAAACACTGGGGTGAGAGAGAGAGAGAAACACAGGGGGGGAGAGAGAGAGAGAAACATTGGGGGAGAGAGAGAGAAACACTGGGGGAGAGAGAGAGAAACACTGGCGGGAGAGACAGAGTAACACTGGGGAGAGATAGATAGAAACAATGGGGGGAGAGAGTGAAAAACACTGGGGGGAGAGAGAGAGAGAAACAGTGGGGGGAGCGAGGGAGTGAGAGAGAAGCACTCGGTGGTGGTGGAGAGTGAGAGAAACACTGGGGGGAGAGAGAGAAACTCTGGGGAGAGAGAGAGTGAAACTCGGGGAGAGAGAGAGAGAAACACTGGGGGGAGGGAGAGAGAGAAAAACTGGGGGGAGAGAGAGAGAAACACAGGGAGGAGAGAGAGAGAAACTCTGGGGGGAGTGAGAGAGAAACACTGGGGAGAGAGAGAGTGAAACTCGGGGAGAGAGAGAGAGAAACACTGGGGGGAGGGAGAGAGAGAAAAACTGGGGGGAGAGAGAGAGAAACACAGGGAGGAGAGAGAGAGAAACACTGGGGGGAGAGAGACAAACACTGGGCGGAGAGAGAGAGTAACACTGTGGAGAGAGAGAGAAATACTTGCGGGGAGAGAGAGAAAAACACTGCAGGGAGAGAGAGAGAAACACTGGGGGGAGAGAGAGAGAAAGTCTGGGGGGAGAGAGAGAGAGAAACACTGGGGGAGAGAGACAAACACTGGGGGAGAGAGATAGTAACACTGGGGAGAGAGAGAGAGAAACAATGGGGGTTGAGAGTTAGAAAAACTGGGGGGAGAGAGAGAGTGAAACATTGGGAGAGAGAGAGAGAGAGAGAAACGCTGGGGGAGAGAGAGAGAAACAGTGGTGGAGAGAGAGAGAAACACTGGGGGGAGAGAGAGAGAAACACTGGCGGGAGAGAGAGAGAGAGAGAAACATTGGGGGGGGGGAGAGAGAGAGAGAAACACTGGGGGGAGAGAGCGATAGAGAGAGAGAGAGAAACACTGGGGAGTGAGAGAGAGCGACAAACACTGGGGGGAGAGAGAGAGGGAAACACTGGGGGAGAGAGAGAGAGAGAAACACTGGGGGGAGAGAGAGAGAAGCACTGGGGGGAGAGAAAGAGAAACACTGGGGGAGAGATAGAGAGAAACACTGGGGGGAGAGAGAGAGAAGCACTGGGGGGAGAGAAAGAGAAACACTGGGGGAGAGAAAGAGAGAAACACTGGGGAGTGAGAGAGATAAACACTGGGGGAAGAGAGAGAGAGAAACACTGGGGGGAGAGAGAGAGATAATCACGGGGGGGGGAGAGGGAGAGAGACACTTGGGGGGAGAGAGAGAGAAAAACTGGGGGAGAGAGAAACACTGGGGGGAGAGAGAGAGAGAAATACTGGGGGGAGAGAAGAGATAATCACGGGGGGGGGGGAGAGGGAGAGAGACACTTGGGGGGAGAGAGAGAGAAAAACTGGGGGAGAGAGAAACACTGGGGGGAGAGAGAGTTAGAAACACTGAGGGAGAGAAAGAGAGAGAAAACTGCGGAGAGAGAGAGAGATAGAGAGAGCGAGAGAGAAACACTGGGGGGAGAGAGAGTGAGAGGGAGAGAAAGACTGGGGAGAGAGAGAGCGAAACAATGGGGGAGAGGAGGAGAGAGAGAGAGAAACACTGGGGTGGAGGGTGAGAGAGAAACACTGGGGGAGAGAGAGAGAAACAATGGGGGGAGAGAGAGAGAAACTCTGGGGGAGAGAGAGAAACACTGCGGGCAGAGAGAGAGAGAGACACTGGGTGGTGAGAGAGAGAGTGAGAGAGAAACACTGGGGGGGAGAGAGAGAGAGAAACACTGGGGGGAGAGAGAGAGAGAAACACTGGGGGGAGAGAGAGAGGCACTGGTGTGAGAAAGAGAGAAACACTGGAGTGAGCGTGAGAGAAAGACATTGGAGGGAGTGAGAGAAACACTGGGGTGAGAGAGAGAGAGAAACACAGGGGGGGGAGAGAGAGAGAGAAACATTGGGGGAGAGAGAGAGAAACACTGGGGGAGAGAGAGAGAGAAACACTGGCGGGAGCGAGAGAGTAACACTGGGGAGAGATAGAGAGAAACAATGGGGGGAAAGAGTGAGAAACACTGGGGGGAGAGAGAGAGAAACAGTGGGGGGAGCGAGGGAGTGAGAGAGAAGCACTCGGTGGTGGTGGAGAGTGAGAGAAACACTGGGGGGGAGAGAGAGAAACTCTGGGGGGAGTGAGAGAGAAACACTGGGGAGAGAGAGAGTGAAACTCGGGGAGAGAGAGAGAGAAACACTGGGGGGAGGGAGAGAGAGAAAAACTGGGGGGAGAGAGAGAGAAACACAGGGAGGAGAGAGAGAGAAACTCTGGGGCGGAGTGAGAGAGAAACACTGGGGAGAGAGAGAGTGAAACTCGGGGAGAGAGAGAGAGAAACACTGGGGGGAGGGAGAGAGAGAAAAACTGGGGGGAGAGAGAGAGAAACACAGGGAGGAGAGAGAGAGAAACACTGGGGGGAGAGAGACAAACACTGGGGGGAGAGAGAGAGTAACACTGTGGAGAGAGAGAGTAAGACTGGGGAGAGAGAGAAATTCTTGCGGGGAGAGAGAGAAAAACACTGCAGGGTGAGAGAGAGAAACACTGCGGGAAGAGAGAGAGAAACTCTGGGGGGAGAGCGACAAACACTGGGGGTAGAGAGAGAGTAACACTGGGGAGAGAGAGAGAAACAATGGGGGGAGAGAGACAAACAATGGGGGGAGAGAGAGTAACACTGGGAAGAGAGAGAGTAACACAGGGGAGAGAGAAAGAAACACTTGCGGGGAGAGAGAGAAAAAGACTGCAGGGAGAGAGAGAGCAACACTGCGGGGAGAGAGAAAGAGTAACACTGGGGGGAGACAGAGAAAAACACTGAGGGAGACAGAGAGATACACTGTGGGAGAGAGAGAGAAACTCTGGGGGGAGAGAGATAGAGAAGCACTGGGGGGAGAGAGAGTGAGAGGGAGAGAAAGACTGGGGAGAGAGAGAGCGAAACAATGGGGGGAGAGGAGGAGAGAGAGAGAGAAACACTGGGGTGGAGGGTGAGAGAGAAACACTGGGGGAGAGAGAGAGAAACATTGGGGGGAGAGAGAGATAAACTCTGTGGGAGAGAGAGAAACACTGGGGGCAGAGAGAGAGAGACACTGGGTGGTGAGAGAGAGAGTGAGAGAGAAACGCTGGGGGTGAGAGAGAGAGAGAAACACTGGGGGGAGAGAGAGAGAGAAACACTGGAGTGAGCGTGAGAGAAAGACATTGGAGGGAGTGAGAGAAACACTGGGGTGAGAGAGAGAGAGAAAAACAGGGGGGGAGAGAGAGAGAGAAACATTGGGGGAGAGAGAGAGAAACACTGGGGGAGAGAGAGAGAAACACTGGCGGGAGAGACAGAGTAACACTGGGGAGAGATAGAGAGAAACAATGGGGGGAGAGAGTGAAAAACACTGGGGGGAGAGAGAGAGAGAAACAGTGGGGGGAGCGAGGGAGTGAGAGAGAAGCACTCGGTGGTGGTGGAGAGTGAGAGAAACACTGGGGGGAGAGAGAGAAACTCTGGGGAGAGAGAGAGTGAAACTCGGGGAGAGAGAGAGAGAAACACTGGGGGGAGGGAGAGAGAGAAAAACTGGGGGGAGAGAGAGAGAAACACAGGGAGGAGAGAGAGAGAAATTCTGGGGGGAGTGAGAGAGAAACACTGGGGAGAGAGAGAGTGAAACTAGGGGAGAGAGAGAGAGAAACACTGGGGGGAGGGAGAGAGAGAAAAACTGGGGGGAGAGAGAGAGAAACACAGGGAGGAGAGAGAGAGAAACACTGGGGGGAGAGAGACAAACACTGGGCGGAGAGAGAGAGTAACACTGTGGAGAGAGAGAGTAACACTGGGGAGAGAGAGAGAAATACTTGCGGGGAGAGAGAGAAAAACACTGCAGGGAGAGAGAGAGAAACACTGGGGGGAGAGAGAGAGAAAGTCTGGGGGGAGAGAGAGAGAGAAACACTGGGGGAGAGAGACAAACACTGGGGGAGAGAGATAGTAACACTGGGGAGAGAGAGAGAGAAACAATGGGGGTTGAGAGTGAGAAAAACTGGGGGGAGAGAGAGAGTGAAACATTGGGAGAGAGAGAGAGAGAGAGAAACGCTGGGGGAGAGAGAGAGAAACAGTGGTGGAGAGAGAGAGAAACACTGGGGGGAGAGAGAGAGAAACACTGGCGGGAGAGAGAGAGAGAGAGAGAGAGAGAGGAACACTGGGGAGTGAGAGAGAGCGACAAACACTGGGGGGAGAGAGAGAGGGAAACACTGGGGGAGAGAGAGAGAGAGAAACACTGGGGGGAGAGAGAGAGAAGCACTGGGGGGAGAGAAAGAGAAACACTGGGGGAGAGATAGAGAGAAACACTGGGGGGAGAGAGAGAGAAGCACTGGGGGGAGAGAAAGAGAAACACTGGGGGAGAGATAGAGAGAAACACTGGGGAGTGAGAGAGATAAACACTGGGGGAAGAGAGAGAGAGAAACACTGGGGGGAGAGAGAGAGATAATCACGGGGGGGGGAGAGGGAGAGAGACACTTGGGGGGAGAGAGAGAGAAAAACTGGGGGAGAGAGAAACACTGGGGGGAGAGAGAGAGAGAAATACTGGGGGGAGAGAAGAGATAATCACGGGGGGGGGGGGGGAGAGGGAGAGAGACACTTGGGGGGAGAGAGAGAGAAAAACTGGGGGAGAGAGAAACACTGGGGGGAGAGAGAGTTAGAAACACTGAGGGAGAGAAAGAGTGAGAAAACTGCGGAGAGAGAGAGAGATAGAGAGAGCGAGAGAGAAACACTGGGGGGAGAGAGAGTGAGAGGGAGAGAAAGACTGGGGAGAGAGAGAGCGAAACAATGGGGGAGAGGAGGAGAGAGAGAGAGAAACACTGGGGTGGAGGGTGAGAGAGAAACACTGGGGGAGAGAGAGAGAAACAATGGGGGGAGAGAGAGAGAAACTCTGGGGGAGAGAGAGAAACACTGCGGGCAGAGAGAGAGAGAGACACTGGGTGGTGAGAGAGAGAGTGAGAGAGAAACACTGGGGGGGAGAGAGAGAGAGAAACACTGGGGGGAGAGAGAGAGAGAAACACTGGGGGGAGAGAGAGAGGCACTGGTGTGAGAAAGAGAGAAACACTGGAGTGAGCGTGAGAGAAAGACATTGGAGGGAGTGAGAGAAACACTGGGGTGAGAGAGAGAGAGAAACACAGGGGGGGAGAGAGAGAGAGAAACATTGGGGGAGAGAGAGAGAAACACTGGGGGAGAGAGAGAGAGAAACACTGGCGGGAGCGAGAGAGTAACACTGGGGAGAGATAGAGAGAAACAATGGGGGGAAAGAGTGAGAAACACTGGGGGGAGAGAGAGAGAAACAGTGGGGGGAGCGAGGGAGTGAGAGAGAAGCACTCGGTGGTGGTGGAGAGTGAGAGAAACACTGGGGGGGAGAGAGAGAAACTCTGGGGGGAGTGAGAGAGAAACACTGGGGAGAGAGAGAGTGAAACTCGGGGAGAGAGAGAGAGAAACACTGGGGGGAGGGAGAGAGAGAAAAACTGGGGGGAGAGAGAGAGAAACACAGGGAGGAGAGAGAGAGAAACTCTGGGGCGGAGTGAGAGAGAAACACTGGGGGGAGAGAGAGAGAAGCACTGGGGGGAGAGAAAGAGAAACACTGGGGGAGAGATAGAGAGAAACACTGGGGAGTGAGAGAGATAAACACTGGGGGAAGAGAGAGAGAGAAACACTGGGGGGAGAGAGAGAGATAATCACGGGGGGGGGAGAGGGAGAGAGACACTTGGGGGGAGAGAGAGAGAAAAACTGGGGGAGAGAGAAACACTGGGGGGAGAGAGAGAGAGAAATACTGGGGGGAGAGAAGAGATAATCACGGGGGGGGGGGAGAGGGAGAGAGACACTTGGGGGGAGAGAGAGAGAAAAACTGGGGGAGAGAGAAACACTGGGGGGAGAGAGAGTTAGAAACACTGAGGGAGAGAAAGAGTGAGAAAACTGCGGAGAGAGAGAGAGATAGAGAGAGCGAGAGAGAAACACTGGGGGGAGAGAGAGTGAGAGGGAGAGAAAGACTGGGGAGAGAGAGAGCGAAACAATGGGGGAGAGGAGGAGAGAGAGAGAGAAACACTGGGGTGGAGGGTGAGAGAGAAACACTGGGGGAGAGAGAGAGAAACAATGGGGGGAGAGAGAGAGAAACTCTGGGGGAGAGAGAGAAACACTGCGGGCAGAGAGAGAGAGAGACACTGGGTGGTGAGAGAGAGAGTGAGAGAGAAACACTGGGGGGGAGAGAGAGAGAGAAACACTGGGGGGAGAGAGAGAGAGAAACACTGGGGGGAGAGAGAGAGGCACTGGTGTGAGAAAGAGAGAAACACTGGAGTGAGCGTGAGAGAAAGACATTGGAGGGTGTGAGAGAAACACTGGGGTGAGAGAGAGAGAGAAACACAGGGGGGGAGAGAGAGAGAGAAACATTGGGGGAGAGAGAGAGAAACACTGGGGGAGAGAGAGAGAGAAACACTGGCGGGAGCGAGAGAGTAACACTGGGGAGAGATAGAGAGAAACAATGGGGGGAAAGAGTGAGAAACACTGGGGGGAGAGAGAGAGAAACAGTGGGGGGAGCGAGGGAGTGAGAGAGAAGCACTCGGTGGTGGTGGAGAGTGAGAGAAACACTGGGGGGGAGAGAGAGAAACTCTGGGGGGAGTGAGAGAGAAACACTGGGGAGAGAGAGAGTGAAACTCGGGGAGAGAGAGAGAGAAACACTGGGGGGAGGGAGAGAGAGAAAAACTGGGGGGAGAGAGAGAGAAACACAGGGAGGAGAGAGAGAGAAACTCTGGGGCGGAGTGAGAGAGAAACACTGGGGGGAGAGAGAGAGAAGCACTGGGGGGAGAGAAAGAGAAACACTGGGGGAGAGATAGAGAGAAACACTGGGGAGTGAGAGAGATAAACACTGGGGGAAGAGAGAGAGAGAAACACTGGGGGGAGAGAGAGAGATAATCACGGGGGGGGGAGAGGGAGAGAGACACTTGGGGGGAGAGAGAGAGAAAAACTGGGGGAGAGAGAAACACTGGGGGGAGAGAGAGAGAGAAATACTGGGGGGAGAGAAGAGATAATCACGGGGGGGGGGGAGAGGGAGAGAGACACTTGGGGGGAGAGAGAGAGAAAAACTGGGGGAGAGAGAAACACTGGGGGGAGAGAGAGTTAGAAACACTGAGGGAGAGAAAGAGTGAGAAAACTGCGGAGAGAGAGAGAGATAGAGAGAGCGAGAGAGAAACACTGGGGGGAGAGAGAGTGAGAGGGAGAGAAAGACTGGGGAGAGAGAGAGCGAAACAATGGGGGAGAGGAGGAGAGAGAGAGAGAAACACTGGGGTGGAGGGTGAGAGAGAAACACTGGGGGAGAGAGAGAGAAACAATGGGGGGAGAGAGAGAGAAACTCTGGGGGAGAGAGAGAAACACTGCGGGCAGAGAGAGAGAGAGACACTGGGTGGTGAGAGAGAGAGTGAGAGAGAAACACTGGGGGGGAGAGAGAGAGAGAAACACTGGGGGGAGAGAGAGAGAGAAACACTGGGGGGAGAGAGAGAGGCACTGGTGTGAGAAAGAGAGAAACACTGGAGTGAGCGTGAGAGAAAGACATTGGAGGGAGTGAGAGAAACACTGGGGTGAGAGAGAGAGAGAAACACAGGGGGGGAGAGAGAGAGAGAAACATTGGGGGAGAGAGAGAGAAACACTGGGGGAGAGAGAGAGAGAAACACTGGCGGGAGCGAGAGAGTAACACTGGGGAGAGATAGAGAGAAACAATGGGGGGAAAGAGTGAGAAACACTGGGGGGAGAGAGAGAGAAACAGTGGGGGGAGCGAGGGAGTGAGAGAGAAGCACTCGGTGGTGGTGGAGAGTGAGAGAAACACTGGGGGGGAGAGAGAGAAACTCTGGGGGGAGTGAGAGAGAAACACTGGGGAGAGAGAGAGTGAAACTCGGGGAGAGAGAGAGAGAAACACTGGGGGGAGGGAGAGAGAAAAACTGGGGGGAGAGAGAGAGAAACACAGGGAGGAGAGAGAGAGAAACTCTGGGGCGGAGTGAGAGAGAAACACTGGGGAGAGAGAGAGTGAAACTCGGGGAGAGAGAGAGAGAAACACTGGGGGGAGGGAGAGAGAGAAAAACTGGGGGGAGAGAGAGAGAAACACAGGGAGGAGAGAGAGAGAAACACTGGGGGGAGAGAGACAAACACTGGGGGGAGAGAGAGAGTAACACTGTGGAGAGAGAGAGTAAGACTGGGGAGAGAGAGAGAAATTCTTGCGGGGAGAGAGAGAAAAACACTGCAGGGTGAGAGAGAGAAACACTGCGGGAAGAGAGAGAGAAACTCTGTGGGGAGAGCGACAAACACTGGGGGTAGAGAGAGAGTAACACTGGGGAGAGAGAGAGAAACATTGGGCGGGGAGAGACAAACAATGGGGGGAGAGAGAGTAACACTGGGAAGAGAGAGAGTAACACAGGGGAGAGAGAAAGAAACACTTGCGGGGAGAGAGAGAAAAAGACTGCAGGGAGAGAGAGAGCAACACTGCGGGGAGAGAGAAAGAGTAACACTGGGGGGAGACAGAGAAAAACACTGAGGGAGACAGAGAGATACACTGTGGGAGAGAGAGAGAAACTCTGGGGGGAGAGAGATAGAGAAGCACTGGGGGGAGAGAGAGTGAGAGGGAGAGAAAGACTGGGGAGAGAGAGAGCGAAACAATGGGGGGAGAGGAGGAGAGAGAGAGAGAAACACTGGGGTGGAGGGTGAGAGAGAAACACTGGGGGAGAGAGAGAGAAACATTGGGGGGAGAGAGAGATAAACTCTGGGGGAGAGAGAGAAACACTGGGGGCAGAGAGAGAGAGACACTGGGTGGTGAGAGAGAGAGTGAGAGAGAAACGCTGTGGGTGAGAGAGAGAGAGAAACACTGGGGGGAGAGAGAGAGAGAAACACTGGAGTGAGCGTGAGAGAAAGACATTGGAGGGAGTGAGAGAAACACTGGGGTGAGAGAGAGAGAGAAACACAGGGGGGGAGAGAGAGAGAAACATTGGGGGAGAGAGAGAGAGAGAGAAACACTTGGGGAGAGGGAGAGAAACAGTGGTGGAGAGAGAGAGAAACACTGGGGGGAGAGAGAGAAACACTGGCGGGAGAGAGAGAGAGTAACACTGGGGAGAGATAGAGAGAAACAATGGGGGGAGAGAGTGAGAAACACTGGGGGGAGAGACAGAGAGAAACAGTTGGGGGAGCGAGGGAGTGAGAGAGAAGCACTCGGTGGTGGTGGAGAGTGAGAGAAACACTGGGGGAGAGAGAGAGAAACTCTGGGGCGAGTGAGAGAGAAACACTGGGGAGAGAGAGAGTGAAACTAGGGGAGAGAGAGAGAGAAACACTGGGGGGAGGGAGAGAGAGAAACACTGGGGGGAGAGCGCGAGAGAAACACTGGGTGGGGTGGAGAGAGAGAGAAAGAGACAGAAAAAGTGCGGGTAAAGAGAGAGTAAAACTGGGGGGAGAGAGAGAGTAAAACTAGGGGTAGAGAAAGAGAGAGAAACACTGGGGTGAGAGAGAAAGAAAAACTGGGGGGAGAGAGAGAAACACTGGGGGGAGAGAGAGAGAGAAACACTGGGGGAGAGAGAGAGAGAAACACTGGGGAGAGAGAGAGAGAGAAACACTGGGGGGAGAGAGAGAGAAGCACTGTGGGGAGAGAAAGAGAAACACTGGGGGAGAGATAGAGAGAAACATTGGGGAGTGAGAGAGATAAACACTGGGGGAAGAGAGAGAGAAAAATACTGGGGGGAGAGAGAGAGAGAAACACTGGCGGGAGCGAGAGAGTAACACTGGGGAGAGACAGAGAGAAACAATGGGGGGAAAGAGTGAGAAACACTGGGGGGAGAGAGAGAGAAACAGTGGGGGGAGCGAGGGAGTGAGAGAGAAGCACTCGGTGGTGGTGGAGAGTGAGAGAAACACTGGGGGGGAGAGAGAGAAACTCTGGGGGGAGTGAGAGAGAAACACTGGGGAGAGAGAGAGTGAAACTCGGGGAGAGAGAGAGAGAAACACTGGGGGGAGGGAGAGAGAGAAAAACTGGGGGGAGAGAGAGAGAAACACAGGGAGGAGAGAGAGAGAAACTCTGGGGCGGAGTGAGAGAGAAACACTGGGGAGAGAGAGAGTGAAACTCGGGGAGAGAGAGAGAGAAACACTGGGGGGAGGGAGAGAGAGAAAAACTTGGGGGAGAGAGAGAGAAACACAGGGAGGAGAGAGAGAGAAACACTGGGGGGAGAGAGACAAACACTGGGGGGAGAGAGAGAGTAACACTGTGGAGAGAGAGAGTAAGACTGGGGAGAGAGAGAGAAATTCTTGCGGGGAGAGAGAGAAAAACACTGCAGGGTGAGAGAGAGAAACACTGCGGGAAGAGAGAGAGAAACTCTGTGGGGAGAGCGACAAACACTGGGGGTAGAGAGAGAGTAACACTGGGGAGAGAGAGAGAAACATTGGGGGGGGAGAGACAAACAATGGGGGGAGAGAGAGTAACACTGGGAAGAGAGAGAGTAACACAGGGGAGAGAGAAAGAAACACTTGCGGGGAGAGAGAGAAAAAGACTGCAGGGAGAGAGAGAGCAACACTGCGGGGAGAGAGAAAGAGTAACACTGGGGGGAGACAGAGAAAAACACTGAGGGAGACAGAGAGATACACTGTGGGAGAGAGAGAAACTCTGGGGGGAGAGAGATAGAGAAGCACTGGGGGGAGAGAGAGTGAGAGGGAGAGAAAGACTGGGGAGAGAGAGAGCGAAACAATGGGGGGAGAGGAGGAGAGAGAGAGAGAAACACTGGGGTGGAGGGTGAGAGAGAAACACTGGGGGAGAGAGAGAGAAACATTGGGGGGAGAGAGAGAGAAACATTGGGGGGAGAGAGAGATAAACTCTGGGGGAGAGAGAGAAACACTGGGGGCAGAGAGAGAGAGACACTGGGTGGTGAGAGAGAGAGTGAGAGAGAAACGCTGGGGGTGAGAGAGAGAGAGAAACACTGGGGGGAGAGAGAGAGAGAAACACTGGAGTGAGCGTGAGAGAAAGACATTGGAGGGAGTGAGAGAAACACTGGGGTGAGAGAGAGAGAGAAACACAGGGGGGGAGAGAGAGAGAAACATTGGGGGAGAGAGAGAGAGAAACACTTGGGGAGAGGGAGAGAAACAGTGGTGGAGAGAGAGAGAAACACTGGGGGGAGAGAGAGAAACACTGGCGGGAGAGAGAGAGAGTAACACTGGGGAGAGATAGAGAGAAACAATGGGGGGAGAGAGTGAGAAACACTGGGGGGAGAGACAGAGAGAAACAGTTGGGGGAGCGAGGGAGTGAGAGAGAAGCACTCGGTGGTGGTGGAGAGTGAGAGAAACACTGGGGGAGAGAGAGAGAAACTCTGGGGCGAGTGAGAGAGAAACACTGGGGAGAGAGAGAGTGAAACTAGGGGAGAGAGAGAGAGAAACACTGAGGGGAGGGAGAGAGAGAAACACTGGGGGGAGAGCGCGAGAGAAACACTGGGTGGGGTGGAGAGAGAGAGAAAGAGACAGAAAAAGTGCGGGTAAAGAGAGAGTAAAACTGGGGGGAGAGAGAGAGTAAAACTAGGGGTAGAGAAAGAGAGAGAATCACTGGGGTGAGAGAGAAAGAAAAACTGGGGGGAGAGAGAGAAACACTGGGGGGAGAGAGAGAGAAACACTGGGGGAGAGAGAGAGAGAAACACTGGGGAGAGAGAGAGAGAGAAACACTGGGGGGAGAGAGAGAGAAGCACTGTGGGGAGAGAAAGAGAAACACTGGGGGAGAGATAGAGAGAAACATTGGGGAGTGAGAGAGATAAACACTGGGGGAAGAGAGAGAGAAAAATACTGGGGGGAGAGAGAGAGATAATCACGGGGGGGGGAGAGAGAGAGAGACACTTGGGGGGAGAGACACACTGGGGGGAGAGAGAGAGAGAAACACTGGGGGGAGAGAGAGAGATAATCACGGGGGGGGGGGTGAGAGAGAGAGACACTTGTGGTGAGAGAAACACTGGGGAGAGAGAGAGAGAAAAACTGGGGAGAGAGAAACACTGGGGGGAGAGAGAGTTAGAAACACTGGGGGGAGAGAGAGAGAGAGAGAGAAACACTGAGGGAGAGAAAGAGAGAAAAAACTGCGGAGAGAGAGAGAGAGATCGAGAGAGCGAGAGAGAAACACTGGGGGGAGAGAGAGTGAGAGGGAGAGAAAGACTGGGGAGAGAGAGAGCGAAACAATGGGGGGAGAGGAGGAGAGAGAGAGAGAAACACTGGGGTGGAGGGTGAGAGAGAAACACTGGGGGAGAGAGAGAGAAACATTGGGGGGAGAGAGAGAGAAACTCTTGGGGAGAGAGAGAAACACTGCGGGCAGAGAGAGAGAGACACTGGGTGGTGAGGGAGAGAGTGAGAGAGAAACACTGGGGGGGAGAGAGAGAGAGAAACACTGGGGGGAGAGAGACCGAGAAACACTGGGGGGAGAGAGAGAGACACTGGTGTGAGAGAGAGAGATACACTGGAGTGAGCGTGAGAGAAAGACATTGGAGGGAGTGAGAGAAACACTGGGGTGAGAGAGAGAGAGAAACACAGGGGGGGGAGAGAGAGAAAAACATTGGGGGAGAGAGAGAGTGAAACTCGGGGAGAGAGAGGGAAACACTGGGGGGAGGGAGAGAGAGAAAAACTGGGGGGAGAGAGAGAGAAACACAGGGAGGAGAGAGAGAGAAACTCTGGGGGGAGTGAGAGAGAAACACTGGGGAGAGAGAGAGTGAAACTCGGGGAGAGAGAGAGAGAAATACTGGGGGGAGGGAGAGAGAGAAAAACTGGGGAGAGAGAGAGAGAAACACAGGGAGGAGAGAGTGAGAAACACTGGGGGGAGAGAGAGAGAGAAACAGTGGGGGGAGAGAGTGAGAAACACTGGGGGGAGAGAGAGAGAGAAACAGTGGGGCGAGCGAGGGAGTGAGAGAGAAGCACTCGGTGGTGGTGGAGAGTGAGAGAAACACTGGGGGAGAGAGAGAGAAACTCTGGGGGGAGTGAGAGAGAAACACTGGGGAGAGAGAGAGTGAAACTCGGGGAGAGATAGAGAGAAACACTGGGGGGAGAGAGAGAGTAACACTGTGGAGAGAGAGAGTAACACTGGAGAGAGAGAGAGAAATACTTGCGGGGAGAGAGAGAAAAACACTGCTGGGAGAGAGAGAGAAACACTGCGGGGAGAGAGAAAGAGTAACACTGGGGGGAGACAGAGAAAAACACTGGGGGAGACAGAGAGATACACTGGGGGGAGAGAGAGAGAAACTCTGGGGGGAGAGAGAGAGAGAAGCACTGGGGGAGAGAGACAAACACTGGGGAGAGAGAGAGGGAGAAACACTGGGGGGGCTGAGAGAGAGAGAGAAACACTGGGCGAGAGATAGAAACGCTGGGGAGAGAGAGAGAGAGAAACACTGGGGGGGCTGAGAGAGAGAGAGAGAAACACTGGGGGAGAGATAGAAACACTGGGGAGAGAGAGAGAGAAACACTCGGGGGAGAGCGAGAGAGAAACACTGGGGGGGAGAGAGAGAAACACATGCGGGGAGAGAGAGAAAAACACTGCAGGGAGAGAGAGAGAAACTCTGGGGCGGAGTGAGAGAGAAACACTGGGGAGAGAGAGAGTGAAACTCGGGGAGAGAGAGAGAGAAACACTGGGGGGAGGGAGAGAGAGAAAAACTGGGGGGAGAGAGAGAGAAACACAGGGAGGAGAGAGAGAGAAACACTGGGGGGAGAGAGACAAACACTGGGGGGAGAGAGAGAGTAACACTGTGGAGAGAGAGAGTAAGACTGGGGAGAGAGAGAGAAATTCTTGCGGGGAGAGAGAGAAAAACACTGCAGGGTGAGAGAGAGAAACACTGCGGGAAGAGAGAGAGAAACTCTGGGGGGAGAGCGACAAACACTGGGGGTAGAGAGAGAGTAACACTGGGGAGAGAGAGAGAAACATTGGGGGGGGAGAGACAAACAATGGGGGGAGAGAGAGTAACACTGGGAAGAGAGAGAGTAACACAGGGGAGAGAGAAAGAAACACTTGCGGGGAGAGAGAGAAAAAGACTGCAGGGAGAGAGAGAGCAACACTGCGGGGAGAGAGAAAGAGTAACACTGGGGGGAGACAGAGAAAAACACTGAGGGAGACAGAGAGATACACTGTGGGAGAGAGAGAGAAACTCTGGGGGGAGAGAGATAGAGAAGCACTGGGGGGAGAGAGAGTGAGAGGGAGAGAAAGACTGGGGAGAGAGAGAGCGAAACAATGGGGGGAGAGGAGGAGAGAGAGAGAGAAACACTGGGGTGGAGGGTGAGAGAGAAACACTGGGGGAGAGAGAGAGAAACATTGGGGGGAGAGAGAGATAAACTCTGGGGGAGAGAGAGAAACACTGGGGGCAGAGAGAGAGAGACACTGGGTGGTGAGAGAGAGAGTGAGAGAGAAACGCTGGGGGTGAGAGAGAGAGAGAAACACTGGGGGGAGAGAGAGAGAGAAACACTGGAGTGAGCGTGAGAGAAAGACATTGGAGGGAGTGAGAGAAACACTGGGGTGAGAGAGAGAGAGAAACACAGGGGGGGAGAGAGAGAGAAACATTGGGGGAGAGAGAGAGAGAGAAACACTTGGGGAGAGGGAGAGAAACAGTGGTGGAGAGAGAGAGAAACACTGGGGGGAGAGAGAGAAACACTGGCGGGAGAGAGAGAGAGTAACACTGGGGAGAGATAGAGAGAAACAATGGGGGGAGAGAGTGAGAAACACTGGGGGGAGAGACAGAGAGAAACAGTTGGGGGAGCGAGGGAGTGAGAGAGAAGCACTCGGTGGTGGTGGAGAGTGAGAGAAACACTGGGGGAGAGAGAGAGAAACTCTGGGGCGAGTGAGAGAGAAACACTGGGGAGAGAGAGAGTGAAACTAGGGGAGAGAGAGAGAGAAACACTGGGGGGAGGGAGAGAGAGAAACACTGGGGGGAGAGCGCGAGAGAAACACTGGGTGGGGTGGAGAGAGAGAGAAAGAGACAGAAAAAGTGCGGGTAAAGAGAGAGTAAAACTGGGGGGAGAGAGAGAGTAAAACTAGGGGTAGAGAAAGAGAGAGAAACACTGGGGTGAGAGAGAAAGAAAAACTGGGGGGAGAGAGAGAAACACTGGGGGGAGAGAGAGAGAGAAACACTGGGGGAGAGAGAGAGAGAAACACTGGGGAGAGAGAGAGAGAGAAACACTGGGGGGAGAGAGAGAGAAGCACTGTGGGGAGAGAAAGAGAAACACTGGGGGAGAGATAGAGAGAAACATTGGGGAGTGAGAGAGATAAACACTGGGGGAAGAGAGAGAGAAAAATACTGGGGGGAGAGAGAGAGATAATCAAGGGGGGGGGAGAGAGAGAGAGACACTTGGGGGGAGAGACACACTGGGGGGAGAGAGAGAGAGAAACACTGGGGGGAGAGAGAGAGATAATCACGGGGGGGGTGAGAGAGAGAGACACTTGTGGTGAGAGAAACACTGGGGAGAGAGAGAGAGAAAAACTGGGGAGAGAGAAACACTGGGGGGAGAGAGAGTTAGAAACACTGGGGGGAGAGAGAGAGAGAGAGAGAAACACCGAGGGAGAGAAAGAGAGAAAAAACTGCGGAGAGAGAGAGAGAGATAGAGAGAGCGAGAGAGAAACACTGGGGGGAGAGAGAGTGAGAGGGAGAGAAAGACTGGGGAGAGAGAGAGCGAAACAATGGGGGGAGAGGAGGAGAGAGAGAGAGAAACATTGGGGTGGAGGGTGAGAGAGAAACACTGGGGGAGAGAGAGAGAAACATTGGGGGGAGAGAGAGAGAAACTCTTGGGGAGAGAGAGAAACACTGCGGGCAGAGAGAGAGAGAAACACTGGGGGGAGAGAGACCGAGAAACACTGGGGGGAGAGAGAGAGACACTGGTGTGAGAGAGAGAGATACACTGGAGTGAGCGTGAGAGAAAGACATTGGAGGGAGTGAGAGAAACACTGGGGTGAGAGAGAGAGAGAAACACAGGGGGGGGGAGAGAGAGAAAAACATTGGGGGAGAGAGAGAGTGAAACTCGGGGAGAGAGAGAGAGAAACACTGGGGGGAGGGAGAGAGAGAGAAACTGGGGGGAGAGAGAGAGAAACACAGGGAGGAGAGAGAGAGAAACTCTGGGGGGAGTGAGAGAGAAACACTGGGGAGAGAGAGAGTGAAACTCGGGGAGAGAGAGAGAGAAATACTGGGGGGAGGGAGAGAGAGAAAAACTGGGGGGAGAGAGAGAGAAACACAGGGAGGAGAGAGTGAGAAACACTGGGGGGAGAGAGAGAGAGAAACAGTGGGGGGAGAGAGTGAGAAACACTGGGGGGAGAGAGAGAGAGAAACAGTGGGGCGAGCGAGGGAGTGAGAGAGAAGCACTCGGTGGTGGTGGAGAGTGAGAGAAACACTGGGGGAGAGAGAGAGAAACTCTGGGGGGAGTGAGAGAGAAACACTGGGGAGAGAGAGAGTGAAACTCGGGGAGAGATAGAGAGAAACACTGGGGGGAGAGAGCGAGTAACACTGTGGAGAGAGAGAGTAACACTGGAGAGAGAGAGAGAAATACTTGCGGGGAGAGAGAGAAAAACACTGCAGGGAGAGAGAGAGAAACACTGCGGGGAGAGAGAAAGAGTAACACTGGGGGGAGACAGAGAAAAACACTGGGGGAGACAGAGAGATACACTGGGGGGAGAGAGAGAGAAACTCTGGGGGGAGAGAGAGAGAGAAGCACTGGGGGAGAGAGACAAACACTGGGGAGAGAGAGAGAGAGAAACACTGGGGGGGCTGAGAGAGAGAGAGAAACACTGGGGGAGAGATAGAAACGCTGGGGAGAGAGAGAGAGAGAAACACTGGGGGGGCTGAGAGAGAGAGAGAGAAACACTGGGGGAGAGATAGAAACACTGGGGAGAGAGAGAGAGAAACACTCGGGGGAGAGCGAGAGAGAAACACTGGGGGGGAGAGAGAGAAACACATGCGGGGAGAGAGAGAAAAACACTGCAGGGAGAGAGAGAGAAACCCTGAGGGGAGAGGGAGAGAGAAACACTGCGGGGAGAGAGAAAGAGTAACACTGGGGGAGACAGAGAGATACACTGGGGGAGAGAGCGAGAAACTCTGGGTGGAGAGAGATATAGAAATACACTGGGGTAGAGAGAGAGAAACACTGGCGATAGAGAGAGAGAAACTCGGGGAGAGAGAGAGAAAAACACTGGGGGGAGGGAGAGAGAGAAAAGCTGGGGGGAGAGAGAGAGAAACACAGGGAGGAGAGAGAGAGAAACACTGGGGGGAGAGAGACAAACACTGGGGGGAGAGAGAGAGTAACACTGTGGAGAGAGAGAGTAACACTGGGGAGAGAGAGAGAAATACTTGCGGTGAGAGAGAGAAAAACACTGCAGGGGGAGAGAGAGAAACACTGCGGGGAGAGAGAAAGAGTAACACTGGGGGGAGACAGAGAGAAACACTGAGGCAGACAGAGAGATACACTGGGGGAGAGAGCGAGAAACTCTGGGGGGAGAGAGATAGAGAAACAGTGGGGGAGAGAGAGAGAAACACTGGCCATAGAGAGAGAGAAACACTGGGGATAGAGAGAGAGAAACACTGGCGGTCGAGAGAGAGAAACACTGGGGGGAGAGAGAGAGAAACATTGGGAGAGAGAGAGAGAAACACTGGGGGGTGAGAGGGAGAAACACTGGTGGGAGAGAGAGAAACACTGGGAGGAGAGAGTGAGTAACACTGGGGAGAGATAGAGAGAAACAATGGGGGGAGAGACTGAGAAACACTGGGGAGAGAGAGAGAGAAACACTGGGGGGAGAGAGAGAAACATTGGGAGAGAGAGAGAGAAACTAGGGGAGAGAGAGAGAGAAACACTGAGTGGAGAGAGAGAGAAAAACTGTGGGGAGAGAGAGAGAAACACATGGAGGAGAGAGAGAGAAACACCGGGGGCAGAGAGACAAACACTGGGGGGGGAGAGAGAGTAACACTGGGGAGAGAGAGAGAAACAATGGGGGGAGAGAGACAAACAATGGGGGGAGAGAGAGTAACACTGGGAAGAGAGAGAGTAACACAGGGGAGAGAGAGAGAAACACTTGCGGGGAGAGAGAGAAAAACACTGCAGGGAGAGAGAGAGTAACACTGCGGGGAGAGAGAAAGAGTAACACTGGGGGGAGACAGAGAGATACACTGGGGGGAGAGAGAGAGAAACTCTGGGGGGAGAGAGAGAGAGAAACACTGGGGGGAGAGAGAGAACATTGGGGGAGAGAGAGAGAGAGAGAAACACTGGGGGAGAGAGAGAGAAAGAGTGGTGGAGAGAGAGAGAAACACTGGGGGGAGAGAGAGAGAAACACTGGCGGGAGAGAGAGAGAGAGAGAAACATTGGGGGGAGAGAGAGAGAGAAACACTGGGGGAGAGAGAGAGAAAGAGTGGTGGAGAGGGAGAGAAACACTGGGGGGAGAGAGAGAAACACTGGCGGGAGAGAGAGAGAAACACTGGGGGGTGAGAGGGAGAAACACTGGGGGGAGAGAGAGAAACACTGGGAGGAGAGAGAGAGAGAAACACTGGGGGAGAGAGAGAGAAACCTGGGGATAGAGAGAGAGAAACACCGGGGATAGAGAGAGAGAAACACTGGCGGTAGAGAGAGAGAAACAATGGGGGGAGAGAGGGAGAAACACTGGGGGAGAGAGAGAGAAACATTGGTGGAGAGAGAGAGAGAGAAACACTGGGAGAGAGAGAGGGAAAGAGTGGTGGAGAGAGAGAGAAACACTGTGGGGAGAGAGAGAAACACTGGCGGGAGAGAGAGAGAAACACTGGGAGGAGAGAGTGAGTAACACTGGGGAGAGATAGAGAGAAACAATGGGGGGAGAGAGTGAGAAACACTGGGGGGAGAGAGAGAGAAACACTGGGGGGAGAGAGAGAAAAAAAACTGGGGGGAGAGAGGGAGAAACACAGGGAGGAGAGAGAGAGAAACACCGGGGGGAAAGAGACAAACACTGTGGTGGGAGAGAGAGTAATACTGGGGAGAGAGAGAGAAACAATGGGGGGAGAGAGACAAACAATGGGGGGAGAGAGAGTAAAACTGGGGAGAGAGAGAGAAGCACTGGGGGGAGTGAGAGAGAAACACTGGGGAGAGAGGGAGAGAAACTAGGGGAGAGAGAGAGAGAGAAACACTGGGGAGAGAGAGAGAGAAACTAGGGGAGAGAGAGAGAGAAACACTGGGGAGAGAGAGAGAGAGAGAAAAACTGGGGGGGGGGAGAGAGAGAGAAACACAGGGAGGAGAGAGAGAGAAACATCGGGGGGAGAGAGACAAACACTGGGGGGAGAGAGAGAATAACACTGGGGAGAGAGAGAGCAACACAGGGGAGAGAGAGAGAAACAGTGGTGGGGAGAGAGAGAAACACTGGGGGGAGAGATAGAGAAACAGTGGTGGAGAGAGAGAAACACTGGGGGGAGAGAGAGAAACACTGGAGAGAGAGAGAGAGAGAGAGACTGGGGGGAGAGAGAGAGAGAAGCACTGGTGGGAGTGAAAGAGAAACACTGGGGGAGAGATAGAGAGAAACACTGGGGAGTGAGAGAGATAAATACTGGGGGGAGAGAGAGAGATAATCACGGGGGGGGGGGGTGAGAGAGAGAGAGACACTTGGGGGGAGAGAAACACTGGGGGAAGAGAGAGAGATAATCACGGGGGGGGGGGAGAGAGAGAGAGACACTTGGGGCGAGAGAAACACTGGGGAGAGAGAGAGAGAAAAACTGGGGGAGAGAGAAACACTGGGGGGAGAGAGAGTTAGAAACACTGGGGGGAGAGAGATAGAGAAACACTGGGATGGAGAGAGAGAGAGAGAGAGAGAGACACTGAGGGAGAGAAAGAGACCAAAAACTGCGGAGAGAGAGAGAGATCGAGAGAGCGAGAGAGAAACACTGGGGGGAGAGAGAGTGAGATGGAGAGAAAGACTGGGGAGAGAGAGAGCGAAACAATGGGGGGAGAGGAGGAGAGAGAGAGAGAAACACTGGGGTGGAGGGTGAGAGAGAAACACTGGGGGAGAGAGAGAGAAACATTGGGGGGAGAGAGAGAGAAACTCTGGGGGAGAGAGAGAAACACTGGGGGCAGAGAGAGAGAGACACTGGGTGGTGAGAGAGAGAGTGAGAGAGAAAAACTGGGGGTGAGAGAGAGAGAGAAACACTGGGGGGAGAGAGAGAGAAACTCTGGGGAGAGATAGAGAGAAACAATGGGGGGAGAGAGTGAGAAACACTGGGGGGAGAGAGAGAGAAACACTGGGGGGAGAGAGAGAAAAAAAACTGGGGGAGAGAGGGAGAAACACAGGGAGGAGAGAGAGAGAAACACCGGGGGGAGAGAGACAAACACTGTGGTGGGAGAGAGAGTAATACTGGGGAGAGAGAGAGAAACAATGGGGGGAGAGAGACAAACAATGGGGGGAGAGAGAGTAAAACTGGGGAGAGAGAGAGAAGCACTGGGGGGAGTGAGAGAGAAACACTGGGGAGAGAGGGAGAGAAACTAGGGGAGAGAGAGAGAGAGAAACACTGGGGAGAGAGAGAGAGAAACTAGGGGTGAGAGAGAGAGAGAAACACTGGGGAGAGAGAGAGAGAAAAACTGGGGGGGGGGGGGGAGAGAGAGAGAAACACAGGGAGGAGAGAGAGAGAAACATCGGGGGGAGAGAGACAAACACTGGGGGGAGAGAGAGAATAACACTGGGGAGAGAGAGAGCAACACAGGGGAGAGAGAGAGAAACAGTGGTGGGGAGAGAGAGAAACACTGGGGGGAGAGATAGAGAAAAAGTGGTGGAGAGAGAGAAACACTGGGGGGAGAGAGAGAAACACAGGAGAGTGAGAAAGAGCGACAATCACTGGGGGGAGAGAGAGAGAGAGAAACACTGGTGGAGAGAGAGAGAGAGAAACACTGGAGAGAGAGAGAGAGAGAGAGAGAGACTGGGGGGAGAGAGAGAGAGAAGCACTGGTGGGAGTGAAAGAGAAACACTGGGGGAGAGATAGAGAGAAACACTGGGGAGTGAGAGAGATAAATACTGGGGGGAGAGAGAGAGATAATCACGGGGGGGCGGTGAGAGAGAGAGAGACACTTGGGGGGAGAGAAACACTGGGGGAAGAGAGAGAGATAATCACGGGGGGGGGAGAGAGAGAGAGACACTTGGGGGGAGAGAAACACTGGGGAGAGAGAGAGAGAAAAACTGGGGGAGAGAGAAACACTGGGGGGAGAGAGAGTTAGAAACACTGGGGGGAGAGAGATAGAGAAACACTGGGATGGAGAGAGAGAGAGAGAGAGAGAGACACTGAGGGAGAGAAAGAGACCAAAAACTGCGGAGAGAGAGAGAGATCGAGAGAGCGAGAGAGAAACACTGGGGGGAGAGAGAGTGAGAGGGAGAGAAAGACTGGGGAGAGAGAGAGCGAAACAATGGGGGGAGAGGAGGAGAGAGAGAGAGAAACACTGGGGTGGAGGGTGAGAGAGAAACACTGGGGGAGAGAGAGAGAAACATTGGGGGGAGAGAGAGAGAAACTCTGGGGGAGAGAGAGAAACACTGGGGGCAGAGAGAGAGAGAGACACTGGGTGGTGAGAGAGAGAGTGAGAGAGAAAAACTGGGGGTGAGAGAGAGAGAGAAACACTGGGGGGAGAGAGAGAGAAACTCTGGGGGAGAGAGAGAAACACTGGGGGCAGAGAGAGAGAGAGACACTGGGTGGTGAGAGAGAGAGTGAGAGAGAAACACTGGGGGTGAGAGAGAGAGAGAAACACTGGGGGGGGAGAGAGAGAGAAAAACACTGCGGGAGAGAGAGAGAAACAGTGGTGGAGAGAGAGAGAAACACTGGAGTGAGCGTGAGAGAAAGACATTGGAGGGATTGAGAGAAACACTGGGGTGAGAGAGAGAGAGAAACACAGGGGGGGGAGAGAGAGAGAAAAACACTGCGGGAGAGAGAGAGAAACAGTGGTGGAGAGAGAGAGAAACACTGGGGGAGAGAGAGAAACACTGGTGGGAGAGAGAGAGAAAAACTGGGGGGAGAGAGAGAGTAAAACTGGGGGTAGAGAAAGAGAGAGAAACACTGGGGGTAGAGAGAAAGAAAAACTGGGGGGAGAGAGAGAAACACTGGGGGGAGAGTGAGAGAGAAACACTGGGGGGAGAGAGAGAGAAAAAAACTGGGGGGAGAGAGAGAGAAAAACAGGGAGGAGAGAGAGAGAAACTCTGGGGGAGTGAGACACGTACTGGGGGAGAGAGAGAGTAACACTGGGGAGAGAGAGAGAGAAACAATGTGGCGAGAGAGTGAGAAACACTGGGGGGAGAGAGAGAGAAACACTGGGGAGAGAGAGAGAGAGAAACACTGGGGGGGCTGAGAGAGAGAGAGAAACACTGGGGGGAGAGAGAGGGAAACACTCGGGGGAGAGCGAGAGAGAAACACTGGGGGGGAGAGAGAGAGAAACACTTGCGGGGAGAGAGAGAAAAACACTGCAGGGAGAGAGAGAGAAACACTGCGGGGAGAGAGAAAGATACACTGGGGGAGAGATAGAGAAACAGTGGTGGAGAGAGAGAAACACTGGGGGGAGAGAGAGAAACACAGGAGAGTGAGAAAGAGCGACAATCACTGGGGGGAGAGAGAGAGAGAAACACTGGTGGAGAGAGAGAGAGAGAAACACTGGAGAGAGAGAGAGAGAGAGAGACTGGGGGGAGAGAGAGAGAGAAGCACTGGTGGGAGTGAGAGAGATAAATACTGGGGGGAGAGAGAGAGATAATCACGGGGGGGGGGTGAGAGAGAGAGACACTTGGGGGGAGAGAAACACTGGGGGAAGAGAGAGAGATAATCACGGGGGGGTAGAGAGAGAGAGACACTTGGGGGGAGAGAAACACTGGGGAGAGAGAGAGAGAAAAACTGGGGGAGAGAGAAACACTGGGGGGAGAGAGAGTTAGAAACACTGGGGGGAGAGAGATAGAGAAACACTGGGATGGAGAGAGAGAGAGAGAGAGAGAGACACTGAGGGAGAGAAAGAGACCAAAAACTGCGGAGAGAGAGAGAGATCGAGAGAGCGAGAGAGAAACACTTGGGGAGAGAGAGTGAGAGGGAGAGAAAGACTAGGGAGAGAGAGAGAGAGACACTGGAGTGAGCGTGAGAGAAAGACATTGGAGGGATTGAGAGAAACACTGGGGTGAGAGAGAGAGAGAAACACAGGGGGGGAGAGAGAGAGAGAAACATTGGGGGAGAGAGAGAGAGAGAGAAAAACACTGCGGGAGAGAGAGAGAAACAGTGGTGGAGAGAGAGAGAAACACTGGGGGAGAGAGAGAGAAACACTGGTGGGAGAGAGAGAGAAAAACTGGGGGGAGAGCGATAGAGAAACACTGGGGGGGGGGGAGAGAGAGAGAAAGAGACAAATAAAGTGCGGGTAAAGAGAGAGTAAAAATGGGGGGAGAGAGAGAGTAAAACTGGGGGTAGAGAAAGAGAGAGAAACACTGGGGGTAGAGAGAAAGAAAAACTGGGGGGAGAGAGAGAAACACTGGGGGGAGAGTGAGAGAGAAACACTGGGGAGAGGGAGAGAGAAAAAAACTGGGGGGAGAGAGAGAGAAAAACAGGGAGGAGAGAGAGAGAAACTCTGGGGGAGAGAGACACGTACTGGGGGAGAGAGAGAGTAACACTGGGGAGAGAGAGAGAGAAACAATGGGGGGAGAGAGTGAGAAACACTGGGTTGAGAGAGAGAGAAACACTGGGGAGAGAGAGAGAGAGAAAAACACTGGGGGGGCTGAGAGAGAGAGAGAAACACTGGGGGGAGAGAGAGGGAAACACTCGGGGGAGAGCGAGAGAGAAACACTGGGGGGAAGAGAGAGAGAAACACTTGCGGGGAGAGAGAGAAAAACACTGCGGGGAGAGAGATAGAGAAACACTGGGGGAGAGAGAGAGAAACACTGGCGATAGAGAGAGAGAAACACTGGGGATAGAGAGAGAGAAACACTGGCGGTCGAGAGAGAGAAACACTGGGGGGAGAGAGAGAGAAACATTGGGGGAGAGAGACAGAGAGAGAAACACTGGGGGAGAGAGAGAGAAACAGTGGTGGAGAGAGAGTTAAAAACTGGGGAGAGAGACAGAAACACTGGCGGTCGAGAGAGAGAAACACTGGGGGGAGAGAGAGAGAAACATTGGGGGGGAGAGAGAGAGAGAAACACTGGGGGAGAGAGAGAGAAAGAGTGGTGGAGAGGGAGAGAACCACTGGGGGGAGAGAGAGAAACACTGGTGGGAGAGAGAGAGAAACACTGGGGGGAGAGAGAGAAACACTGGGAGGAGAGAGAGAAACACTGGCGGGAGAGAGAGAGGAACACTGGGGGGTGAGAGGGAGAAACACTGGGGGGAGAGAGAGAAACACTGGGAGGAGAGAGTGAGTAACACTGGGGAGAGATAGAGAGAAACAATGGGGGGAGAGAGTGAGAAACACTGGGGGGAGAGAGAGAGAAACACTGCGGGGAGAGAGACAAACACTGGGGGGAGAGAGAGGAGTAACACTGTGGAGAGAGAGAGTAACACTGGGGAGAGAGAGAGAAATACTTGCGGTGAGAGAGAGAAAAACACTGCAGGGGGAGAGAGAGAAACACTGCGGGGAGAGAGAAAGAGTAACACTGGGGGGAGACAGAGAGAAACACTGGGGCAGACAGAGAGATACACTGGGGGAGAGAGCGAGAAACACTGGCCATAGAGAGAGAGAAACACTGGGGATAGAGAGAGAGAAACACTGGCGGTCGAGAGAGAGAAACACTGGGGGGAGAGAGAGAGAAACATTTGGAGAGAGAGAGAGAAACACTGGGGGGTGAGAGGGAGAAACACTGGGGGGAGAGAGAGAAACACTGGGAGGAGAGAGTGAGTAACACTGGGGAGAGATAGAGAGAAACAATGGGGGGAGAGACTGAGAAACACTGGGGGGAGAGAGAGAGAAACACTGGGGGGAGAGAGAGAAACATTGGCAGAGAGAGAGAGAGAGAGAAACACTGGGGGAGAGAGAGATAAACAGTGGTGGAGAGAGAGAGAATCACTGGGGGAAGAGAGAGAAACACTGGCGGGAGAGAGAGAGAAACACTGGGGGGTGAGAGGGAGAAAGACTGGGGAGAGATAGAGAGAAACAATGGGGGAGAGAGTGAGAAACACTGGGTAGAGATAGAGAGAAACTAGGGGAGAGAGAGAGAAACACTGAGTGGAGAGAGAGAGAGAAAAACTGTGGGGAGAGAGAGAGAAACACATGGAGGAGAGAGAGAGAAACACCGGGGGCAGAGAGACAAACACTGGGGGGAGAGAGAGAGTAACACTGGGGAGAGAGAGAGAAACAATGGGGGGAGAGAGACAAACAATGGGGGGAGAGAGAGTAACACTGGAAGAGAGAGAGTAACACAGGGGAGAGAGAGAGAAACACTTGCGGGGAGAGAGAGAAAAACACTGCAGGGAGAGAGAGAGTAACACTGCGGGGAGAGAGAAAGAGTAACACTGGGGGGAGACAGAGAAAAACACTGAGGGAGACAGAGAGATACACTGGGGGGAGAGAGAGAGAAACTCTGGGGGGAGAGAGAGAGAGAAACACTGGGGGGGGAGAGAGAGAAACATTGGGGGAGAGAGAGAGAGAGAGAAACACTGGGGGAGAGAGAGAGAAACAGTGGTGGAGAGAGAGAGAAACACTGGGGGGAGAA